>NW_027194239.1:0-609946 GCF_032444005.1 Ranitomeya imitator
AGTGCTTTTACCAATGCATAAAATGCATGGAGAAGTCATTTCGAATGACTGGTCCTCAGTGTTGTGAGAACGATGACTGGTTAAAATTTTTGGTGGTTTCTTGTTCAGTCCATAGGCCTACATCATGTGGCAAACCGGTGAGCATGTGGCTCTATTAGTATAGGAGATACCTGAAAACATATCACACTTTTCATCATAGTGCTTTTACCAATGCATAAAATGCATGGAGAAGTCATTTCGAATGACTGGTCCTCAGTGTTGTGAGAACGATGACTGGTTAAAATTTTTGGTGGTTTCTTGTTCAGTCCATAGGCCTACATCGTGTGGCAAACCGGTGAGCATGTAGCTCTATTAGTATAGGAGATACCTGAAAACATATCACACTTTTCATCATAGTGCTTTTACCAATGCATAAAATGCATGGAGAAGTCATTTCGAATGACTGGTCCTCAGTGTTGTGAGAACGATGACTGGTTAAAATTTTTGGTGGTTTCTTGTTCAGTCCATAGGCCTACATCATGTGGCAAACCGGTCAGCATGTGGCTCTATTAGTATAGGAGATACCTGAAAACATATCACACTTTTCATCATAGTGCTTTTACCAATGCATAAAATGCATGGAGAAGTCATTTCGAATGACTGGTCCTCAGTGTTGTGAGAACGATGACTGGTTAAAATTTTTGGTGGTTTCTTGTTCAGTCTATAGGCCTACATCATGTGGCAAACCGGTGAGCATGTGGCTCTATTAGTATAGGAGATACCTGAAAACATATCACACTTTTCATCATAGTGCTTTTACCAATGCATAAAATGCATGGAGAAGTCATTTCGAATGACTGGTCCTCAGTGTTGTGAGAACGATGACTGGTTAAAATTTTTGGTGGTTTCTTGTTCAGTCCATAGGCCTACATCATGTGGCAAACCGGTGAGCATGTGGCTCTATTAGTATAGGAGATACCTGAAAACATATCACACTTTTCATCATAGTGCTTTTACCAATGCATAAAATGCATGGAGAAGTCATTTCGAATGACTGGTCCTCAGTATTGTGAGAACGATGACTGGTTAAAATTTTTGGTGGTTTCTTGTTCAGTCCATAGGCCTACATCATGTGGCAAACCGGTGAGCATGTGGCTCTATTAGTATAGGAGATACCTGAAAACATATCACACTTTTCATCATAGTGCTTTTACCAATGCATAAAATGCATGGAGAAGTCATTTCGAATGACTGGTCCTCAGTGTTGTGAGAACGATGACTGGTTAAAATTTTTGGTGGTTTCTTGTTCAGTCCATAGGCCTACATCATGTGGCAAACCGGTGAGCATGTGGCTCTATTAGTATAGGAGATACCTGAAAACATATCACACTTTTCATCATAGTGCTTTTACCAATGCATAAAATGCATGGAGAAGTCATTTCGAATGACTGGTCCTCAGTGTTGTGAGAACGATGACTGGTTAAAATTTTTGGTGGTTTCTTGTTCAGTCCATAGGCCTACATCATGTGGCAAACCGGTGAGCATGTGGCTCTATTAGTATAGGAGATACCTGAAAACATATCACACTTTTCATCATAGTGTTTTTACCAATGCATAAAATGCATGGAGAAGTCATTTCGAATGACTGGTCCTCAGTGTTGTGAGAACGATGACTGGTTAAAATTTTTGGTGGTTTCTTGTTCGGTCCATAGGCCTACATCGTGTGGCAAACCGGTGAGCATGTAGCTCTATTAGTATAGGAGATACCTGAAAACATATCACACTTTTCATCATAGTGCTTTTACCAAAGCATAAAATGCATGGAGAAGTCATTTCGAATGACTGGTCCTCAGTGTTGTGAGAACGATGACTGGTTAAAATTTTTGGTGGTTTCTTGTTCAGTCCATAGGCCTACATCATGTGGCAATCCGGTGAGCATGTGGCTCTATTAGTATAGGAGATACCTGAAAACATATCACACTTTTCATCATAGTGCTTTTACCAATGCATAAAATGCATGGAGAAGTCATTTCTAATGACTGGTCCTCAGTGTTGTGAGAACGATGACTGGTTAAAATTTTTGGTGGTTTCTTGTTCAGTCCATAGGCCTACATCATGTGGCAAACCGGTGAGCATGTGGCTCTATTAGTATAGGAGATACCTGAAAACATATCACACTTTTCATCATAGTGCTTTTACCAATGCATAAAATGCATGGAGAAGTCATTTCGAATGACTGGTCCTCAGTGTTGTGAGAACGATGACTGGTTAAAATTTTTGGTGGTTTCTTGTTCAGTCCATAGGCCTACATCATGTGGCAAACCGGTGAGCATGTGGCTCTATTAGTATAGGAGATACCTGAAAACATATCACACTTTTCATCATAGTGCTTTTACCAATGCATAAAATGCATGGAGAAGTCATTTCGAATGACTGGTCCTCAGTGTTGTGAGAACGATGACTGGTTAAAATTTTTGGTGGTTTCTTGTTCAGTCCATAGGCCTACATCATGTGGCAAACCGGTGAGTATGTGGCTCTATTAGTATAGGAGATACCTGAAAACATATCACACTTTTCATCATAGTGCTTTTACCAATGCATAAAATGCATGGAGAAGTCATTTCGAATGACTGGTCCTCAGTGTTGTGAGAACGATGACTGGTTAAAATTTTTGGTGGTTTCTTGTTCAGTCCATAGGCCTACATCATGTGGCAAACCGGTGAGCATGTGGCTCTATTAGTATAGGAGATACCTGAAAACATATCACACTTTTCATCATAGTGCTTTTACCAATGCATAAAATGCATGGAGAAGTCATTTCGAATGACTGGTCCTCAGTGTTGTGAGAACGATGACTGGTTAAAATTTTTGGTGGTTTCTTGTTCAGTCCATAGGCCTACATCATGTGGCAAACCGGTGAGCATGTGGCTCTATTAGTATAGGAGATACCTGAAAACATATCACACTTTTCATCATAGTGCTTTTACCAATGCATAAAATGCATGGAGAAGTCATTTCGAATGACTGGTCCTCAGTGTTGTGAGAACGATGACTGGTTAAAATTTTTGGTGGCTTCTTGTTCAGTCCATAGGCCTACATCGTGTGGCAAACCGGTGAGCATGTAGCTCTATTAGTATAGGAGATACCTGAAAACATATCACACTTTTCATCATAGTGCTTTTACCAAAGCATAAAATGCATGGAGAAGTCATTTCGAATGACTGGTCCTCAGTGTTGTGAGAACGATGACTGGTTAAAATTTTTGGTGGTTTCTTGTTCAGTCCATAGGCCTACATCATGTGGCAATCCGGTGAGCATGTGGCTCTATTAGTATAGGAGATACCTGAAAACATATCACACTTTTCATCATAGTGCTTTTACCAATGCATAAAATTCATGGAGAAGTCATTTCGAATGACTGGTCCTCAGTGTTGTGAGAACGATGACTGGTTAAAATTTTTGGTGGTTTCTTGTTCAGTCCATAGGCCTACATCATGTGGCAAACCGGTGAGCATGTGGCTCTATTAGTATAGGAGATACCTGAAAACATATCACACTTTTCATCATAGTGCTTTTACCAATGCATAAAATGCATGGAGAAGTCATTTCGAATGACTGGTCCTCAGTGTTGTGAGAACGATGACTGGTTAAAATTTTTGGTGGTTTCTTGTTCAGTCCATAGGCCTACATCATGTGGCAAACCGGTGAGCATGTGGCTCTATTAGTATAGGAGATACCTGAAAACATATCACACTTTTCATCATAGTGCTTTTACCAATGCATAAAATGCATGGAGAAGTCATTTCGAATGACTGGTCCTCAGTGTTGTGAGAACGATGACTGGTTAAAATTTTTGGTGGTTTCTTGTTCAGTCCATAGGCCTACATCATGTGGCAAACCGGCGAGTATGTGGCTCTATTAGTATAGGAGATACCTGAAAACATATCACACTTTTCATCATAGTGCTTTTACCAATGCATAAAATGCATGGAGAAGTCATTTCGAATGACTGGTCCTCAGTGTTGTGAGAACGATGACTGGTTAAAATTTTTGGTGGTTTCTTGTTCAGTCCATAGGCCTACATCATGTGGCAAACCGGTGAGCATGTGGCTCTATTAGTATAGGAGATACCTGAAAACATATCACACTTTTCATCATAGTGCTTTTACCAATGCATAAAATGCATGGAGAAGTCATTTCGAATGACTGGTCCTCAGTGTTGTGAGAACGATGACTGGTTAAAATTTTTGGTGGTTTCTTGTTCAGTCCATAGGCCTACATCATGTGGCAAACCGGTGAGCATGTGGCTCTATTAGTATAGGAGATACCTGAAAACATATCACACTTTTCATCATAGTGCTTTTACCAATGCATAAAATGCATGGAGAAGTCATTTCGAATGACTGGTCCTCAGTGTTGTGAGAACGATGACTGGTTAAAATTTTTGGTGGCTTCTTGTTCAGTCCATAGGCCTACATCGTGTGGCAAACCGGTGAGCATGTAGCTCTATTAGTATAGGAGATACCTGAAAACATATCACACTTTTCATCATAGTGCTTTTACCAATGCATAAAATGCATGGAGAAGTCATTTCGAATGACTGGTCCTCAGTGTTGTGAGAACGATGACTGGTTAAAATTTTTGGTGGTTTCTTGTTCAGTCCATAGGCCTACATCATGTGGCAATCCGGTGAGCATGTGGCTCTATTAGTATAGGAGATACCTGAAAACATATCACACTTTTCATCATAGTGCTTTTACCAATGCATAAAATGCATGGAGAAGTCATTTCGAATGACTGGTCCTCAGTGTTGTGAGAACGATGACTGGTTAAAATTTTTGGTGGTTTCTTGTTCAGTCCATAGGCCTACATCATGTGGCAAACCGGTGAGCATGTGGCTCTATTAGTATAGGAGATACCTGAAAACATATCACACTTTTCATCATAGTGCTTTTACCAATGCATAAAATGCATGGAGAAGTCATTTCGAATGACTGGTCCTCAGTGTTGTGAGAACGATGACTGGTTAAAATTTTTGGTGGTTTCTTGTTCAGTCCATAGGCCTACATCATGTGGCAAACCGGTGAGCATGTGGCTCTATTAGTATAGGAGATACCTGAAAACATATCACACTTTTCATCATAGTGCTTTTACCAATGCATAAAATGCATGGAGAAGTCATTTCGAATGACTGGTCCTCAGTGTTGTGAGAACGATGACTGGTTAAAATTTTTGGTGGTTTCTTGTTCAGTCCATAGGCCTACATCATGTGGCAAACCGGTGAGTATGTGGCTCTATTAGTATAGGAGATACCTGAAAACATATCACACTTTTCATCATAGTGCTTTTACCAATGCATAAAATGCATGGAGAAGTCATTTCGAATGACTGGTCCTCAGTGTTGTGAGAACGATGACTGGTTAAAATTTTTGGTGGTTTCTTGTTCAGTCCATAGGCCTACATCATGTGGCAAACCGGTGAGCATGTGGCTCTATTAGTATAGGAGATACCTGAAAACATATCACACTTTTCATCATAGTGCTTTTACCAATGCATAAAATGCATGGAGAAGTCATTTCGAATGACTGGTCCTCAGTGTTGTGAGAACGATGACTGGTTAAAATTTTTGGTGGTTTCTTGTTCAGTCCATAGGCCTACATCATGTGGCAAACCGGTGAGCATGTGGCTCTATTAGTATAGGAGATACCTGAAAACATATCACACTTTTCATCATAGTGCTTTTACCAATGCATAAAATGCATGGAGAAGTCATTTCGAATGACTGGTCCTCAGTGTTGTGAGAACGATGACTGGTTAAAATTTTTGGTGGCTTCTTGTTCAGTCCATAGGCCTACATCGTGTGGCAAACCGGTGAGCATGTAGCTCTATTAGTATAGGAGATACCTGAAAACATATCACACTTTTCATCATAGTGCTTTTACCAAAGCATAAAATGCATGGAGAAGTCATTTCGAATGACTGGTCCTCAGTGTTGTGAGAACGATGACTGGTTAAAATTTTTGGTGGTTTCTTGTTCAGTCCATAGGCCTACATCATGTGGCAATCCGGTGAGCATGTGGCTCTATTAGTATAGGAGATACCTGAAAACATATCACACTTTTCATCATAGTGCTTTTACCAATGCATAAAATTCATGGAGAAGTCATTTCGAATGACTGGTCCTCAGTGTTGTGAGAACGATGACTGGTTAAAATTTTTGGTGGTTTCTTGTTCAGTCCATAGGCCTACATCATGTGGCAAACCGGTGAGCATGTGGCTCTATTAGTATAGGAGATACCTGAAAACATATCACACTTTTCATCATAGTGCTTTTACCAATGCATAAAATGCATGGAGAAGTCATTTCGAATGACTGGTCCTCAGTGTTGTGAGAACGATGACTGGTTAAAATTTTTGGTGGTTTCTTGTTCAGTCCATAGGCCTACATCATGTGGCAAACCGGTGAGCATGTGGCTCTATTAGTATAGGAGATACCTGAAAACATATCACACTTTTCATCATAGTGCTTTTACCAATGCATAAAATGCATGGAGAAGTCATTTCGAATGACTGGTCCTCAGTGTTGTGAGAACGATGACTGGTTAAAATTTTTGGTGGTTTCTTGTTCAGTCCATAGGCCTACATCATGTGGCAAACCGGCGAGTATGTGGCTCTATTAGTATAGGAGATACCTGAAAACATATCACACTTTTCATCATAGTGCTTTTACCAATGCATAAAATGCATGGAGAAGTCATTTCGAATGACTGGTCCTCAGTGTTGTGAGAACGATGACTGGTTAAAATTTTTGGTGGTTTCTTGTTCAGTCCATAGGCCTACATCATGTGGCAAACCGGTGAGCATGTGGCTCTATTAGTATAGGAGATACCTGAAAACATATCACACTTTTCATCATAGTGCTTTTACCAATGCATAAAATGCATGGAGAAGTCATTTCGAATGACTGGTCCTCAGTGTTGTGAGAACGATGACTGGTTAAAATTTTTGGTGGTTTCTTGTTCAGTCCATAGGCCTACATCATGTGGCAAACCGGTGAGCATGTGGCTCTATTAGTATAGGAGATACCTGAAAACATATCACACTTTTCATCATAGTGCTTTTACCAATGCATAAAATGCATGGAGAAGTCATTTCGAATGACTGGTCCTCAGTGTTGTGAGAACGATGACTGGTTAAAATTTTTGGTGGCTTCTTGTTCAGTCCATAGGCCTACATCGTGTGGCAAACCGGTGAGCATGTAGCTCTATTAGTATAGGAGATACCTGAAAACATATCACACTTTTCATCATAGTGCTTTTACCAATGCATAAAATGCATGGAGAAGTCATTTCGAATGACTGGTCCTCAGTGTTGTGAGAACGATGACTGGTTAAAATTTTTGGTGGTTTCTTGTTCAGTCCATAGGCCTACATCATGTGGCAATCCGGTGAGCATGTGGCTCTATTAGTATAGGAGATACCTGAAAACATATCACACTTTTCATCATAGTGCTTTTACCAATGCATAAAATGCATGGAGAAGTCATTTCGAATGACTGGTCCTCAGTGTTGTGAGAACGATGACTGGTTAAAATTTTTGGTGGTTTCTTGTTCAGTCCATAGGCCTACATCATGTGGCAAACCGGTGAGCATGTGGCTCTATTAGTATAGGAGATACCTGAAAACATATCACACTTTTCATCATAGTGCTTTTACCAATGCATAAAATGCATGGAGAAGTCATTTCGAATGACTGGTCCTCAGTGTTGTGAGAACGATGACTGGTTAAAATTTTTGGTGGTTTCTTGTTCAGTCCATAGGCCTACATCATGTGGCAAACCGGTGAGCATGTGGCTCTATTAGTATAGGAGATACCTGAAAACATATCACACTTTTCATCATAGTGCTTTTACCAATGCATAAAATGCATGGAGAAGTCATTTCGAATGACTGGTCCTCAGTGTTGTGAGAACGATGACTGGTTAAAATTTTTGGTGGTTTCTTGTTCAGTCCATAGGCCTACATCATGTGGCAAACCGGTGAGTATGTGGCTCTATTAGTATAGGAGATACCTGAAAACATATCACACTTTTCATCATAGTGCTTTTACCAATGCATAAAATGCATGGAGAAGTCATTTCGAATGACTGGTCCTCAGTGTTGTGAGAACGATGACTGGTTAAAATTTTTGGTGGTTTCTTGTTCAGTCCATAGGCTTACATCATGTGGCAAACCGGTGAGCATGTGGCTCTATTAGTATAGGAGATACCTGAAAACATATCACACTTTCCATCATAGTGCTTTTACCAATGCATAAAATGCATGGAGAAGTCATTTCGAATGACTGGTCCTCAGTGTTGTGAGAAAGATGACTGGTTAAAATTTTTGGTGGTTTCTTGTTCAGTCCATAGGCCTACATCATGTGGCAAACCGGTGAGCATGTGGCTCTATTAGTATAGGAGATACCTGAAAACATATCACACTTTTCATCATAGTGCTTTTACCAATGCATAAAATGCATGGAGAAGTCATTTCGAATGACTGGTCCTCAGTGTTGTGAGAACGATGACTGGTTAAAATTTTTGGTGGTTTCTTGTTCAGTCCATAGCCTACATCATGTGGCAAACCGGTGAGCATGTGGCTCTGATTAGTATAGGAGATACCTGAAAACATATCACACTTTTCATCATAGTGCTTTACCAATGCATAAAATGCACGGAGAAGTCATTTCGAATGACTGGTCCTGTGTTGTGAGACGATGACTGGGTTAAAATTTTTGGTGGTTTCTTGTTCAGTCCATAGGCCTACATCATGTGGCAAACCGGTGAGCATGTGGCTCTATTAGTATAGGAGATACCTGAAAACATATCACACTTTTCATCATAGTGCTTTTACCAATGCATAAAATGCATGGAGAAGTCATTTCGAATGACTGGTCCTCAGTGTTGTGAGAACGATGACTGGTTAAAATTTTGGTGGTTTCTTGTTCAGTCCATAGGCCTACATCATGTGGCAAACCGGTGAGCATGTGGCTCTATTAGTATAGGAGATACCTGAAAACATATCACACTTTTCATCATAGTGCTTTTACCAATGCATAAATGCATGGAGAAGTCATTTCAAATGACTGGTCCTCAGTGTTGTGAGAACGATGACTGGTTAAAATTTTTGGTGGTTTCTTGTTCAGTCCATAGGCCTACATCATGTGGCAAACCGGTGAGCATGTGGCTCTATTAGTATAGGAGATACCTGAAAACATATCACACTTTTCATCATAGTGCTTTTACCAATGCATAAAATGCATGGAGAAGTCATTTCGAATGACTGGTCCTCAGTGTTGTGAGAACGATGACTGGTTAAAATTTTTGGTGGTTTCTTGTTCAGTCCATAGGCCTACATCATGTGGCAAACCGGTGAGCATGTGGCTCTATTAGTATAGGAGATACCTGAAAACATATCAAACTTTTCATCATAGTGCTTTTACCAATGCATAAAATGCATGGAGAAGTCATTTCGAATGACTGGTCCTCAGTGTTGTGAGAACGATGACTGGTTAAAATTTTTGGTGGTTTCTTGTTCAGTCCATAGGCCTACATCAATGTGGGCAAACCGGTGAGCATGTGGCTCTATTCGTATAGGAGATATCTGAAAACATATCACACTTTTCATCATAGTGCTTTTACCAATGCATAAAATGCATGGAGAAGTCATTTCGAATGACTGGTCCTCAGTGTTGTGAGAACGATGACTGGTTAAAATTTTTTGGTGGTTTCTTGTTCAGTCCATAGGCCTACATCATGTGGCAAACCGGTGAGCATGTGGCTCTATTAGTATAGGAGATACCTGAAAACATATCACACTTTTCATCATAGTGCTTTTACCAATGCATAAAATGCATGGAGAAGTCATTTCGAATGACTGGTCCTCAGTGTTGTGAGAACGATGACTGGTTAAAATTTTTGGTGGTTTCTTGTTCAGTCCATAGGCCTACATCATGTGGCAAACCGGTGAGCATGTGGCTCTATTAGTATAGGAGATACCTGAAAACATATCACACTTTCATCATAGTGCTTTTACCAATGCATAAAATGCATGGAGAAGTCATTTCGAATGACTGGTCCTCAGTGTTGTGAGAACGATGACTGGTTAAAATTTTTGGTGGTTTCTTGTTCAGTCCATAGGCTAACATCATGTGGCAAACCGGTGAGCATGTGGCTCTATTAGTATAGGAGATACCTGAAAACATATCACACTTTTCATCATAGTGCTTTTACCAATGCATAAAATGCATGGAGAAGTCATTTCGAATGACTGGTCCTCAGTGTTGTGAGAACGATGACTGGTTAAAATTTTTGGTGGTTTCTTGTTCAGTCCATAGGCCTACATCATGTGGCAAACCGGTGAGCATGTGGCCTCTATTAGTATAGGAGATACCTGAAAACATATCACACTTTTCATCATTGTGCTTTTACCAATGCATAAAATGCATGGAGAAGTCATTTCGAATGACTGGTCCTCAGTGTTGTGAGAACGATGACTGGTTAAAATTTTTGGTGGTTTCTTGTTCAGTCCATAGGCCTACATCATGTGGCAAACCGGTGAGCATGTGGCTCTATTAGTATAGGAGATACCTGAAAACATATCACACTTTTCATCATAGTGCTTGTTACCAATGCATAAAATGCATGGAGAAGTCATTTCGAATGACTGGTCCTCAGTGTTGTGAGAACGATGACTGGTTAAAATTTTTTGGTGGTTTCTTGTTCAGTCCATAGGCCTACATCATGTGGCAAACCGGTGAGCATGTGGCTCTATTAGTATAGGAGATACCTGAAAACATATCACACTTTTCATCATAGTGCTTTTACCAATGCATAAAATGCATGGAGAAGTCATTTCGAATGACTGGTCCTCAGTGTTGTGAGAACGATGACTGGTTAAAATTTTTGGTGGTTTCTTGTTCAGTCCATAGGCTCTACATCATGTGGCAAACCGGTGAGCATGTGGCTCTATTAGTATAGGAGATACCTGAAAACATATCACACTTTTCATCATAGTGCTTTTACCAATGCATAAAATGCATGGAGAAGTCATTTCGAAGAATGACTGGTCCTCAGTGTTGTGAGAACGATGACTGGTTAAAATTTTGGTGGTTTCTTGTTCAGTCCATAGGCCTACATCATGTGGCAAACCGGTGAGCATGTGGCTCTATTAGTATAGGAGATACCTGAAAACATATCACACTTTTCATCATAGTGCTTTTACCAATGCATAAAATGCATGGAGAAGTCATTTCGAATGACTGGTCCTCAGTGTTGTGAGAACGATGACTGGTTAAAATTTTTGGTGGTTTCTTGTTCAGTCCATAGGCCTACATCATGTGGCAAACCGGTGAGCATGTGGCTCTATTAGTATAGGAGATACCTGAAAACATATCACACTTTTCATCATAGTGCTTTTACCAATGCATAAAATGCATGGAGAAGTCATTTCGAATGACTGGTCCTCAGTGTTGTGAGAACGATGACTGGTTAAAATTTTTGGTGGTTTCTTGTTCAGTCCATAGGCCTACATCATGTGGCAAACCGGTGAGCATGTGGCTCTATTAGTATAGGAGATACCTGAAAACATATCACACTTTTCATCATAGTGCTTTTACCAATGCATAAAATGCATGGAGAAGTCATTTCGAATGACTGGTCCTCAGTGTTGTGAGAACGATGACTGGTTAAAATTTTTGGTGGTTTCTTGTTCAGTCCATAGGCCTACATCATGTGGCAAACCGGTGAGCATGTGGCTCTATTAGTATAGGAGATACCTGAAAACATATCACACTTTTCATCATAGTGCTTTTACCAATGCATAAAATGCATGGAGAAGTCATTTCGAATGACTGGTCCTCAGTGTTGTGAGAACGATGACTGGTTAAAATTTTTGGTGGTTTCTTGTTCAGTCCATAGGCCTACATCATGTGGCAAACCGGTGAGCATGTGGCTCTATTAGTATAGGAGATACCTGAAAACATATCACACTTTTCATCATAGTGCTTTTACCAATGCTATAAAATGCATGGAGAAGTCATTTCGAATGACTGGTCCTCAGTGTTGTGAGAACGATGACTGGTTAAAATTTTTGGTGGTTTCTTGTTCAGTCCATAGGCCTACATCATGTGGCAAACCGGTGAGCATGTGGCTCTATTAGTATAGGAGATACCTGAAAACATATCACACTTTTCATCATAGTGCTTTTACCAATGCATAAAATGCATGGAGAAGTCATTTCGAATGACTGGTCCTCAGTGTTGTGAGAACGATGACTGGTTAAAATTTTTGGTGGTTTCTTGTTCAGTCCATAGGCCTACATCATGTGGCAAACCGGTGAGCATGTGGCTCTATTAGTATAGGAGATACCTGAAAACATATCACACTTTTCATCATAGTGCTTTTACCAATGCATAAAATGCATGGAGAAGTCATTTCGAATGACTGGTCCTCAGTGTTGTGAGAACGATGACTGGTTAAAATTTTTGGTGGTTTCTTGTTCAGTCCATAGGCTTACATCATGTGGCAAACCGGTGAGCATGTGGCTCTATTAGTATAGGAGATACCTGAAAACATATCACACTTTCCATCATAGTGCTTTTACCAATGCATAAAATGCATGGAGAAGTCATTTCGAATGACTGGTCCTCAGTGTTGTGAGAACGATGACTGGTTAAAATTTTGGTGGTTTCTTGTTCAGTCCATAGGCCTACATCATGTGGCAAACCGGTGAGCATGTGGCTCTATTAGTATAGGAGATACCTGAAAACATATCACACTTTTCATCATAGTGCTTTTACCAATGCATAAAATGCATGGAGAAGTCATTTCGAATGACTGGTCCTCAGTGTTGTGAGAACGATGACTGGTTAAAATTTTTGGTGGTTTCTTGTTCAGTCCATAGGCCTACATCATGTGGCAAACCGGTGAGCATGTGGCTCTATTAGTATAGGAGATACCTGAAAACATATCACACTTTTCATCATAGTGCTTTTACCAATGCATAAAATGCATGGAGAAGTCATTTCGAATGACTGGTCCTCAGTGTTGTGAGAACGATGACTGGTTAAAATTTTTGGTGGTTTCTTGTTCAGTCCATAGGCCTACATCATGTGGCAAACCGGTGAGCATGTGGCTCTATTAGTATAGGAGATACCTGAAAACATATCACACTTTTCATCATAGTGCTTTTACCAATGCATAAAATGCATGGAGAAGTCATTTCGAATGACTGGTCCTCAGTGTTGTGAGAACGATGACTGGTTAAAATTTTTGGTGGTTTCTTGTTCAGTCCATAGGCCTACATCATGTGGCAAACCGGTGAGCATGTGGCTCTATTAGTATAGGAGATACCTGAAAACATATCACACTTTTCATCATAGTGCTTTTACCAATGCATAAAATGCATGGAGAAGTCATTTCGAATGACTGGTCCTCAGTGTTGTGAGAACGATGACTGGTTAAAATTTTTGGTGGTTTCTTGTTCAGTCCATAGGCCTACATCATGTGGCAAACCGGTGAGCATGTGGCTCTATTAGTATAGGAGATACCTGAAAACATATCACACTTTTCATCATAGTGCTTTTACCAATGCATAAAATGCATGGAGAAGTCATTTCGAATGACTGGTCCTCAGTGTTGTGAGAACGATGACTGGTTAAAATTTTTGGTGGTTTCTTGTTCAGTCCATAGGCCTACATCATGTGGCAAACCGGTGAGCATGTGGCTCTATTAGTATAGGAGATACCTGAAAACATATCACACTTTTCATCATAGTGCTTTTACCAATGCATAAAATGCATGGAGAAGTCATTTCGAACGACTGGTCCTCAGTGTTGTGAGAACGATGACTGGTTAAAATTTTTGGTGGTTTCTTGTTCAGTCCATAGGCCTACATCATGTGGCAAACCGGTGAGCATGTGGCTCTATTAGTATAGGAGATACCTGAAAACATATCACACTTTTCATCATAGTGCTTTTACCAATGCACCCTACACTATATACCCTACACTCTATACCCTTCAATCTACACTCTATACCCTACACTCTATACCCTACACTCTATACCCTACACTCTAATCCCTACACTCTACACTCTATTCCCTACACTCTATACCCTACACTCTATACCCTACACTCTATACCCTACACTCTACACCCTACACTCTATACCCTACACTCTATACCATACACTCTATACCCTACACTCTACACTCTATACCCTACACTCTACACTCTATACCCTACACTCTGTACCCTACACTCTATACCCTACACTCTATGCCCTACACTCTATACCCTACACTCTATACACAACACCCTACACTCTTTACCCTACACTCTATACCCTACACTCTACACTCTATATCCTACACTCTATACACAACACTCTACACTCTATACCCTACACTCTATACCATACACTCTATACCCTACACTCTACACTCTATACCCTACACTCTACACCCTACACTCTTTACCCTACACTCTACACTCTATACCCTACACTCTATACCCTACACTCTATACCCTACACTCTAATCCCTACACTCTACACTCTATACCCTACACTCTATACCCTACACTCTACACTCTATACCTTACACTCTACACTCTATTCCCTACAATCTATACCCTACACTCTATACCCTACACTCTATACCCTACACTCTACACCCTACACTCTATACCCTACACTCTATACCATACACTCTATACCCTACAATCTACACTCTACACTCTATACCCTACACTCTATACCCTACACTCTATACCCTACACACTATACCCTACACTCTATACCCTACACTCTACACTCTATACCCTACACTCTACACTCTATACCCTACACTCTACACTCTATACCCTACACTCTATACCCTACACTCTACACCCTACACTCTATACCCTACACTCTATACCCTACACTCTACACTCTATACCCTACACTCTATACCCTACACTCTATGCCCTACACTCTATACCCTACACTCTATACCCTACACTCTATACCTTACACTCTACACTCTATACCCTACACTCTATACCCTACACTCTAATCCCTACACTCTACACTCTATACCATACACTCTATACCCTACACTCTACACTCTATACCTTACACTCTACACTCTATTCCCTACACTCTATACCCTACACTCTATACCCTACACTCTATACCCTACACTCTACACCCTACACTCTATACCCTACACTCTATACCATACACTCTGTACCCTACACTCTACACTCTATACCCTACACTCTACACTATATACCCTACACTCTGTACCCTACACTCTATACCCTACACTCTATGCCCTACACTCTATACCCTACACTCTATGCCCTACACTCTATACCCTACACTCTATACCCTACACTCTATACCCTACACTCTACACTCTATACCCTACACTCTATGCCCTACACTCTATACCCTACACTCTATACCCTACACTCTATACCCTACACTCTACACTCTATACCCTACACTCTATACCCTACACTCTATACCCTACACTCTACACTCTATACCCTACACTCTATACCCTACACTCTATACACTACACTCTACACTCTATACCCTACACTCTATACCCTACACTCTATACCCTACACTCTACACTCTATACCCTACACTCTATACCCTACACTCTATACCCTACACTCTATACCCTACACTCTATACCCTACACTCTACACTCTATACCCTACACTCTATACCCTACACTCTATGCCCTACACTCTATACCCTACACTCTATACCCTACACTCTATACCTTACACTCTACACTCTATACCCTACACTCTATACCCTACACTCTATACCCTACACTCTAATCCCTACACTCTACACTCTATACCCTACACTCTATACCCTACACTCTACACTCTATTCCCTACACTCTATACCCTACACTCTATACCCTACACTCTATACCCTACACTCTATACCCTACACTCTACACCCTACACTCTATACCCTACACTCTATACCATACACTCTATACCCTACACTCTACACTCTATACCCTATACTCTACACTCTATACCCTACACTCTATACCCTACACTCTATACCCTACACACTATACCCTACACTCTATACCCTACACTCTACACTCTATACCCTACACTCTATACCCTACACTCTACACTCTATACCCTACACTCTATACCCTACACTCTACACCCTACACTCTATACCCTACACTCTATACCCTACACTCTACACTCTATACCCTACACTCTATACCCTACTCTCTATGCCCTACACTCTATACCCTACACTCTATACCCTACACTCTATACCTTACACTCTACACTCTATACCCTACACTCTATACCCTACACTCTAATCCCTACACTCTACACTCTATACCCTACACTCTATACCCTACACTCTACACTCTATACCTTACACTCTACACTCTATTCCCTACACTCTATACCCTACACTCTATACCCTACACTCTATACCCTACACTCTATACCCTACACTCTACACCCTACACTCTATACCCTACACTCTATACCATACACAATATACCCTACACTCTACACTCTATACCCTATACTCTACACTCTATACCCTACACTCTATACCCTACACTCTATACCCTACACACTATACCCTACACTCTACACCCTACACTCTATACCCTCCACTCTATACCATACACTCTATACCCTACACTCTACACTCTATACCCTACACTCTACACTATATACCCTACACTCTGTACCCTACACTCTATACCCTACACTCTATGCCCTACACTCTATACCCTACACTCTATGCCCTACACTCTATACCCTACACTCTATACCCTACACTCTATACCCTACACTCTACACTCTATACCCTACACTCTATACCCTACACTCTATGCCTTACACTCTATACCCTACACTCTATACCCTACACTCTATACCCTACACTCTACACTCTATACCCTACACTCTATACCCTACACTCTATACCCTACACTCTACACTCTATACCCTACACTCTATACCCTACACTCTATACACTACACTCTACACTCTATACCCTACACTCTATACCCTACACTCTATACCCTACACTCTACACTCTATACCCTACACTCTATACCCTACACTCTATACCCTACACTCTATACCCTACACTCTACACTCTATACCCTACACTCTATACCCTACACTCTATGCCCTACACTCTATACCCTACACTCTATACCCTACACTCTATACCTTACACTCTACACTCTATACCCTACACTCTATACCCTACACTCTATACCCTACACTCTAATCCCTACACTCTACACTCTATACCCTACACTCTATACCCTACACTCTACACTCTATTCCCTACACTCTATACCCTACACTCTATACCCTACACTCTATACCCTACACTCTATACCCTACACTCTACACCCTACACTCTATACCCTACACTCTATACCATACACTCTATACCCTACACTCTACACTCTATACCCTATACTCTACACTCTATACCCTACACTCTATACCCTACACTCTATACCCTACACACTATACCCTACACTCTATACCCTACACTCTACACTCTATACCCTACACTCTACACTCTATACCCTACACTCTACACTCTATACCCTACACTCTATACCCTACACTCTACACCCTACACTCTATACCCTACACTCTATACCCTACACTCTACACTCTATACCCTACACTCTATACCCTACTCTCTATGCCCTACACTCTATACCCTACACTCTATACCCTACACTCTATACCTTACACTCTACACTCTATACCCTACACTCTATACCCTACACTCTAATCCCTACACTCTACACTCTATACCCTACACTCTATACCCTACACTCTACACTCTATACCTTACACTCTACACTCTATTCCCTACACTCTATACCCTACACTCTATACCCTACACTCTATACCCTACACTCTATACCCTACACTCTACACCCTACACTCTATACCCTACACTCTATACCATACACAATATACCCTACACTCTACACTCTATACCCTATACTCTACACTCTATACCCTACACTCTATACCCTACACTCTATACCCTACACACTATACCCTACACTCTATACCCTACACTCTACACTCTATACATAGTAACATAGTAACATAGTAACATAGTTAGTAAGGCCGAAAAAAGACATTTGTCCATCCAGTTCAGCCTATATTCCATCATAATAAATACCCAGATCTACGTCCTTCTACAGAACCTAATAATTGTATGATACAATATTGTTCTGCTCCAGGAAGACATCCAGGCCTCTCTTGAACCCCTCGACTGAGTTCGCCATCACCACCTCCTCAGGCAAGCAATTCCAGATTCTCACTGCCCTAACAGTAAAGAATCCTCTTCTATGTTGGTGGAAAAACCTTCTCTCCTCCAGACGCAAAGAATGCCCCCTTGTGCCCGTCACCTTCCTTGGTATAAATAGATCCTCAGCGAGATATTTGTATTGTCCCCTTATATACTTATACATGGTTATTAGATCGCCCCTCAGTCGTCTTTTTTCTAGACTAAATAATCCTAATTTCGCTAATCTATCTGGGTATTGTAGTTCTCCCATCCCCTTTATTAATTTTGTTGCCCTCCTTTGTACTCTCTCTAGTTCCATTATATCCTTCATGAGCACCGGTGCCCAAAACTGGACACAGTACTCCATGTGCGGTCTAACTAGGGATTTGTACAGAGGCAGTATAATGCTCTCATCATGTGTATCCAGACCTCTTTTAATGCACCCCATGATCCTGTTTGCCTTGGCAGCTGCTGCCTGGCACTGGCTGCTCCAGGTAAGTTTATCATTAACTAGGATCCCCAAGTCCTTCTCCCTGTCAGATTTACCCAGTGGTTTCCCATTCAGTGTGTAATGGTGATATTGATTCCTTCTTCCCATGTGTATAACCTTACATTTATCATTGTTAAACCTCATCTGCCACCTTTCAGCCCAAGTTTCCAACTTATCCAGATCCATCTGTAGCAGAATACGATCTTCTCTTGTATTAACTGCTTTACATAGTTTTGTATCATCTGCAAATATCGATATTTTACTGTGTAAACCTTCTACCAGATCATTAATGAATATGTTGAAGAGAACAGGTCCCAATACTGACCCCTGCGGTACCCCACTGGTCACAGCGACCCAGTTAGAGACTATACCATTTATAACCACCCTCTGCTTTCTATCACTAAGCCAGTTACTAACCCATTTACACACATTTTCCCCCAGACCAAGCATTCTCATTTTGTGTACCAACCTCTTGTGCGGCACGGTATCAAACGCTTTGGAAAAATCGAGATATACCACGTCCAATGACTCACCGTGGTCCAGCCTATAGCTTACCTCTTCATAAAAACTGATTAGATTGGTTTGACAGGAGCGATTTCTCATAAACCCATGCTGATATGGAGTTAAACAGTTATTCTCATTGAGATAATCCAGAATAACATCCCTCAGAAACCCTTCAAATATTTTACCAACAATAGAGGTTAGACTTACTGGCCTATAATTTCCAGGTTCACTTTTAGAGCCCTTTTTGAATATTGGCACCACATTTGCTATGCGCCAGTCCTGCGGAACAGATCCTGTCGCTATAGAGTCCCTAAAAATAAGAAATAATGGTTTATCTATTACATTACTTAGTTCCCTTAGTACTCGTGGGTGTATGCCATCCGGACCCGGAGATTTATCTATTTTAATCTTATTTAGCCGGTTTCGCACCTCTTCTTGGGTTAGATTGGTGACCCTTAATATAGGGTTTTCATTGTTTCTTGGGATTTCACCTAGCATTTCATTTTCCACCGTGAATACCGTGGAGAAGAAGGTGTTTAATATGTTAGCTTTTTCCTCGTCATCTACAACCATTCTTTCCTCACTATTTTTTAAGGGGCCTACATTTTCAGTTTTTATTCTTTTACTATTGATATAGTTGAAGAACAGTTTGGGATTAGTTTTACTCTCCTTAGCAATGTGCTTCTCTGTTTCCTTTTTGGCAGCTTTAATTAGTTTTTTAGATAAAGTATTTTTCTCCCTATAGTTTTTTAGAGCTTCAATGGTGCCATCCTGCTTTAGTAGTGCAAATGCTTTCTTTTTACTGTTAATTGCCTGTCTTACTTCTTTGATTAGCCACATTGGGTTTTTCCTATTTCTAGTCCTTTTATTCCCACAAGGTATAAACCGCTTACACTGCCTATTTAGGATGTTCTTAAACATTTCCCATTTATTATCTGTATTCTTATTTCTGAGGATATTGTCCCAGTCTACCAGATTAAGGGCATCTCTAAGCTGGTCAAACTTTGCCTTCCTAAAGTTCAGTGTTTTTGTGACTCCCTGACAAGTCCCCCTAGTGAAAGACAGGTGAAACTGCACAATATTGTGGTCGCTATTTCCTAGATGCCCGACCACCTGCAGATTTGTTATTCTGTCAGGTCTATTAGATAGTATTAGGTCTAAAAGTGCTGCTCCTCTGGTTGGATTCTGCACCAATTGTGAAAGATAATTTTTCTTGGTTATTAGCAGAAACCTGTTGCCTTTATGGGTTTCACAGGTTTCTGTTTCCCAGTTAATATCCGGGTAGTTAAAGTCCCCCATAACCAGGACCTCATTATGGGTTGCAGCTTCATCTATCTGCTTTAGAAGTAGACTTTCCATGGTTTCTGTTATATTTGGGGGTTTGTAACAGACCCCAATGAGAATTTTGTTACCATTTTTCCCTCCATGAATTTCGACCCATATGGACTCGACATCCTCATTTCCTTCGCTAATATCCTCCCTTAAAGTGGACTTTAGACAAGACTTTACATAGAGACAAACCCCTCATCCTCTCCGATTTTTACGATCCTTTCTAAACAGACTGTAACCCTGTAAGTTAACTGCCCAGTCATAGCTTTCATCTAACCATGTCTCGGTTATTCCCACTATGTCAAAGTTACCTGTAGATATTTCTGCTTCTAGTTCTTCCATCTTGTTTGTCAGGCTTCTGGCGTTTGCGAGCATGCAGTTTAGAGGATTTTGTTTTGTTCCAATCTCCTCGCTGTGGATTGCTTTAGAAATGTTCTTACCTCCCATCTGAGTATGTTTTCCTGGGTCTTTTTTGTTCAAGTCTAATGTTTTTCTTCCCGTCCCCTCTTCTTCTAGTTTAACGCCCTCCTGATGAGTGTAGCGAGTCTTCTGGCGAATGTGTGTTTCCCAGGTTTGTTGAGGTGTAGTCCATCTCTGGCGAGGAGTCCATCGTACCAGTAATTCACACCGTGGTCCAGGAATCCGAATCCTTGTTGTCTGCACCATCGTCTTAGCCAGTTGTTTGCATCAAGGATCCTGTTCCATCTCCTGGTGCCATGCCCGTCTACTGGAAGGATAGAAGAAAAAACTACCTCTGCATCCAGTTCCTTTACTTTCTTCCCCAACTCTTCAAAGTCTTTGCAGATTGTCGGTAGGTCTTTCCTTGCCGTGTCATTGGTGCCAACATGTATCAGAAGAAATGGGTGGACGTCCTTGGAGCTGAAGAGCTTTGGTATCCTATCGGTCACATCCTTGATCATCGCACCTGGAAGGCAGCATACTTCTCTTGCAGTTATGTCCGGTCTGCAGATGGCTGCTTCTGTGCCTCTCAGTAGTGAGTCTCCCACCACCACCACTCTTCGTTGCTTCTTGGCTGTACTTTTTGCTGTCACTTGTTGCTGTGTGCCCTTTTCTTTTTTGCTTGCTGGTATTGCTTCATCCTTAGGTGTGCCATCTTCATCCTCTACAAAGATTTGATATCGGTTCTTCAGTTGTGTGGTTGGTGATTTCTCCATGGTCTTCTTGCTTCTTTTGGTCACATGCTTCCACTCATCTGCTTTTGGAGGTTCTCTGACACTTTTTTCACCTTCTGTGACCAGTAGAGATGCTTCTGTTCTGTCTAGAAAGTCTTCATTCTCTTTGATGAGTTTCAAAGTTGCTATTCTTTCTTCCAGACCCCTTCACTCTACACCCTACACTCTACACTCTATACCCTACACTCTATACCCTACACTCTACACCCTACACTCTATACCCTACACTCTATACCCTACACTCTACACTCTATACCCTACACTCTATACCCTACACTCTATGCCCTACACTCTATACCCTACACTCTATACCCTACACTCTATACCTTACACTCTACACTCTATACCCTACACTCTATACCCTACACTCTACACCCTACACTCTATACCCTACACTCTATACCATACACTCTATACCCTACACTCTACACCCTACACTCTTTACCCTACACTCTATACCCTACACTCTACACTCTATACCCTACACTCTATACCCTACACACTATACCCTACACTCTATACCCTACACTCTACACTCTATACCCTACACTCTACACTCTATACCCTACACTCTATACCCTACACTCTACACCCTACACTCTATACCCTACACTCTATACCCTACACTCTACACTCTATACCCTACACTCTATACCCTACACTCTATGCCCTACACTCTATACCCTACACTCTATACCCTACACTCTATACCCTACACTCTATGCCCTACACTCTATACCCTACACTCTATACCCTACACTCTATACCTTACACTCTACACTATATACCCTACACTCTATACCCTACACTCTAATCCCTACACTCTACACTCTATACCCTACACTCTATACCCTACACTCTACACTCTATACCTTACACTCTACACTCTATTCCCTACACTCTATACCCTACACTCTATACCCTACACTCTATACCCTACACTCTACACCCTACACTCTATACCCTACACTCTATACCATACACTCTATACCCTACACTCTACACTCTATACCCTACACTCTACACTCTATACCCTACACTCTGTACCCTACACTCTATACCCTACACTCTATGCCCTACACTCTATACCCTACACTCTATGCCCTACACTCTATACCCTACACTCTATACCCTACACTCTATACCCTACACTCTACACTCTATACCCTACACTCTATACCCTACACTCTATGCCCTACACTCTATACCCTACACTCTATACCCTACACTCTATACCCTACACTCTACACTCTATACCCTACACTCTATACCCTACACTCTATACCCTACACTCTACACTCTATACCCTACACTCTATACCCTACACTCTATACCCTACACTCTATGCCCTACACTCTATACCCTACACTCTATACCCTACACTCTATACCTTACACTCTACACTCTATACCCTACACTCTATACCCTACACTCTACACCCTACACTCTATACCCTACACTCTATACCATACACTCTATACCCTACACTCTACACCCTACACTCTTTACCCTACACTCTATACCCTCCACTCTACACTCTATACCCTACACTCTATACCCTACACACTATACCCTACACTCTATACCCTACACTCTACACTCTATACCCTACACTCTACACTCTATACCCTACACTCTATACCCTACACTCTACACCCTACACTCTATACCCTACACTCTATACCCTACACTCTACACTCTATACCCTACACTCTATACCCTACACTCTATGCCCTACACTCTATACCCTACACTCTATACCCTACACTCTATACCTTACACTCTACACTCTATACCTTACACTCTACACTCTATTCCCTACACTCTATACCCTACACTCTATACCCTACACTCTATACCCTACACTCTACACCCTACACTCTATGCCCTACACTCTATACCATACACTCTATACCCTACACTCTACACTCTATACCCTACACTCTACACTCTATACCCTACACTCTGTACCCTACACTCTATACCCTACACTCTATGCCCTACACTCTATACCCTACACTCTATGCCCTACACTCTATACCCTACACTCTATACCCTACACTCTATACCCTACACTCTACACTCTATACCCTACACTCTATACCCTACACTCTATGCCCTACACTCTATACCCTACACTCTATACCCTACACTCTATATCCTACACTCTACACTCTATACCCTACACTTTATACCCTACACTCTATACCCTACACTCTACACTCTATAACCTACACTCTATACCCTACACTCTATACCCTACACACTATACCCTACACTCTATACCCTACACTCTACACTCTATACCCTACACTCTACACTCTATACCCTACACTCTATACCCTACACTCTACACCCTACACTCTATACCCTACACTCTATACCCTACACTCTACACTCTATACCCTACACTCTATACCCTACACTCTATGCCCTACACTCTATACCCTACACTCTATACCCTACACTCTATACCTTACACTCTACACTCTATACCCTACACTCTATACCCTACACTCTAATCCCTACACTCTACACTCTATACCCTACACTCTATACCCTACACTCTACACTCTATACCTTACACTCTACACTCTATTCCCTACACTCTATACCCTACACTCTATACCCTACACTATATACCCTACACTCTACACCCTACACTCTATACCCTACACTCTATACCATACACTCTATACCCTACACTCTACACTCTATACCCTACACTCTACACTCTATACCCTACACTCTGTACCCTACACTCTATACCCTACACTCTATGCCCTACACTCTATACCCTACACTCTATGCCCTACACTCTATACCCTACACTCTATACCCTACACTCTATACCCTACACTCTACACTCTATACCCTACACTCTATACCCTACACTCTATGCCCTACACTCTATACCCTACACTCTATACCCTACACTCTATACCCTACACTCTACACTCTATACCCTACACTCTATACCCTACACTCTATACCCTACACTCTACACTCTATACCCTACACTCTATACCCTACACTCTATACACTACACTCTACACTCTATACCCTACACTCTATACCCTACACTCTATACCCTACACTCTACACTCTATACCCTACACTCTATACCCTACACTCTATACCCTACACTCTATACCCTACACTCTATACCCTACACTCTACACTCTATACCCTACACTCTATACCCTACACTCTATGCCCTACACTCTATACCCTACACTCTATACCCTACACTCTATACCTTACACTCTACACTCTATACCCTACACTCTATACCCTACACTCTATACCCTACACTCTAATCCCTACACTCTACACTCTATACCCTACACTCTATACCCTACACTCTACACTCTATTCCCTACACTCTATACCCTACACTCTATACCCTACACTCTATACCCTACACTCTACACTCTATACCCTACACTCTATACCCTACACTCTATGCCCTACACTCTATACCCTACACTCTATACCCTACACTCTACACCCTACACTCTATACCCTACACTCTATACCCTACACTCTACACTCTATACCCTACACTCTATACCCTACTCTCTATGCCCTACACTCTATACCCTACACTCTATACCCTACACTCTATACCTTACACTCTACACTCTATACCCTACACTCTATACCCTACACTCTAAATCCCTACACTCTACACTCTATACCTTACACTCTACACTCTATTCCCTACACTCTATACCCTACACTCTATACCCTACACTCTATACCCTACACTCTATACCCTACACTCTACACCCTACACTCTATACCCTACACTCTATACCATACACAATATACCCTACACTCTACACTCTATACCCTATACTCTACACTCTATACCCTACACTCTATACCCTACACTCTTTACCCTACACACTATACCCTACACTCTATACCCTACACTCTACACTCTATACCCTACACTCTACACTCTATACCCTACACTCTATACCCTACACTCTACACCCTACACTCTATACCCTACACTCTATACCCTACACTCTACACTCTATACCCTACACTCTATACCCTACACTCTATGCCCTACACTCTATACCCTACACTCTATACCCTACACTCTATACCTTACACTCTACACTCTATACCCTACACTCTATACCCTACACTCTACACCCTACACTCTATACCCTACACTCTATACCATACACTCTATACCCTACACTCTACACCCTACACTCTTTACCCTACACTCTATACCCTACACTCTACACTCTATACCCTACACTCTATACCCTACACACTATACCCTACACTCTATACCCTACACTCTACACTCTATACCCTACACTCTACACTCTATACCCTACACTCTATACCCTACACTCTACACCCTACACTCTATACCCTACACTCTATACCCTACACTCTACACTCTATACCCTACACTCTATACCCTACACTCTATGCCCTACACTCTATACCCTACACTCTATACCCTACACTCTATACCTTACACTCTACACTCTATACCTTACACTCTACACTCTATTCCCTACACTCTATACCCTACACTCTATACCCTACACTCTATACCCTACACTCTACACCCTACACTCTATGCCCTACACTCTATACCATACACTCTATACCCTACACTCTACACTCTATACCCTACACTCTACACTCTATACCCTACACTCTGTACCCTACACTCTATACCCTACACTCTATGCCCTACACTCTATACCCTACACTCTATGCCCTACACTCTATACCCTACACTCTATACCCTACACTCTATACCCTACACTCTACACTCTATACCCTACACTCTATACCCTACACTCTATGCCCTACACTCTATACCCTACACTCTATACCCTACACTCTATATCCTACACTCTACACTCTATACCCTACACTTTATACCCTACACTCTATACCCTACACTCTACACTCTATAACCTACACTCTATACCCTACACTCTATACCCTACACACTATACCCTACACTCTATACCCTACACTCTACACTCTATACCCTACACTCTACACTCTATACCCTACACTCTATATCCTACACTCTACACCCTACACTCTATACCCTACACTCTATACCCTACACTCTACACTCTATAACCTACACTCTATACCCTACACTCTATGCCCTACACTCTATACCCTACACTCTATACCCTACACTCTATACCTTACACTCTACACTCTATACCCTACACTCTATACCCTACACTCTAATCCCTACACTCTACACTCTATACCCTACACTCTATACCCTACACTCTACACTCTATACCTTACACTCTACACTCTATTCCCTACACTCTATACCCTACACTCTATACCCTACACTCTATACCCTACACTCTACACCCTACACTCTATACCCTACACTCTATACCATACACTCTATACCCTACACTCTACACTCTATACCCTACACTCTACACTCTATACCCTACACTCTGTACCCTACACTCTATACCCTACACTCTATGCCCTACACTCTATACCCTACACTCTATGCCCTACACTCTATACCCTACACTCTATACCCTACACTCTATACCCTACACTCTACACTCTATACCCTACACTCTATACCCTACACTCTATGCCCTACACTCTATACCCTACACTCTATACCCTACACTCTATACCCTACACTCCACACTCTATACCCTACACTCTATACCCTACACTCTATACCCTACACTCTACACTCTATACCCTACACTCTATACCCTACACTCTATACACTACACTCTACACTCTATACCCTACACTCTATACCCTACACTCTATACCCTACACTCTACACTCTATACCCTACACTCTATACCCTACACTCTATACCCTACACTCTATACCCTACACTCTATACCCTACACTCTACACTCTATACCCTACACTCTATACCCTACACTCTATGCCCTACACTCTATACCCTACACTCTATACCCTACACTCTATACCTTACACTCTACACTTTATACCCTACACTCTATACCCTACACTCTATACCCTACACTCTAATCCCTACACTCTACACTCTATACCCTACACTCTATACCCTACACTCTACACTCTATTCCCTACACTCTATACCCTACACTCTATACCCTACACTCTATACCCTACACTCTACACCCTACACTCTATACCCTACACTCTATACCATACACTCTATACCCTACACTCTACACTCTATACCCTATACTCTACACTCTATACCCTACACTCTATACCCTACACTCTATACCCTACACACTATACCCTACACTCTATACCCTACACTCTACACTCTATACCCTACACTCTACACTCTATACCCTACACTCTACACTCTATACCCTACACTCTATACCCTACACTCTACACCCTACACTCTATACCCTACACTCTATACCCTACACTCTACACTCTATACCCTACACTCTATACCCTACTCTCTATGCCCTACACTCTATACCCTACACTCTATACCCTACACTCTATACCTTACACTCTACACTCTATACCCTACACTCTATACCCTACACTCTAATCCCTACACTCTACACTCTATACCCTACACTCTATACCCTACACTCTACACTCTATACCTTACACTCTACACTCTATTCCCTACACTCTATACCCTACACTCTATACCCTACACTCTATACCCTACACTCTATACCCTACACTCTACACCCTACACTCTATACCCTACACTCTATACCATACACAATATACCCTACACTCTACACTCTATACCCTATACTCTACACTCTATACCCTACACTCTATACCCTACACTCTATACCCTACACACTATACCCTACACTCTATACCCTACACTCTACACTCTATACCCTACACTCTACACTCTATACCCTACACTCTACACTCTATACCCTACACTCTATACCCTACACTCTACACCCTACACTCTATACCCTACACTCTATACCATACACTCTATACCCTACACTCTACACCCTACACTCTTTACCCTACACTCTATACCCTACAATCTACACTCTATACCCTACACTCTATACCCTACACACTATACCCTACACTCTATACCCTACACTCTACACTCTATACCCTACACTCTACACTCTATACCCTACACTCTATACCCTACACTCTACACCCTACACTCTATACCCTACACTCTATACCCTACACTCTACACTCTATACCCTACACTCTATACCCTACACTCTATGCCCTACACTCTATACCCTACACTCTATACCCTACACTCTATACCTTACACTCTACACTCTATACCTTACACTCTACACTCTATTCCCTACACTCTATACCCTACACTCTATACCCTACACTCTATACCCTACACTCTACACCCTACACTCTATGCCCTACACTCTATACCATACACTCTATACCCTACACTCTACACTCTATACCCTACACTCTACACTCTATACCCTACACTCTGTACCCTACACTCTATACCCTACACTCTATGCCCTACACTCTATACCCTACACTCTATGCCCTACACTCTATACCCTACACTCTATACCCTACACTCTATACCCTACACTCTACACTCTATACCCTACACTCTATACCCTACACTCTATGCCCTACACTCTATACCCTACACTCTATACCCTACACTCTATACCCTACACTCTATACCCTACACTCTATACCCTACACTCTACACTCTATACCCTACACTCTATACCCTACACTCTATGCCCTACACTCTATACCCTACACTCTATACCCTACACTCTATACCTTACACTCTACACTCTATACCTTACACTCTACACTCTATTCCCTACACTCTATACCCTACACTCTATACCCTACACTCTATACCCTACACTCTACACCCTACACTCTATGCCCTACACTCTATACCATACACTCTATACCCTACACTCTACACTCTATACCCTACACTCTACACTCTATACCCTACACTCTGTACCCTACACTCTATACCCTACACTCTATGCCCTACACTCTATACCCTACACTCTATGCCCTACACTCTATACCCTACACTCTATACCCTACACTCTATACCCTACACTCTACACTCTATACCCTACACTCTATACCCTACACTCTATGCCCTACACTCTATACCCTACACTCTATACCCTACACTCTATATCCTACACTCTACACTCTATACCCTACACTTTATACCCTACACTCTATACCCTACACTCTACACTCTATAACCTACACTCTATACCCTACACTCTATACCCTACACACTATACCCTACACTCTATACCCTACACTCTACACTCTATACCCTACACTCTACACTCTATACCCTACACTCTATACCCTACACTCTACACCCTACACTCTATACCCTACACTCTATACCCTACACTCTACACTCTATACCCTACACTCTATACCCTACACTCTATGCCCTACACTCTATACCCTACACTCTATACCCTACACTCTATACCTTACACTCTACACTCTATACCCTACACTCTATACCCTACACTCTAATCCCTACACTCTACACTCTATACCCTACACTCTATTCCCTACACTCTACACTCTATACCTTACACTCTACACTCTATTCCCTACACTCTATACCCTACACTCTATACCCTACACTCTATACCCTACACTCTACACCCTACACTCTATACCCTACACTCTATACCATACACTCTATACCCTACACTCTACACTCTATACCCTACACTCTACACTCTATACCCTACACTCTGTACCCTACACTCTATACCCTACACTCTATGCCCTACACTCTATACCCTACACTCTATGCCCTACACTCTATACCCTACACTCTATACCCTACACTCTATACCCTACACTCTACACTCTATACCCTACACTCTATACCCTACACTCTATGCCCTACACTCTATACCCTACACTCTATACCCTACACTCTATACCCTACACTCTACACTCTATACCCTACACTCTATACCCTACACTCTATACCCTACACTTTACACTCTATACCCTACACTCTATACCCTACACTCTATACACTACACTCTACACTCTATACCCTACACTCTATACCCTACACTCTATACCCTACACTCTACACTCTATACCCTACACTCTATACCCTACACTCTATACCCTACACTCTATACCCTACACTCTATACCCTACACTCTACACTCTATACCCTACACTCTATACCCTACACTCTATGCCCTACACTCTATACCCTACACTCTATACCCTACACTCTATACCTTACACTCTACACTCTATACCCTACACTCTATACCCTACACTCTATACCCTACACTCTAATCCCTACACTCTACACTCTATACCCTACACTCTATACCCTACACTCTACACTCTATTCCCTACACTCTATACCCTACACTCTATACCCTACACTCTATACCCTACACTCTACACCCTACACTCTATACCCTACACTCTATACCATACACTCTATACCCTACACTCTACACTCTATACCCTATACTCTACACTCTATACCCTACACTCTATACCCTACACTCTATACCCTACACACTATACCCTACACTCTATACCCTACACTCTACACTCTATACCCTACACTCTACACTCTATACCCTACACTCTACACTCTATACCCTACACTCTATACCCTACACTCTACACCCTACACTCTATACCCTACACTCTATACCCTACACTCTACACTCTATACCCTACACTCTATACCCTACTCTCTATGCCCTACACTCTATACCCTACACTCTATACCCTACACTCTATACCTTACACTCTACACTCTATACCCTACACTCTATACCCTACACTCTGATCCCTACACTCTACACTCTATACCCTACACTCTATACCCTACACTCTACACTCTATACCTTACACTCTACACTCTATTCCCTACACTCTATACCCTACACTCTATACCCTACACTCTATACCCTACACTCTATACCCTACACTCTACACCCTACACTCTATACCCTACACTCTATACCATACACAATATACCCTACACTCTACACTCTATACCCTATACTCTACACTCTATACCCTACACTCTATACCCTACACTCTATACCCTACACACTATACCCTACACTCTATACCCTACACTCTACACTCTATACCCTACACTCTACACTCTATACCCTACACTCTACACTCTATACCCTACACTCTATACCCTACACTCTACACCCTACACTCTATACCCTACACTCTATACCCTACACTCTACACTCTATACCCTACACTTTATACCATACACTCTATGCCCTACACTCTATACCCTACACTCTATACCCTACACTCTATACCTTACACTCTACACTCTATACCCTACACTCTATACCCTACACTCTACACCCTACACTCTATACCCTACACTCTATACCATACACTCTATACCCTACACTCTACACCCTACACTCTTTACCCTACACTCTATACCCTACACTCTACACTCTATACCCTACACTCTATACCCTACACACTATACCCTACACTCTATACCCTACACTCTACACTCTATACCCTACACTCTACACTCTATACCCTACACTCTATACCCTACACTCTACACCCTACACTCTATACCCTACACTCTATACCCTACACTCTACACTCTATACCCTACACTCTATACCCTACACTCTATGCCCTACACTCTATACCCTACACTCTATACCCTACACTCTATACCTTACACTCTACACTCTATACCCTACACTCTATACCCTACACTCTATACCCTACACTCTAATCCCTACACTCTACACTCTATACCCTACACTCTATACCCTACACTCTACACTCTATACCTTACACTCTACACTCTATTCCCTACACTCTATACCCTACACTCTATTCCCTACACTCTATACCCTACACTCTGTACCCTACACTCTATACCCTACACTCTATGCCCTACACTCTATACCCTACACTCTATGCCCTACACTCTATACCCTACACTCTATACCCTACACTCTATACCCTACACTCTACACTCTATACCCTACACTCTATGCCCTACACTCTATACCCTACACTCTATACCCTACACTCTATACCCTACACTCTACACTCTATACCCTACTCTTTATACCCTACACTCTACACTCTATACCCTACACTCTATACCCTACACTCTATACCCTACACTCTACACTCTATACCCTACACTCTATACCCTACACTCTATACCCTACACTCTACACTCTATACCCTACACTCTATACCCTACACTATATACCCTACACTCTATACCCTACACTCTACACTCTATACCATACACTCTATACCCTACACTCTATGCCCTACACTCTATACCCTACACTCTATACCCTACACTCTATACCTTACACTCTACACTCTATACCCTACACTCTATACCCTACACTCTATACCCTACACTCTCATCCCTACACTCTACACTCTATACCCTACACTCTATACCCTACACTCTACACTCTATACCTTACACTCTACACTCTATTCCCTACACTCTATACCCTACACTCTATACCCTACACTCTATACCCTACACTCTATACCCTACACTCTACACCCTACACTCTATACCCTACACTCTATACCATACACTCTATACCCTACACTCTACACTCTATACCCTATACTCTACACTCTATACCCTACACTCTATACCCTACACTCTATACCCTACACACTATACCCTACACTCTATACCCTACACTCTACACTCTATACCCTACACTCTACACTCTATACCCTACACGCTACACTCTATACCCTACACTCTATACCCTACATTCTACACCCTACCCTCTATACCCTACACTCTATACCCTACACTCTACACTCTATACCCTACACTCTATACCCTACACTCTATGCCCTACACTCTATACCCTACACTCTATACCCTACACTCTATACCTTACACTCTACACTCTATACCCTACACTCTATACCCTACACTCTATACCCTACACTCTACACTCTATACCCTACACTCTATACCCTACACTCTATACCCTACACTCTATACCCTACACTCTACACTCTATACCCTACACTTTATACCCTACACTCTATACCCTACACTCTACACTCTATACCCTACACTCTATACCCTACACTCTATACCCTACACTCTACACTCTATGCCCTACACTCTATAACCTACACTCTATACCCTACACTCTACACTCTATACCTTACACTCTATACCCTACACTCTATACCCTACACTCTATACCCTACACTCTATACCCTACACTCTACACTCTATACCCTACACTCTATACCCTACACTCTATGCCCTACACTCTATACCCTACACTCTATACCCTACACTCTATACCTTACACTCTACACTCTATACCCTACACTCTATACCCTACACTCTATACCCTACACTCTAATCCCTACACTCTACACTCTATACCCTACACTCTATACCCTACACTCTACACTCTATACCTTACACTCTACACTCTATTCCCTACACTCTATACCCTACACTCTATACCCTACACTCTATACCTTCACTCTATACCCTACACTCTATACCCTACACTCTATACCCTACACTCTACACTCTATACCCTACACTCTATACCCTACACTCTATACCCTACACTCTATACCCTACACTCTATACCCTACACTCTATACCCTACACTCTACACTCTATACCCTACACTCTATACCCTACACTCTATGCCCTACACTCTATACCCTACACTCTATACCCTACACTCTATACCTTACACTCTACACTTTATACCCTACACTCTATACCCTACACTCTATACCCTACACTCTAATCCCTACACTCTACACTCTATACCCTACACTCTATACCCTACACTCTACACTCTATTCCCTACACTCTATACCCTACACTCTATACCCTACACTCTATACCCTACACTCTACACCCTACACTCTATACCCTACACTCTATACCATACACTCTATACCCTACACTCTACACTCTATACCCTATACTCTACACTCTATACCCTACACTCTATACCCTACACTCTATACCCTACACACTATACCCTACACTCTATACCCTACACTCTACACTCTATACCCTACACTCTACACTCTATACCCTACACTCTACACTCTATACCCTACACTCTATACCCTACACTCTACACCCTACACTCTATACCCTACACTCTATACCCTACACTCTACACTCTATACCCTACACTCTATACCCTACTCTCTATGCCCTACACTCTATACCCTACACTCTATACCCTACACTCTATACCTTACACTCTACACTCTATACCCTACACTCTATACCCTACACTCTAATCCCTACACTCTACACTCTATACCCTACACTCTATACCCTACACTCTACACTCTATACCTTACACTCTACACTCTATTCCCTACACTCTATACCCTACACTCTATACCCTACACTCTATACCCTACACTCTATACCCTACACTCTACACCCTACACTCTATACCCTACACTCTATACCATACACAATATACCCTACACTCTACACTCTATACCCTATACTCTACACTCTATACCCTACACTCTATACCCTACACTCTATACCCTACACACTATACCCTACACTCTATACCCTACACTCTACACTCTATACCCTACACTCTACACTCTATACCCTACACTCTACACTCTATACCCTACACTCTATACCCTACACTCTACACCCTACACTCTATACCCTACACTCTATACCATACACTCTATACCCTACACTCTACACCCTACACTCTTTACCCTACACTCTATACCCTACACTCTACACTCTATACCCTACACTCTATACCCTACACACTATACCCTACACTCTATACCCTACACTCTACACTCTATACCCTACACTCTACACTCTATACCCTACACTCTATACCCTACACTCTACACCCTACACTCTATACCCTACACTCTATACCCTACACTCTACACTCTATACCCTACACTCTATACCCTACACTCTATGCCCTACACTCTATACCCTACACTCTATACCCTACACTCTATACCTTACACTCTACACTCTATACCTTACACTCTACACTCTATTCCCTACACTCTATACCCTACACTCTATACCCTACACTCTATACCCTACACTCTACACCCTACACTCTATGCCCTACACTCTATACCATACACTCTATACCCTACACTCTACACTCTATACCCTACACTCTACACTCTATACCCTACACTCTGTACCCTACACTCTATACCCTACACTCTATGCCCTACACTCTATACCCTACACTCTATGCCCTACACTCTATACCCTACACTCTATACCCTACACTCTATACCCTACACTCTACACTCTATACCCTACACTCTATACCCTACACTCTATGCCCTACACTCTATACCCTACACTCTATACCCTACACTCTATATCCTACACTCTACACTCTATACCCTACACTTTATACCCTACACTCTATACCCTACACTCTACACTCTATAACCTACACTCTATACCCTACACTCTATACCCTACACTCTATACCCTACACACTATACCCTACACTCTATACCCTACACTCTACACTCTATACCCTACACTCTACACTCTATACCCTACACTCTACACTCTATACCCTACACTCTATACCCTACACTCTACACCCTACACTCTATACCCTACACTCTATACCATACACTCTATACCCTACACTCTACACCCTACACTCTTTACCCTACACTCTATACCCTACACTATACACTCTATACCCTACACTCTATACCCTACACACTATACCCTACACTCTATACCCTACACTCTACACTCTATACCCTACACTCTACACTCTATACCCTACACTCTATACCCTACACTCTACACCCTACACTCTATACCCTACACTCTATACCCTACACTCTACACTCTATACCCTACACTCTATACCCTACACTCTATGCCCTACACTCTATACCCTACACTCTATACCCTACACTCTATACCTTACACTCTACACTCTATACCTTACACTCTACACTCTATTCCCTACACTCTATACCCTACACTCTATACCCTACACTCTATACCCTACACTCTACACCCTACACTCTATGCCCTACACTCTATACCATACACTCTATACCCTACACTCTACACTCTATACCCTACACTCTACACTCTATACCCTACACTCTGTACCCTACACTCTATACCCTACACTCTATGCCCTACACTCTATACCCTACACTCTATGCCCTACACTCTATACCCTACACTCTATACCCTACACTCTATACCCTACACTCTACACTCTATACCCTACACTCTATACCCTACACTCTATGCCCTACACTCTATACCCTACACTCTATACCCTACACTCTATATCCTACACTCTACACTCTATACCCTACACTTTATACCCTACACTCTATACCCTACACTCTACACTCTATAACCTACACTCTATACCCTACACTCTATACCCTACACACTATACCCTACACTCTATACCCTACACTCTACACTCTATACCCTACACTCTACACTCTATACCCTACACTCTATACCCTACACTCTACACCCTACACTCTATACCCTACACTCTATACCCTACACTCTACACTCTATACCCTACACTCTATACCCTACACTCTATGCCCTACACTCTATACCCTACACTCTATACCCTACACTCTATACCTTACACTCTACACTCTATACCCTACACTCTATACCCTACACTCTAATCCCTACACTCTACACTCTATACCCTACACTCTATACCCTACACTCTACACTCTATACCTTACACTCTACACTCTATTCCCTACACTCTATACCCTACACTCTATACCCTACACTCTATACCCTACACTCTACACCCTACACTCTATACCCTACACTCTATACCATACACTCTATACCCTACACTCTACACTCTATACCCTACACTCTACACTCTATACCCTACACTCTGTACCCTACACTCTATACCCTACACTTTATGCCCTACACTCTATACCCTACACTCTATGCCCTACACTCTATACCCTACACTCTATACCCTACACTCTATACCCTACACTCTACACTCTATACCCTACACTCTATACCCTACACTCTATGCCCTACACTCTATACCCTACACTCTATACCCTACACTCTATACCCTACACTCTACACTCTATACCCTACACTCTATACCCTACACTCTATACCCTACACTTTACACTCTATACCCTACACTCTATACCCTACACTCTATACACTACACTCTACACTCTATACCCTACACTCTATACCCTACACTCTATACCCTACACTCTACACTCTATACCCTACACTCTATACCCTACACTCTATACCCTACACTCTATACCCTACACTCTATACCCTACACTCTACACTCTATACCCTACACTCTATACCCTACACTCTATGCCCTACACTCTATACCCTACACTCTATACCCTACACTCTATACCTTACACTCTACACTCTATACCCTACACTCTATACCCTACACTCTATACCCTACACTCTAATCCCTACACTCTACACTCTATACCCTACACTCTATACCCTACACTCTACACTCTATTCCCTACACTCTATACCCTACACTCTATACCCTACACTCTATACCCTACACTCTACACCCTACACTCTATACCCTACACTCTATACCATACACTCTATACCCTACACTCTACACTCTATACCCTATACTCTACACTCTATACCCTACACTCTATACCCTACACTCTATACCCTACACACTATACCCTACACTCTATACCCTACACTCTACACTCTATACCCTACACTCTACACTCTATACCCTACACTCTACACTCTATACCCTACACTCTATACCCTACACTCTACACCCTACACTCTATACCCTACACTCTATACCCTACACTCTACACTCTATACCCTACACTCTATACCCTACTCTCTATGCCCTACACTCTATACCCTACACTCTATACCCTACACTCTATACCTTACACTCTACACTCTATACCCTACACTCTATACCCTACACTCTAATCCCTACACTCTACACTCTATACCCTACACTCTATACCCTACACTCTACACTCTATACCTTACACTCTACACTCTATTCCCTACACTCTATACCCTACACTCTATACCCTACACTCTATACCCTACACTCTATACCCTACACTCTACACCCTACACTCTATACCCTACACTCTATACCATACACAATATACCCTACACTCTACACTCTATACCCTATACTCTACACTCTATACCCTACACTCTATACCCTACACTCTATACCCTACACACTATACCCTACACTCTATACCCTACACTCTACACTCTATACCCTACACTCTACACTCTATACCCTACACTCTACACTCTATACCCTACACTCTATACCCTACACTCTACACCCTACACTCTATACCCTACACTCTATACCCTACACTCTACACTCTATACCCTACACTTTATACCCTACACTCTATGCCCTACACTCTATACCCTACACTCTATACCCTACACTCTATACCTTACACTCTACACTCTATACCCTACACTCTATACCCTACACTCTACACCCTACACTCTATACCCTACACTCTATACCATACACTCTATACCCTACACTCTACACCCTACACTCTTTACCCTACACTCTATACCCTACACTCTACACTCTATACCCTACACTCTATACCCTACACACTATACCCTACACTCTATACCCTACACTCTACACTCTATACCCTACACTCTACACTCTATACCCTACACTCTATACCCTACACTCTACACCCTACACTCTATACCCTACACTCTATACCCTACACTCTACACTCTATACCCTACACTCTATACCCTACACTCTATGCCCTACACTCTATACCCTACACTCTATACCCTACACTCTATACCTTACACTCTACACTCTATACCCTACACTCTATACCCTACACTCTATACCCTACACTCTAATCCCTACACTCTACACTCTATACCCTACACTCTATACCCTACACTCTACACTCTATACCTTACACTCTACACTCTATTCCCTACACTCTATACCCTACACTCTATTCCCTACACTCTATACCCTACACTCTGTACCCTACACTCTATACCCTACACTCTATGCCCTACACTCTATACCCTACACTCTATGCCCTACACTCTATACCCTACACTCTATACCCTACACTCTATACCCTACACTCTACACTCTATACCCTACACTCTATGCCCTACACTCTATACCCTACACTCTATACCCTACACTCTATACCCTACACTCTACACTCTATACCCTACTCTTTATACCCTACACTCTACACTCTATACCCTACACTCTATACCCTACACTCTATACCCTACACTCTACACTCTATACCCTACACTCTATACCCTACACTCTATACCCTACACTCTACACTCTATACCCTACACTCTATACCCTACACTATATACCCTACACTCTATACCCTACACTCTACACTCTATACCATACACTCTATACCCTACACTCTATGCCCTACACTCTATACCCTACACTCTATACCCTACACTCTATACCTTACACTCTACACTCTATACCCTACACTCTATACCCTACACTCTATACCCTACACTCTAATCCCTACACTCTACACTCTATACCCTACACTCTATACCCTACACTCTACACTCTATACCTTACACTCTACACTCTATTCCCTACACTCTATACCCTACACTCTATACCCTACACTCTATACCCTACACTCTATACCCTACACTCTACACCCTACACTCTATACCCTACACTCTATACCATACACTCTATACCCTACACTCTACACTCTATACCCTATACTCTACACTCTATACCCTACACTCTATACCCTACACTCTATACCCTACACACTATACCCTACACTCTATACCCTACACTCTACACTCTATACCCTACACTCTACACTCTATACCCTACACTCTACACTCTATACCCTACACTCTATACCCTACATTCTACACCCTACCCTCTATACCCTACACTCTATACCCTACACTCTACACTCTATACCCTACACTCTATTCCCTACACTCTATGCCCTACACTCTATACCCTACACTCTATACCCTACACTCTATACCTTACACTCTACACTCTATACCCTACACTCTATACCCTACACTCTATACCCTACACTCTACACTCTATACCCTACACTCTATACCCTACACTCTATACCCTACACTCTATACCCTACACTCTACACTCTATACCCTACACTTTATACCCTACACTCTATACCCTACACTCTACACTCTATACCCTACACTCTATACCCTACACTCTATACCCTACACTCTACACTCTATGCCCTACACTCTATAACCTACACTCTATACCCTACACTCTACACTCTATACCCTACACTCTATACCCTACACTCTATACCCTACACTCTATACCCTACACTCTATACCCTACACTCTACACTCTATACCCTACACTCTATACCCTACACTCTATGCCCTACACTCTATACCCTACACTCTATACCCTACACTCTATACCTTACACTCTACACTCTATACCCTACACTCTATACCCTACACTCTATACCCTACACTCTAATCCCTACACTCTACACTCTATACCCTACACTCTATACCCTACACTCTACACTCTATACCTTACACTCTACACTCTATTCCCTACACTCTATACCCTACACTCTATACCCTACACTCTATACCTTCACTCTATACCCTACACTCTACACCCTACACTCTATACCCTACACTCAATACCATACACTCTATACCCTACACTCTACACTCTATACACTATACTCTACACTCTATACCCTACACTCTATACCCTACACTCTATACCCTACACACTATACCCTACACTCTATACCCTACACTCTACACTCTATACCCTACACTCTACACTCTATACCCTACACTCTACACTCTATACCCTACACTCTATACCCTACACTTTACACCCTACACTCTATACCCTACACTCTATACCCTACACTCTACACTCTATACCCTACACTCTATACCCTACACTCTATGCCCTACACTCTATACCCTACACTCTATACCCTACACTCTATACCTTTACACTCTACACTCTATACCCTACACTCTATACCCTACACTCTATACCCTACACTCTAATCCCTACACTCTACACTCTATACCCTACACTCTATACCCTACACTCTACACTCTATACCTTACACTCTACACTCTATTCCTACATTCTATACCCTACACTCTATACCCTACACTCTATACCCTACACTCTACACCCTACACTCTATACCCTACACTCTATACCAAACACTCTATACCTACACTCTACACTCTATACCCTACACTCTACACTCTATACCCTACACTCTATACCCTACACTCTATACCCTACACTCTATACCCTACACTCTATACCCTACACTCTACACTCTATACCCTACACTCTACACTCTATACCCTACACTCTACACTCTATACCCTACACTCTATACCCTACACTCTATACCCTACACTCTACACTCTATACCCTACACTCTATACCCTACACTCTACACTCTATACCCTACACTCTATACCCTACACTCTATGCCCTACACTCTATACCCTACACTCTATACCCTACACTCTATACCCTACACTCTACACTCTATACCCTACACTCTATACTATACACTCTATACCCTACACTCTACACTCTATACCCTACACTCTACACCCTACACTCTATACCCTACACTCTATACCCTACACTCTACACCCTACACTCTATACCCTACACTCTATACCATACACTCTATACCCTACACTCTACACTCTATACCCTATACTCTACACTCTATACCCTACACTCTATACCCTACACTCTATACCCTACACACTATACCCTACACTCTATACCCTACACTCTACACTCTATACCCTACACTCTACACACTATACCCTACACTCTACACTCTATACCCTACACTCTATACCCTACACTCTATGCCCTACACTCTATACCCTACACTCTATACCCTACACTCTACACCCTACACTCTATACCCTACACTCTATACCCTACACTCTATACCCTACTCTCTATGCCCTACACTCTATACCCTACACTCTATACCCTACACTCTATACCCTACACTCTACACTCTATACCCTACACTCTATACCCTACACTCTACACCCTACACTCTATACCCTACACTCTATACCCTACACTCTACACTCTATACCCTACACTCTATACCCTACACTCTATGCCCTACACTCTATACCCTACACTCTATACCCTACACTCTATACCTTACACTCTACACTCTATACCCTACACTCTATACCCTACACTCTACACTCTATACCTTACACTCTACACTCTATTCCCTACACGCTATACCCTACACTCTATACCCTACACTCTATACCCTACACTCTACACCCTACACTCTATACCCTACACTCTATACCATACACTCTATACCCTACACTCTACACTCTATACCCTACACTCTACACTCTATACCCTAAACTCTGTACCCTACACTCTATACCCTACACTCTATGCCCTACACTCTATACCCTACACTCTATGCCCTACACTCTATACCCTACACTCTATACCCTACACTCTATACCCTACACTCTACACTCTATACCCTACACTCTATACCCTACACTCTATGCCCTACATTCTATACCCTACACTCTATACCCTACATTCTATACCCTACACTCTACACTCTATACCCTACACTTTATACCCTACACTCTATACCCTACACTCTACACTCTATACCCTACACTCTATACCCTACACTCTATACCCTACACTCTACACTCTATACCCTACACTCTATACCCTACACTCTATACCCTACACTCTACACTCTATACCCTACACTCTATACCCTACACTCTATACCCTACACTCTATACCCTACACTCTACACTCTATACCCTACACTCTATACCCTACACTCTATGCCCTACACTATACCCTACACTCTATACCCTACACTCTATACCTTACACTCTACACTCTATACCCTACACTCTATACCCTACACTCTATACCCTACACTCTTATCCTTACACTCTACACTCTATACCCTACACTCTATACCCTACACTCTACACTCTATACCTTACACTCTACACTCTATTCCTACACTCTATACCCTACACTCTATACCCTACACTCTATACCCTACACTCTATACCCTACACTCTACACCCTACACTCTATACCCTACACTCTATACCATACACTCTATACCCTACACTCTACACTCTATACCCTATACTCTACACTCTATACCCTACACTCTATACCCTACACTCTATACCCTACACACTATACCCTACACTCTACACCCTACACTCTATACCCTACACTCTACACTCTATACCCTACACTCTACACTCTATACCCTACACTCTATACCCTACACTCTACACCCTACACTCTAATCCCTACACTCTACACTCTATACCCTACACTCTATACCCTACACTCTACACTCTATACCTTACACTCTACACTCTATTCCCTACACTCTATACCCTACACTCTATACCATACACTCTATACCCTACACTCTACACTCTATACCCTACACTCTACACTCTATACCCTACACTCTGTACCCTACACTCTATACCCTACACTCTATGCCCTACACTCTATACCCTACACTCTATGCCCTACACTCTATACCCTACACTCTATACCCTACACTCTATACCCTACACTCTACACTCTATACCCTACACTCTATACCCTACACTCTATGCCCTACACTCTATACCCTACACTCTATACCCTACACTCTATACCCTACACTCTACACTCTATACCCTACACTTTATACCCTACACTCTATACCCTACACTCTACACTCTATACCCTACACTCTATACCCTACACTCTATACCCTACACTCTACACTCTATACCCTACACTCTATACCCTACACTCTATACCCTACACTCTACACTCTATACCCTACACTTTATACCCTACACTCTATACCCTACACTCTACACTCTATACCCTACACTCTATACCCTACACTCTATACCTACACTCTACACTCTATACCCTACACTCTATACCCTACACTCTATACCCTACACTCTACACTCTATACCCTACACTCTATACCCTACACTATATACCCTACACTCTATACCCTACACTCTACACTCTATACCCTACACTCTATACCCTACACTCTATGCCCTACACTCTATACCCTACACTCTATACCCTACACTCTATACCCTACACTATATACCCTACACTCTATACCCTACACTCTACACTCTATACCCTACACTCTATACCCTACACTCTATGCCCTACACTCTATACCCTACACTCTATACCCTACACTATATACCCTACACTCTATACCCTACACTCTACACTCTATACCCTACACTCTACACCCTACACTCTATACCCTACACTCTATACCATACACTCTATACCCTACACTCTACACTCTATACCCTACACTCTACACTCTATACCCTACACTCTGTACCCTACACTCTATACCCTACACTCTATGCCCTACACTCTATACCCTACACTCTATGCCCTACACTCTATACCCTACACTCTATACCCTACACTCTATACCCTACACTCTACACTCTATACCCTACACTCTATACCCTACACTCTATGCCCTACACTCTATACCCTACACTCTATACCCTACACTCTATACCCTACACTCTACACTCTATACCCTACACTTTATAACCTACACTCTATACCCTACACTCTACACTCTATACCCTACACTCTATACCCTACACTCTATACCCTACACTCTACACTCTATACCCTACACTCTATACCCTACACTCTATACCCTACACTCTACACTCTATACCCTACACTCTATACCCTACACTCTATACCCTACACTATATACCCTACACTCTATACCCTACACTCTACACTCTATACCCTACACTCTATACCCTACACTCTATGCCCCACTCTATACCCTACACTCTATACCCTACACTCTATACCTTACACTCTACACTCTATACCCTACACTCTATACCCTACACTCTATACCCTACACTCTAATCCCTACACTCTACACTCTATACCCTACACTCTATACCCTACACTCTACACTCTATACCTTACACTCTACACTCTATTCCCTACACTCTATACCCTACACTCTATACCCTACACTCTATACCCTACACTCTATACCCTACACTCTACACCCTACACTCTATACCCTACACTCTATACCATACACTCTATACCCTACACTCTATACCCTATACTCTACACTCTATACCCTACACTCTATACCCTACACTCTATACCCTACACTCTATACCTTACACTCTACACTCTATACCCTACACTCTATACCCTACACTCTACACCCTACACTCTATACCCTACACTCTATACCATACACTCTATACCCTACACTCTACACCCTACACTCTTTACCCTACACTCTATACCCTACACTCTACACTCTATACCCTACACTCTATACCCTACACACTATACTCTACACTCTATACCCTACACTCTACACTCTATACCCTACACTCTACACTCTATACCCTACACTCTATACCCTACACTCTACACCCTTACACTCTATACCCTACACTCTATACCCTACACTCTACACTCTATACCCTACACTCTATACCCTACACTCTATGCCCTACACTCTATACCCTACACTCTATACCCTACACTCTATACCTTACACTCTACACTCTATACCCTACACTCTATACCCTACACTCTATACCCTACACTCTAATCCCTACACTCTACACTCTATACCCTACACTCTATACCCTACACTCTACACTCTATACCTTACACTCTACACTCTATTCCCTACACTCTATACCCTACACTCTATACCCTACACTCTATACCCTACACTCTACACCCTACACTCTATACCCTACACTCTATACCATACACTCTATACCCTACACTCTACACTCTATACCCCTACACTCTACACTCTATACCCTACACTCTGTACCCTACACTCTATACCCTACACTCTATGCCCTACACTCTATGCCCTACACTCTATGCCCTACACTCTATACCCTACACTCTATACCCTACACTCTATACCCTACACTCTACACTCTATACCCTACACTCTATACCCTACACTCTATGCCCTACACTCTATACCCTACACTGTATACCCTACACTCTATACCCTACACTCTACACTCTATACCCTACACTTTATACCCTACACTCTACACTCTATACCCTACACTCTATACCCTACACTCTATACCCTACACTCTACACTCTATACCCTACACTCTACACTCTATACCCTACACTCTATACCCTACACTATATACCCTACACTCTATACCCTACACTTTACACTCTATACCCTACACTCTATACCCTACACTCTATGCCCTACACTCTATACCCTACACTCTATACCCTACACTCTATACCTTACACTCTACACTCTATACCCTACACTCTATACCCTACACTCTATACCCTACACTCTAATCCCTACACTCTACACTCTATACCCTACACTCTATACCCTACACTCTACACTCTATACCTTACACTCTACACTCTATACCCTACACTCTATACCCTACACTCTATACCCTACACTCTATACCCTACACTCTATACCCTACACTCTACACCCTACACTCTATACCCTACACTCTATACCATACACTCTATACCCTACACTCTACACTCTATACCCTATACTCTACACTCTATACCCTACACTCTATACCCTACACTCTATACCCTACACACTATACCCTACACTCTATACCCTACACTCTACACTCTATACCCTACACTCTACACTCTATACCCTACACTCTACACTCTATACCCTACACTCTACACCCTACCCTCTATACCCTACACTCTATACCCTACACTCTACACTCTATACCCTACACTCTATACCCTACACTCTATGCCCTACACTCTATACCCTACACTCTATACCCTACACTCTATACCTTACACTCTACACTCTATACCCTACACTCTATACCCTACACTCTATACCCTACACTCTAATCCCTACACTCTACACTCTATACCCTACACTCTATACCCTACACTCTATACCCTACACTCTATACCCTACACTCTACACTCTATACCCTACACTTTATACCCTACACTCTATACCCTACACTCTACACTCTATACCCTACACTCTATACCCTACACTCTATACCCTACACTCTATGCCCTACACTCTATAACCTACACTCTATACCCTACACTCTACACTCTATACCCTACACTCTATACCCTACACTCTATACCCTACACTCTATACCCTACACTCTATACCCTACACTCTACACTCTATACCCTACACTCTATACCCTACACTCTATGCCCTACACTCTATACCCTACACTGTATACCCTACACGCTATACCCTACACTCTACACTCTATACCCTACACTTTATACCCTACACTCTACACTCTATACCCTACACTCTATACCCTACACTCTATACCCTACACTCTACACTCTATACCCTACACTCTACACTCTATACCCTACACTCTATACCCTACACTATATACCCTACACTCTATACCCTACACTTTACACTCTATACCCTACACTCTATACCCTACACTCTATGCCCTACACTCTATACCCTACACTCTATACCCTACACTCTATACCTTACACTCTACACTCTATACCCTACACTCTATACCCTACACTCTATACCCTACACTCTAATCCCTACACTCTACACTCTATACCCTACACTCTATACCCTACACTCTACACTCTATACCTTACACTCTACACTCTATACCCTACACTCTATACCCTACACTCTATACCCTACACTCTATACCCTACACTCTATACCCTACACTCTACACCCTACACTCTATACCCTACACTCTATACCATACACTCTATACCCTACCACTCTACACTCTATACCCTATACTCTACACTCTATACCCTACACTCTATACCCTACACTCTATACCCTACACACTATACCCTACACTCTATACCCTACACTCTACACTCTATACCCTACACTCTACACTCTATACCCTACACTCTACACTCTATACCCTACACTCTATACCCTACACTCTACACCCTACCCTCTATACCCTACACTCTATACCCTACACTCTACACTCTATACCCTACACTCTATACCCTACACTCTATGCCCTACACTCTATACCCTACACTCTATACCCTACACTCTATACCTTACACTCTACACTCTATACCCTACACTCTATACCCTACACTCTATACCCTACACTCTAATCCCTACACTCTACACTCTATACCCTACACTCTATACCCTACACTCTATACCCTACACTCTATACCCTACACTCTACACTCTATACCCTACACTTTATACCCTACACTCTATACCCTACACTCTACACTCTATACCCTACACTCTATGCCCTACACTCTATACCCTACACTCTATGCCCTACACTCTATAACCTACACTCTATACCCTACACTCTACACTCTATACCCTACACTCTATACCCTACACTCTATACCCTACACTCTATACCCTACACTCTATACCCTACACTCTACACTCTATACCCTACACTCTATACCCTACACTCTATGCCCTACACTCTACACCCTACACTCTATACCCTACACTCTATACCTTACACTCTACACTCTATACCCTACACTCTATACCCTACACTCTATACCCTACACTCTAATCCCTACACTCTACACTCTATACCCTACACTCTATACCCTACACTCTACACTCTATACCTTACACTCTACACTCTATTCCCTACACTCTATACCCTACACTCTATACCCTACACTCTATACCTTCACTCTATACCCTACACTCTACACCCTACACTCTATACCCTACACTCAATACCATACACTCTATACCCTACACTCTACACTCTATACCCTATACTCTACACTCTATACCCTACACTCTATACCCTACACTCTATACCCTACACACTATACCCTACACTCTATACCCTACACTCTACACTCTATACCCTACACTCTACACTCTATACCCTACACTCTACACTCTATACCCTACACTCTATACCCTACACTCTACACCCTACACTCTATACCCTACACTCTATACCCTACACTCTACACTCTATACCCTACACTCTATACCCTACACTCTATGCCCTACACTCTATACCCTACACTCTATACCCTACACTCTATACCTTACACTCTACACTCTATACCCTACACTCTATACCCTACACTCTATACCCTACACTCTAATCCCTACACTCTACACTCTATACCCTACACTCTATACCCTACACTCTACACTCTATACCTTACACTCTACACTCTATTCCCTACACTCTATACCCTACACTCTATACCCTACACTCTATACCCTACACTCTACACCCTACACTCTAAACCCTACACTCTATACCAAACACTCTATACCCTACACTCTACACTCTATACCCTACACTCTACACTCTATACCCTACACTCTATACCCTACACTCTATACCCTACACTCTATACCCTACACTCTATACCCTACACTCTACACTCTATACCCTACACTCTACACTCTATACCCTACACTCTACACTCTATACCCTACACTCTATACCCTACACTCTATACCCTACACTCTACACTCTATACCCTACACTCTATACCCTACACTCTACACTCTATACCCTACACTCTATACCCTACACTCTATGCCCTACACTCTATACCCTACACTCTATACCCTACACTCTATACCCTACACTCTACACTCTATACCCTACACTCTATACTATACACTCTATACCCTACACTCTACACTCTATACCCTACACTCTACACCCTACACTCTATACCCTACACTCTATACCCTACACTCTACACCCTACACTCTATACCCTACACTCTATACCATACACTCTATACCCTACACTCTACACTCTATACCCTATACTCTACACTCTATACCCTACACTCTATACCCTACACTCTATACCCTACACACTATACCCTACACTCTATACCCTACACTCTACACTCTATACCCTACACTCTACACACTATACCCTACACTCTACACTCTATACCCTACACTCTATACCCTACACTCTACACCCTACACTCTATACCCTACACTCTATACCCTACACTCTATACCCTACTCTCTATGCCCTACACTCTATACCCTACACTCTATACCCTACACTCTATACCTTACACTCTACACTCTATACCCTACACTCTATACCCTACACTCTACACCCTACACTCTATACCCTACACTCTATACCATACACTCTATACCCTACACTCTACACCCTACACTCTTTACCCTACACTCTATACCCTACACTCTACACTCTATACCCTACACTCTATACCCTACACACTATACCCTACACTCTATACCCTACACTCTACACTCTATACCCTACACTCTACACTCTATACCCTACACTCTATACCCTACACTCTACACCCTACACTCTATACCCTACACTCTATACCCTACACTCTACACTCTATACCCTACACTCTATACCCTACACTCTATGCCCTACACTCTATACCCTACACTCTATACCCTACACTCTATACCTTACACTCTACACTCTATACCCTACACTCTATACCCTACACTCTACACTTTATACCTTACACTCTACACTCTATTCCCTACACGCTATACCCTACACTCTATACCCTACACTCTATACCCTACACTCTACACCCTACACTCTATACCCTACACTCTATACCATACACTCTATACCCTACACTCTACACTCTATACCCTACACTCTACACTCTATACCCTACACTCTGTACCCTACACTCTATACCCTACACTCTATGCCCTACACTCTATACCCTACACTCTATGCCCTACACTCTATACCCTACACTCTATACCCTACACTCTATACCCTACACTCTACACTCTATACCCTACACTCTATACCCTACACTCTATGCCCTACACTCTATACCCTACACTCTATACCCTACACTCTATACCCTACACTCTACACTCTATACCCTACACTTTATACCCTACACTCTATACCCTACACTCTACACTCTATACCCTACACTCTATACCCTACACTCTATACCCTACACTCTACACTCTATACCCTACACTCTATACCCTACACTCTATACCCTACACTCTACACTCTATACCCTACACTCTATACCCTACACTCTATACCCTACACTCTATACCCTACACTCTATACCCTACACTCTACACTCTATACCCTACACTCTATACCCTACACTCTATGCCCTACACTATACCCTACACTCTATACCCTACACTCTATACCTTACACTCTACACTCTATACCCTACACTCTATACCCTACACTCTATACCCTACACTCTTATCCTTACACTCTACACTCTATACCCTACACTCTATACCCTACACTCTACACTCTATACCTTACACTCTACACTCTATTCCCTACACTCTATACCCTACACTCTATACCCTACACTCTATACCCTACACTCTATACCCTACACTCTACACCCTACACTCTATACCCTACACTCTATACCATACACTCTATACCCTACACTCTACACTCTATACCCTATACTCTACACTCTATACCCTATACTCTATACCCTACACTCTATACCCTACACACTATACCCTACACTCTACACCCTACACTCTACACTCTATACCCTACACTCTACACTCTATACCCTACACTCTACACTCTATACCCTACACTCTATACCCTACACTCTACACCCTACACTCTATACCCTACACTCTATACCCTACACTCTACACTCTATACCCTACACTCTATACCCTACACTCTATGCCCTACACTCTATACCCTACACTCTATACCCTACACTCTATACCTTACACTCTACACTCTATACCCTACACTCTATACCTTACACTCTACACTCTATACCCTACACTCTATACCCTACACTCTATACCCTACACTCTAATCCCTACACTCTACACTCTATACCCTACACTCTACACACTATACCCTACACTCTACACTCTATACCCTACACTCTATACCCTACACTCTACACCCTACACTCTATACCCTACACTCTATACCCTACACTCTATACCCTACTCTCTATGCCCTACACTCTATACCCTACACTCTATACCCTACACTCTAAACCTTACACTCTACACTCTATACCCTACACTCTATACCCTACACTCTACACCCTACACTCTATACCCTACACTCTATACCATACACTCTATACCCTACACTCTACACCCTACACTCTTTACCCTACACTCTATACCCTACACTCTACACTCTATACCCTACACTCTATACCCTACACACTATACCCTACACTCTATACCCTACACTCTACACTCTATACCCTACACTCTACACTCTATACCCTACACTCTATACCCTACACTCTACACCCTACACTCTATACCCTACACTCTATACCCTACACTCTACACTCTATACCCTACACTCTATACCCTACACTCTATGCCCTACACTCTATACCCTACGCTCTATACCCTACACTCTATACCTTACACTCTACACTCTATACCCTACACTCTATACCCTACACTCTACACTCTATACCTTACACTCTACACTCTATTCCCTACACGCTATACCCTACACTCTATACCCTACACTCTATACCCTACACTCTACACCCTACACTCTATACCCTACACTCTATACCATACACTCTATACCCTACACTCTACACTCTATACCCTACACTCTACACTCTATACCCTACACTCTGTACCCTACACTCTATACCCTACACTCTATGCCCTACACTCTATACCCTACACTCTATGCCCTACACTCTATACCCTACACTCTATACCCTACACTCTATACCCTACACTCTACACTCTATACCCTACACTCTACACCCTACACTCTATACCCTACACTCTATACCCTACACTCTACACTCTATACCCTACACTCTATACCCTACACTCTATGCCCTACACTCTATACCCTACACTCTATACCCTACACTCTATACCTTACACTCTACACTCTATACCCTACACTCTATACCCTACACTCTATACCCTACACTCTAATCCCTACACTCTACACTCTATACCCTACACTCTATACCCTACACTCTACACTCTATACCTTACACTCTACACTCTATTCCCTACACTCTATACCCTACACTCTATACCCTACACTCTATACCCTACACTCTACACCCTACACTCTAAACCCTACACTCTATACCAAACACTCTATACCCTACACTCTACACTCTATACCCTACACTCTACACTCTATACCCTACACTCTATACCCTACACTCTATACCCTACACTCTATACCCTACACTCTATACCCTACACTCTACACTCTATACCCTACACTCTACACTCTATACCCTACACTCTACACTCTATACCCTACACTCTATACCCTACACTCTATACCCTACACTCTACACTCTATACCCTACACTCTATACCCTACACTCTACACTCTATACCCTACACTCTATACCCTACACTCTATGCCCTACACTCTATACCCTACACTCTATACCCTACACTCTATACCCTACACTCTACACTCTATACCCTACACTCTATACTATACACTCTATACCCTACACTCTACACTCTATACCCTACACTCTACACCCTACACTCTATACCCTACACTCTATACCCTACACTCTACACCCTACACTCTATACCCTACACTCTATACCATACACTCTATACCCTACACTCTACACTCTATACCCTATACTCTACACTCTATACCCTACACTCTATACCCTACACTCTATACCCTACACACTATACCCTACACTCTATACCCTACACTCTACACTCTATACCCTACACTCTACACACTATACCCTACACTCTACACTCTATACCCTACACTCTATACCCTACACTCTACACCCTACACTCTATACCCTACACTCTATACCCTACACTCTATACCCTACTCTCTATGCCCTACACTCTATACCCTACACTCTATACCCTACACTCTATACCTTACACTCTACACTCTATACCCTACACTCTATACCCTACACTCTACACCCTACACTCTATACCCTACACTCTATACCATACACTCTATACCCTACACTCTACACCCTACACTCTTTACCCTACACTCTATACCCTACACTCTACACTCTATACCCTACACTCTATACCCTACACACTATACCCTACACTCTATACCCTACACTCTACACTCTATACCCTACACTCTACACTCTATACCCTACACTCTATACCCTACACTCTACACCCTACACTCTATACCCTACACTCTATACCCTACACTCTACACTCTATACCCTACACTCTATACCCTACACTCTATGCCCTACACTCTATACCCTACACTCTATACCCTACACTCTATACCTTACACTCTACACTCTATACCCTACACTCTATACCCTACACTCTACACTTTATACCTTACACTCTACACTCTATTCCCTACACGCTATACCCTACACTCTATACCCTACACTCTATACCCTACACTCTACACCCTACACTCTATACCCTACACTCTATACCATACACTCTATACCCTACACTCTACACTCTATACCCTACACTCTACACTCTATACCCTACACTCTGTACCCTACACTCTATACCCTACACTCTATGCCCTACACTCTATACCCTACACTCTATGCCCTACACTCTATACCCTACACTCTATACCCTACACTCTATACCCTACACTCTACACTCTATACCCTACACTCTATACCCTACACTCTATGCCCTACACTCTATACCCTACACTCTATACCCTACACTCTATACCCTACACTCTACACTCTATACCCTACACTTTATACCCTACACTCTATACCCTACACTCTACACTCTATACCCTACACTCTATACCCTACACTCTATACCCTACACTCTACACTCTATACCCTACACTCTATACCCTACACTCTATACCCTACACTCTACACTCTATACCCTACACTCTATACCCTACACTCTATACCCTACACTCTATACCCTACACTCTATACCCTACACTCTACACTCTATACCCTACACTCTATACCCTACACTCTATGCCCTACACTATACCCTACACTCTATACCCTACACTCTATACCTTACACTCTACACTCTATACCCTACACTCTATACCCTACACTCTATACCCTACACTCTTATCCTTACACTCTACACTCTATACCCTACACTCTATACCCTACACTCTACACTCTATACCTTACACTCTACACTCTATTCCCTACACTCTATACCCTACACTCTATACCCTACACTCTATACCCTACACTCTATACCCTACACTCTACACCCTACACTCTATACCCTACACTCTATACCATACACTCTATACCCTACACTCTACACTCTATACCCTATACTCTACACTCTATACCCTATACTCTATACCCTACACTCTATACCCTACACACTATACCCTACACTCTACACCCTACACTCTACACTCTATACCCTACACTCTACACTCTACACTCTATACCCTACACTCTATACCCTACACTCTACACCCTACACTCTATACCCTACACTCTATACCCTACACTCTACACTCTATACCCTACACTCTATACCCTACACTCTATGCCCTAACACTCTATACCCCTACACTCTATACCCTACACTCTATACCTTACACTCTCCCTACACTCTATACCCTACACTCTATACCTTACACTCTACACTCTATACCCTACACTCTATACCCTACACTCTATACCCTACACTCTAACTCTCTACACTCTACACTCTATACCCTACACTCTACACACTATACCCTACACTCCTACACTCTATACCCTACACTCTATACCCTACACTCTACACCCTACACTCTATACCCTACACTCTATACCCTACACTCTATACCCTACTCTATGCCCTACACTCTATACCCTACACTCTATACCCTACACTCTAAACCTTACACTCTACACTCTATACCCTACACTCTATACCCTACACTCTACACCCCTACACTCTATACCCTACACTCTATACCATACACTCTATACCCTACACTCTACACCCTACACTCTTTACCCTACACTCTATACCCTACACTCTACACTCTATACCCTACACTCTATACCCTACACACTATACCCTACACTCTATACCCTACACTCTACACTCTATACCCTACACTCTACACTCTATACCCTACACTCTATACCCTACACTCTACACCCTACACTCTATACCCTACACTCTATACCCTACACTCTACACTCTATACCCTACACTCTATACCCTACACTCTATGCCCTACACTCTATACCCTACGCTCTATACCCTACACTCTATACCTTACACTCTACACTCTATACCCTACACTCTATACCCTACACTCTACACTCTATACCTTACACTCTACACTCTATTCCCTACACGCTATACCCTACACTCTATACCCTACACTCTATACCCTACACTCTACACCCTACACTCTATACCCTACACTCTATACCATACACTCTATACCCTACACTCTACACTCTATACCCTACACTCTACACTCTATACCCTACACTCTGTACCCTACACTCTATACCCTACACTCTATGCCCTACACTCTATACCCTACACTCTATGCCCCTACACTCTATACCCTACACTCTATACCCTACACTCTATACCTACACTCTACACTCTATACCCTACACTCTATACCCTACACTCTATGCCCTACACTCTATACCCTACACTCTATACCCTACACTCTATACCCTACACTCTACACTCTATACCCTACACTTATACCCTACACTCTATACCCTACACTCTACACTCTATACCCTACACTCTATACCATACACTCTATACCCTACACTCTACACCCTACACTCTTTACCCTACACTCTATACCCTACACTCTACACTCTATACCCTACACTCTATACCCTACACACTATACCCTACACTCTATACCCTACACTCTACACTCTATACCCTACACTCTACACTCTATACCCTACACTCTATACCCTACACTCTACACCCTACACTCTATACCCTACACTCTATACCCTACACTCTACACTCTATACCCTACACTCTATACCCTACACTCTATGCCCTACACTCTATACCCTACACTCTATACCCTACACTCTATACCTTACACTCTACACTCTATACCCTACACTCTATACCCTACACTCTACACTCTTATACCTTACACTCTACACTCTATTCCCTACACGCTATACCCTACACTCTATACCCTACACTCTATACCCTACACTCTACACCCTACACTCTATACCCTACACTCTATACCATACACTCTATACCCTACACTCTACACTCTATACCCTACACTCTACACTCTATACCCTACACTCTGTACCCTACACTCTATACCCCTACACTCTATGCCCTACACTCTATACCCTACACTCTATGCCCTACACTCTATACCCTACACTCTATACCCTACACTCTATACCCTACACTCTACACTCTATACCCTACACTCTATACCCTACACTCTATGCCCTACACTCTATACCCTACACTCTATACCCTACACTCTATACCCTACACTCTACACTCTCTATACCCTACACTTTATACCCTAACACTCTATACCCTACACTCTACACTCTATACCCTACACTCTATACCCTACACTCTATACCCTACACTCTACACTCTATACCCTACACTCTATACCCTACACTCTATACCCTACACTCTACACTCTATACCCTACACTCTATTACCCTACACTCTATACCCTACACTCTATACCCTACACTCTATACCCTACACTCTACACTCTATACCCTACACTCTATACCCTACACTCTATGCCCTACACTATACCCTACACTCTATACCCTACACTCTATACCTTACACTCTACACTCTATACCCTACACTCTATACCCTACACTCTATACCCTACACTCTTATCCTTACACTCTACACTCTATACCCTACACTCTATACCCTACACTCTACACTCTATACCTTACACTCTACACTCTATTCCCTACACTCTATACCCTACACTCTATACCCTACACTCTATACCCTACACTCTATACCCTACACTCTACACCCTACACTCTATACCCTACACTCTATACCATACACTCTATACCCTACACTCTACACTCTATACCCTATACTCTACACTCTATACCCTATACTCTATACCCTACACTCTATACCCTACACACTATACCCTACACTCTACACCCTACACTCTACACTCTATACCCTACACTCTACACTCTATACCCTACACTCTACACTCTATACCCTACACTCTATACCCTACACTCTACACCCTACACTCTATACCCTACACTCTATACCCTACACTCTACACTCTATACCCTACACTCTATACCCTACACTCTATGCCCTACACTCTATACCCTACACTCTATACCCTACACTCTATACCTTACACTCTACACTCTATACCCTACACTCTATACCTTACACTCTACACTCTATACCCTACACTCTATACCCTACACTCTATACCCTACACTCTAATCCCTACACTCTACACTCTATACCCTACACTCTACACACTATACCCTACACTCTACACTCTATACCCTACACTCTATACCCTACACTCTACACCCTACACTCTATACCCTACACTCTATACCCTACACTCTATACCCTACTCTCTATGCCCTACACTCTATACCCTACACTCTATACCCTACACTCTAAACCTTACACTCTACACTCTATACCCTACACTCTATACCCTACACTCTACACCCTACACTCTATACCCTACACTCTATACCATACACTCTATACCCTACACTCTACACCCTACACTCTTTACCCTACACTCTATACCCTACACTCTACACTCTATACCCTACACTCTATACCCTACACACTATACCCTACACTCTATACCCTACACTCTACACTCTCACTCTATACCCTACACTCTATACCCTACACTCTACACCCTACACTCTATACCCTACACTCTATAACCCTACACTCTACACTCTATACCCTACACTCTATACCCTACACTCTATGCCCTACACTCTATACCCTACCTCTATACCCTACACTCTATACCCTTACACTCTACACTCTATACCCTACACTCTATACCCTACACTCTACACTCTATACCTTACACTCTACACTCTATTCCCTACACGCTATACCCTACACTCTATACCCTACACTCTATACCCTACACTCTACACCCTACACTCTATACCCTACACTCTATACCATACACTCTATACCCTACACTCTACACTCTATACCCTACACTCTACACTCTATAACCCTACACTCTGTACCCTACACTCTATACCCTACACTCTATGCCCTACACTCTATACCCTACAACTCTATGCCCTACACTCTAATACCCTACAATCTATACCCTACACTCTATACCCTACACTCTACACTCTATACCCTACACTCTATACCCTACACTCTATGCCCTACACTCTATACCCTACACTCTAATACCCTACACTCTATACCCTACACTCTACACTCTAATACCCTACACTTTATACCCTACACTCTATAACCCTACACTCTACACTCTATACCCTACACTCTATACCCTACACTCTATACCCTACAACTCTACACTCTATACCCTACACTCTAACCTACACTCTATACCCTACACTCTACACTCTATACCCTACACTCTATACCCTACACTCTATACCCTACACTCTATACCCTACACTCTATGCCCTACACTATACCCTACACTCTATACCCTACACTCTATACCCTTACACTCTACACTCTATACCCTACACTCTATACCCTACACTCTATACCCTACACTCTTATCCTTACACTCTACACCTATACCCTACACTCTATACCCTACACTCAACACTCTATACCTTACACTCTACACTCTATTCCCTATACCTCATAACCCTACACTCTATACCCTACACTCTATAATCTACACTCTATACCCTACACCTCTACACCCTACACTCTATACCCCTACACTCTATACCATACACTCTATACCCTACACTCTACACTCTATACCCTATACTCTACACTCTATACCCTACACTCTATACCCTACACTCTATACCCTACACACTATACCCTACACTCTACACCCTACACTCTACACTCTATACCCTACACTCTACACTCTATACCCCTACACTCTACACTCTATACCCTACACTCTATACCCCTACACTCTACACCCTACACTCTATACCCAACACTCTATTACCCTACACTCTACACTCTATAACCCTACACCTATACCCTAACACTCTATGCCCTACACTCTATACCCTACACTCTATACCCTACACTCTATACCTACACTCTACACTCTATACCCTACACTCTATAACCTTACACTCTACACTCTATACCCTACACTCTATACCCTACACTCTATAACCCTACACTCTAATCCCTACACTCTACACTCTATACCCTAACACTCTATACCCTACACTCTATACCCTACACTCTATACCCTACACTCTACACTCTATACCCTACACTTTATACCCTTCACTCTATACCCTACACTCTACACTCTACACCCTACACTCTATACCCTACACTCTATACCCTACACTCTACACTCTATACCCTACACACTATACCCTACACTCTATACCATACACTCTATACCCTACACTCTACACTCTATACCCTACACTCTTCACCCTACACTATATACCCTACACTCTATACCCTTCAATCTACACTCTATAACCCTACACTCTATACCCTACACTCTATACCCTACACTCTACACTCTATACCCTACACTCTATACCATACACTCTATACCCAACACTCTACACTCTATACCCTACACCTCTACAACCTACACTCTATACCCTTAACTCTACACTCTATACCCTACACTCATAACCCTACACTCTATACCCTACACTCTATAACCCTACACTCTATACCCTACACTCTACAACCCTACACTCTATACCCTACACTCTATACCATACACTCTATACCCTACACTTACACTCTTACGCTACACTCTAACACCCTACACTCTATACCCTACACTCTATTCCCTACACTCTACACTCTATACCCTACACTCTATACCCTACACTCTACTATACCTTACACTCTACACTCTATTCCTACACTCTATACCCTACACTCTATACCCTACACTCTACACTATATACCCTACACTCTATACCCTACACTCTATACCCTACACTCTAACTCTATCCCTACACTCTACACTCTATACCCTACACTTTATACCCTACACTCTATACCCTACACTCTACACTCTATACCCTAAACTATATACCCTACACTCTATAACCCTACACTCTAATCCCTACACTCTACACTCTATACCCTACACTCTAATACCCTACACTCTACACTCTATACCTTACACTCTACACTCTATTCCCTACACTCTATACCCTACAATCTATACCCTACACTCTACACTCTATACCCTACAACTCTATACCCTACACTCTATACCCTACACTCTATACCCTACAACTCTATACCCTACACTCTACACTCTATACCCTACACTCTATACCCTACACTCTAAACTCTATGCCCTACACTCTACAATCTATACCCTGCACTCTATACCCTACACTCTATACCCTACACTCTACACTCTATACCCTAAACTATATACCCTACACTCTATGCCCTTCACTCTATACCCTACACTCTATACCCTACACTCTACACTCTATACCCTACACTCTATACCCTACACTCTACACTCTATACCCTACACTCTATACCCTACACTCTATACCCTACACTCTAAACTCTATGCCCTACACTCTACAATCTATACCCTGCACTCTATACCCTACACTCTATACCCTACACTCTACACTCTATACCCTAAACTATATACCCTACACTCTATGCCCTACACTCTACACTCTCTACCCTACACTCTATACCCAACACTCTATACCCTACACTCTATACCCTACACTCTACACTCTATACCCTACACTCTATACCCTACACTCTATACCCTACACTCTAAACTCTATGCCCTACACTCTACAATCTATACCCTGCACTCTATACCCTACACTCTATACCCTACACTCTACACTCTATACCCTAAACTATATACCCTACACTTTATGCCCTTCACTCTATACCCTACACTCTATACCCTACACTCTACACTCTATACCCTACACTCTATACCCTACACTCTACACTCTATACCCTACACTCTATACCCTACACTCTATACCCTACACTCTATACCCTACACTCTATACCCTACACTCTACACTCTATACCCTACACTCTATACCCTACACTCTATGCCCTACACTCTATACCCTACACTCTATACCCTACACTCTATACCTTACACTCTACACTCTATACCCTACACTCTATACCCTACACTCTATACCCTACACTCTAATCCCTACACTCTACACTCTATACCCTACACTCTATACCCTACACTCTACACTCTATACCTTACACTCTACACTCTATTCCCTACACTCTATACCCTACACTCTATACCCTATACTCTATACCCTACACTCTATACCCTACACTCTATACCATACACTCTATACCCTACACTCTACACTCTATACCCTATACTCTACACTCTATACCCTACACTCCATACCCTACACACTATACCCTACACTCTATACCCTACACTCTACACTCTATACCCTACACTCTACACTCTATACCCTACACTCTACACTCTATACCCTACACTCTACACTCTATACCCTACACTCTACACTATATACCCTACACTCTATACCCTACACTCTACACCCTACACTCTATACCCTACACTCTATACCCTACACTCTACACTCTATACCCTACACTCTATACCCTACACTCTATGCCCTACACTCTATACCCTACACTCTATACCCTACACTCTATACCTTACACTCTACAATCTATACCCTACACTCTATACCCTACACTCTATACCCTACACTCTAATCCCTACACTCTACACTCTATACCCTACACTCTATACCCTACACTCTACACTCTATACCTTACACTCTACACTCTATTCCCTACACTCTATACCCTACACTCTATACCCTACACTCTATACCCTACACTCTACACCCTACACTCTATACCCTACACTCTATACCCTACACTCTACACTCTATACCCTACACTCTATACCCTACACTCTATGCCCTACACTCTATACCCTACACTCTATACCCTACACTCTATACCTTACACTCTACACTCTATACCCTACACTCTATACCCTACACTCTATACCCTACACTCTAATCGCTAAACTCTACACTCTATACCCTACACTCTATACCCTACACTCTATACCCTACACTCTACACTCTATACCCTACACTTTATACCCAACACTCTATACCCTACACTCTACACTCTATACCCTACACTCTATACCCTACACTCTATACCCTACACTCTACACTCTATACCCTACACTCTATACCCTACACTCTATACCCTACACTCTACACTCTATACCCTACACTCTATACCCTACACTCTATACCCTACACTCTATACCCTACACTCTACACTCTATACCCTACACTCTATACCCTACACTCTATGCCCTACACTCTATACCCTACACTCTATACCCTACACTCTATACCTTACACTCTACACTCTATACCCTACACTCTATACCCTACACTCTATACCCTACACTCTAATCCCTACACTCTACACTCTATACCCTACACTCTATACCCTACACTCTACACTCTATACCTTACACTCTACACTCTATTCCCTACACTCTATACCCTACACTCTATACCCTACACTCTATACCCTACACTCTATACCCTACACTCTACACCCTACACTCTATACCCTACACTCTATACCATACACTCTATACCCTACACTCTACACTCTATACCCTATACTCTACACTCTATACCCTACACTCTATACCCTACACTCTACACCCTACACTCTATACCCTACACTCTATACCATACACTCTATACCCTACACTCTACACTCTATACCCTATACTCTACACTCTATACCCTACACTCTACACCCTACACTCTATACCCTACACTCTATACCCTACACTCTACACTCTATACCCTACACTCTATACCCTACACTCTATGCCCTACACTCTATACCCTACACTCTATACCCTACACTCTATACCTTACACTCTACACTCTATACCCTACACTCTATACCCTACACTCTATACCCTACACTCTAATCCCTACACTCTACACTCTATACCCTACACTCTATACCCTACACTCTACACTCTATACCGTACACTCTACACTCTATTCCCTACACTCTATACCCTACACTCTATACCCTACACTCTATACCCTACACTCTACACCCTACACTCTATACCCTACACTCTATACCCTACACTCTACACTCTATACCCTACACTCTATACCCTACACTCTATGCCCTACACTCTATACCCTACACTCTATACCCTACACTCTATACCTTACACTCTACACTCTATACCCTACACTCTATACCCTACACTCTATACCCTACACTCTAATCGCTACACTCTACACTCTATACCCTACACTCTATACCCTACACTCTATACCCTACACTCTACACTCTATACCCTACACTTTATACCCAACACTCTATACCCTACACTCTACACTCTATACCCTACACTCTATACCCTACACTCTATACCCTACACTCTACACTCTATACCCTACACTCTATACCCTACACTCTATACCCTACACTCTACACTCTATACCCTACACTCTATACCCTACACTCTATACCCTACACTATATACCCTACACTCTATACCCTACACTCTACACTCTATACCCTACACTCTATGCCCTACACTCTATACCCTACACTCTATACCCTACACTCTATACCTTACACTCTACACTCTATACCCTACACTCTATACCCTACACTCTAATCCCTACACTCTACACTCTATACCCTACACTCTATACCCTACACTCTACACTCTATACCTTACACTCTACACTCTATTCCCTACACTCTATACCCTACACTCTATACCCTACACTCTATACCCTACACTCTATACCCTACACTCTACACCCTACACTCTATACCCTACACTCTATACCATACATTCTATACCCTACACTCTACACTCTATACCCTATACTCTACACTCTATACCCTACACTCTATACCCTACACTCTATACCCTACACACTATACCCTACACTCTATACCCTACACTCTACACTCTATACCCTACACTCTACACTCTATTCCCTACACTCTACACTCTATACCCTACACTCTATACCCTACACTCTACACCCTACACTCTATACCCTACACTCTATACGCTACACTCTACACTCTATACCCTACACTCTATACCCTACACTCTATGTCCTACACTCTATACCCTACACTTTATACCCTACACTCTATACCTTACACTCTACACTCTATACCCTACACTCTATACCCTACACTCTACACTCTATACCTTACACTCTACACTCTATTCCCTACACTCTATACCCTACACTCTATACCCTACACTCTATACCCTACACTCTACACTCTATACCCTACACTCTACACTCTATACCCTACACTCTATACCCTACACTCTATACCCTACACTCTATACCCTACACTCTACACTCTATACCCTACACTCTACACTATATACCCTACACTCTACACTCTATACCCTACACTCTATACCCTACACTCTATACCCTACACTCTATGCCCTACACTCTATACCCTACACTCTATACCCTACACTCTATACCTTACACTCTACACTCTATACCCTACACTCTATACCCTACACTCTATACCCTACACTCTAATCGCTACACTCTACACTCTATACCCTACACTCTATACCCTACACTCTATACCCTACACTCTACACTCTATACCCTACACTTTATACCCAACACTCTATACCCTACACTCTACACTCTATACCCTACACTCTATACCCTACACTCTATACCCTACACTCTACACTCTATACCCTACACTCTATACCCTACACTCTATACCCTACACTCTACAATCTATACCCTACACTCTATACCCTACACTCTATACCCTACACTATATACCCTACACTCTATACCCTACACTCTACACTCTATACCCTACACTCTATGCCCTACACTCTATACCCTACACTCTATACCCTACACTCTATACCTTACACTCTACACTCTATACCCTACACTCTATACCCTACACTCTAATCCCTACACTCTACACTCTATACCCTACACTCTATACCCTACACTCTACACTCTATACCTTACACTCTACACTCTATTCCCTACACTCTATACCCTACACTCTATACCCTACACTCTATACCCTACACTCTATACCCTACACTCTACACCCTACACTCTATACCCTACACTCTATACCATACACTCTATACCCTACACTCTACACTCTATACCCTATACTCTACACTCTATACCCTACACTCTATACCCTACACTCTATACCCTACACACTATACCCTACACTCTATACCCTACACTCTACACTCTATACCCTACACTCTACACTCTATTCCCTACACTCTACACTCTATACCCTACACTCTATACCCTACACTCTACACCCTACACTCTATACCCTACACTCTATACGCTACACTCTACACTCTATACCCTACACTCTATACCCTACACTCTATGTCCTACACTCTATACCCTACACTTTATACCCTACACTCTATACCTTACACTCTACACTCTATACCCTACACTCTATACCCTACACTCTACACTCTATACCTTACACTCTACACTCTATTCCCTACACTCTATACCCTACACTCTATACCCTACACTCTATACCCTACACTCTACACTCTATACCCTACACTCTACACTCTATACCCTACACTCTATACCCTACACTCTATACCCTACACTCTATACCCTACACTCTACACTCTATACCCTACACTCTACACTATATACCCTACACTCTACACTCTATACCCTACACTCTATACCCTACACTCTATACCCTACACTCTATACCCTACACTCTATACCCTACACTCTACACTCTATACCCTACACTCTATACCCTACACTCTACACTCTATACCCTACACTCTATACCCTACACTCTATGCCCTACACTCTATACCCTACACTCTATACCCTACACTCTATACCCTACACTCTACACTCTATACACTACACTCTATACCATACAATCTATACCCTACACTCTACACTCTATACCCTACACTCTACACCCTACACTCTATACCCTACACTCTATACCCTACACTCTACACTCTATACCCTACACTCTATACCCTACACTCTATACTCTACACTCTACACTCTATACCCTACACTCTATACCATACACTCTATACCCTACACTCTACACTCTATACCCTACACTCTACACCCTACACTCTATACCCTACACTCTACACTCTATACCCTACACTCTATACCCTACACTCTATACCCTACACTCTATACCCTACACTATATACCCTACACTCTATACCCTACACTCTACACCCTACACTCTATACCCTACACTCTATACCATACACTCTATACCCTACACTTTACACTCTTTACGCTACACTCTACACCCTACACTCTATACCCTACACTCTAATCCCTACACTCTACACTCTGTACCCTACACTCTATACCCTACACTCTACACTCTATACTTTACACTCTACACTCTATTCCCTACACTCTATACCCTACACTCTATACCCTACACTCTACACTATATACCCTACACTCTATACCCTACACTCTATACCCTACACTCTAAACTCTATGCCCTACACTCTACACTCTATACCCTACACTTTATACCCTACACTCTATACCCTACACTCTACACACTATACCCTAAACTATATACCCTACACTCTATACCATACACTCTAATCCCTACACGCTACACTCTATACCCTACACTCTATACCCTACACTCTACACTCTATACCTTACACTCTACACTCTATTCCCTACACTCTATACCCTACAATCTATACCCTACACTCTACACTCTATACCCTACACTCTATACCCTACACTCTATACCCTACACTCTATACCCTACACTCTAAACTCTATGCCCTACACTCTACACTCTCTACCCTACACTCTATACCCAACACTCTATACCCTACACTCTATACCCTACACTCTACACTCTATACCCTACACTCTATACCCCACACTCTATACCCTACACTCTAAACTCTATGCCCTACACTCTACAATCTATACCCTGCACTCTATACCCTACACTCTATACCCTACACTCTACACTCTATACCCTAAACTATATACCCTACACTCTATGCCCTTCACTCTATACCCTACACTCTATACCCTACACTCTACACTCTATACCCTACACTCTATACCCTACACTCTACACTCTATACCCTACACTCTATACCCTACACTCTATACCCTACACTCTATACCCTACACTCTATACCCTACACTCTACACTCTATACCCTACACTCTATACCCTACACTCTATGCCCTACACTCTATACCCTACACTCTATACCCTACACGCTATACCCTACACGCTATACCTTACACTCTACACTCTATACCCTACACTCTATACCCTACACTCTATGCCCTACACTCTATACCCTACACTCTATACCCTACACTCTATACCCTACACTCTACACTCTATACCCTACACTCTATACCCTACACTCTATGCCCTACACTCTATACCCTACACTCTATACCCTACACTCTACACCCTACACTCTATACCCTACACTCTATACGCTACACTCTACACTCTATACCCTACACTCTATACCCTACACTCTATGTCCTACACTCTATACCCTACACTTTATACCCTACACTCTATACCTTACACTCTACACTCTATACCCTACACTCTATACCCTACACTCTACACTCTATACCTTACACTCTACACTCTATTCCCTACACTCTATACCCTACACTCTATACCCTACACTCTATACCCTACACTCTACACTCTATACCCTACACTCTACACTCTATACCCTACACTCTATACCCTACACTCTATACCCTACACTCTATACCCTACACTCTACACTCTATACCCTACACTCTACACTATATACCCTACACTCTACACTCTATACCCTACACTCTATACCCTACACTCTATACCCTACACTCTATGCCCTACACTCTATACCCTACACTCTATACCCTACACTCTATACCTTACACTCTACACTCTATACCCTACACTCTATACCCTACACTCTATACCCTACACTCTAATCGCTACACTCTACACTCTATACCCTACACTCTATACCCTACACTCTATACCCTACACTCTACACTCTATACCCTACACTTTATACCCAACACTCTATACCCTACACTCTACACTCTATACCCTACACTCTATACCCTACACTCTATACCCTACACTCTACACTCTATACCCTACACTCTATACCCTACACTCTATACCCTACACTCTACAATCTATACCCTACACTCTATACCCTACACTCTATACCCTACACTATATACCCTACACTCTATACCCTACACTCTACACTCTATACCCTACACTCTATGCCCTACACTCTATACCCTACACTCTATACCCTACACTCTATACCTTACACTCTACACTCTATACCCTACACTCTATACCCTACACTCTAATCCCTACACTCTACACTCTATACCCTACACTCTATACCCTACACTCTACACTCTATACCTTACACTCTACACTCTATTCCCTACACTCTATACCCTACACTCTATACCCTACACTCTATACCCTACACTCTATACCCTACACTCTACACCCTACACTCTATACCCTACACTCTATACCATACACTCTATACCCTACACTCTACACTCTATACCCTATACTCTACACTCTATACCCTACACTCTATACCCTACACTCTATACCCTACACACTATACCCTACACTCTATACCCTACACTCTACACTCTATGCCCTACACTCTACACTCTATTCCCTACACTCTACACTCTATACCCTACACTCTATACCCTACACTCTACACCCTACACTCTATACCCTACACTCTATACGCTACACTCTACACTCTATACCCTACACTCTATACCCTACACTCTATGTCCTACACTCTATACCCTACACTTTATACCCTACACTCTATACCTTACACTCTACACTCTATACCCTACACTCTATACCCTACACTCTACACTCTATACCTTACACTCTACACTCTATTCCCTACACTCTATACCCTACACTCTATACCCTACACTCTATACCCTACACTCTACACTCTATACCCTACACTCTACACTCTATACCCTACACTCTATACCCTACACTCTATACCCTACACTCTATACCCTACACTCTACACTCTATACCCTACACTCTACACTATATACCCTACACTCTACACTCTATACCCTACACTCTATACCCTACACTCTATACCCTACACTCTATACCCTACACTCTATACCCTACACTCTACACTCTATACCCTACACTCTATACCCTACACTCTACACTCTATACCCTACACTCTATACCCTACACTCTATGCCCTACACTCTATACCCTACACTCTATACCCTACACTCTATACCCTACACTCTACACTCTATACACTACACTCTATACCATACAATCTATACCCTACACTCTACACTCTATACCCTACACTCTACACCCTACACTCTATACCCTACACTCTATACCTTACACTCTACACTCTATACCCTACACTCTATACCCTACACTCTATACCCTACACTCTACACTCTATACCCTACACTCTATACCATACACTCTATACCCTACACTCTACACTCTATACCCTACACTCTACACCCTACACTCTATACCCTACACTCTACACTCTATACCCTACACTCTATACCCTACACTCTATACCCTACACTCTATACCCTACACTATATACCCTACACTCTATACCCTACACTCTACACCCTACACTCTATACCCTACACTCTATACCATACACTCTATACCCTACACTTTACACTCTTTACGCTACACTCTACACCCTACACTCTATACCCTACACTCTAATCCCTACACTCTACACTCTGTACCCTACACTCTATACCCTACACTCTACACTCTATACTTTACACTCTACACTCTATTCCCTACACTCTATACCCTACACTCTATACCCTACACTCTACACTATATACCCTACACTCTATACCCTACACTCTATACCCTACACTCTAAACTCTATGCCCTACACTCTACACTCTATACCCTACACTTTATACCCTACACTCTATACCCTACACTCTACACACTATACCCTAAACTATATACCCTACACTCTATACCATACACTCTAATCCCTACACGCTACACTCTATACCCTACACTCTATACCCTACACTCTACACTCTATACATTACACTCTACACTCTATTCCCTACACTCTATACCCTACAATCTATACCCTACACTCTACACTCTATACCCTACACTCTATACCCTACACTCTATACCCTACACTCTATACCCTACACTCTAAACTCTATGCCCTACACTCTACACTCTCTACCCTACACTCTATACCCAACACTCTATACCCTACACTCTATACCCTACACTCTACACTCTATACCCTACACTCTATACCCTACACTCTATACCCTACACTCTAAACTCTATGCCCTACACTCTACAATCTATACCCTGCACTCTATACCCTACACTCTATACCCTACACTCTACACTCTATACCCTAAACTATATACCCTACACTCTATGCCCTTCACTCTATACCCTACACTCTATACCCTACACTCTACACTCTATACCCTACACTCTATACCCTACACTCTACACTCTATACCCTACACTCTATACCCTACACTCTATACCCTACACTCTATACCCTACACTCTATACCCTACACTCTACACTCTATACCCTACACTCTATACCCTACACTCTATGCCCTACACTCTATACCCTACACTCTATACCCTACACGCTATACCCTACACGCTATACCTTACACTCTACACTCTATACCCTACACTCTATACCCTACACTCTATACCCTACACTCTAATCCCTACACTCTACACTCTATACCCTACACTCTATACCCTACACTCTACACTCTATACCTTACACTCTACACTCTATTCCCTACACTCTATACCCTACACTCTATACCCTACACTCTATACCCTACACTCTATACCCTACACTCTAATCCCTACACTCTACACTCTATACCCTACACTCTATACCCTACACTCTACACTCTATACCTTACACTCTACACTCTATTCCCTACACTCTATACCCTACACTCTATACCCTATACTCTATACCCTACACTCTATACCCTACACTCTATACCATACACTCTATACCCTACACTCTATACCCTACACTCTAAACCTTACACTCTACACTCTATACCCTACACTCTATACCCTACACTCTACACCCTACACTCTATACCCTACACTCTATACCATACACTCTATACCCTACACTCTACACCCTACACTCTTTACCCTACACTCTATACCCTACACTCTACACTCTATACCCTACACTCTATACCCTACACACTATACCCTACACTCTATACCCTACACTCTACACTCTATACCCTACACTCTACACTCTATACCCTACACTCTATACCCTACACTCTACACCCTACACTCTATACCCTACACTCTATACCCTACACTCTACACTCTATACCCTACACTCTATACCCTACACTCTATGCCCTACACTCTATACCCTACGCTCTATACCCTACACTCTATACCTTACACTCTACACTCTATACCCTACACTCTATACCCTACACTCTACACTCTATACCTTACACTCTACACTCTATTCCCTACACGCTATACCCTACACTCTATACCCTACACTCTATACCCTACACTCTACACCCTACACTCTATACCCTACACTCTATACCATACACTCTATACCCTACACTCTACACTCTATACCCTACACTCTACACTCTATACCCTACACTCTGTACCCTACACTCTATACCCTACACTCTATGCCCTACACTCTATACCCTACACTCTATGCCCTACACTCTATACCCTACACTCTATACCCTACACTCTATACCCTACACTCTACACTCTATACCCTACACTCTATACCCTACACTCTATGCCCTACACTCTATACCCTACACTCTATACCCTACACTCTATACCCTACACTCTACACTCTATACCCTACACTTTATACCCTACACTCTATACCCTACACTCTACACTCTATACCCTACACTCTATACCCTACACTCTATACCCTACACTCTACACTCTATACCCTACACTCTATACCCTACACTCTATACCCTACACTCTACACTCTATACCCTACACTCTATACCCTACACTCTATACCCTACACTCTATACCCTACACTCTATACCCTACACTCTATGCCCTACACTATACCCTACACTCTATACCCTACACTCTATACCTTACACTCTACACTCTATACCCTACACTCTATACCCTACACTCTATACCCTACACTCTATACCTTACACTCTACACTCTATACCCTACACTCTATACCCTACACTCTACACTCTATACCTTACACTCTACACTCTATTCCCTATACTCTATACCCTACACTCTATACCCTACACTCTATAATCTACACTCTATACCCTACACTCTACACCCTACACTCTATACCCTACACTCTATACCATACACTCTATACCCTACACTCTACACTCTATACCCTATACTCTACACTCTATACCCTACACTCTATACCCTACACTCTATACCCTACACACTATACCCTACACTCTACACCCTACACTCTACACTCTATACCCTACACTCTACACTCTATACCCTACACTCTACACTCTATACCCTACACTCTATACCCTACACTCTACACCCTACACTCTATACCCTACACTCTATACCCTACACTCTACACTCTATACCCTACACTCTATACCCTACACTCTATGCCCTACACTCTATACCCTACACTCTATACCCTACACTCTATACCTTACACTCTACACTCTATACCCTACACTCTATACCTTACACTCTACACTCTATACCCTACACTCTATACCCTACACTCTATACCCTACACTCTAATCCCTACACTCTACACTCTATACCCTACACTCTATACCCTACACTCTATACCCTACACTCTATACCCTACACTCTACACTCTATACCCTACACTTTATACCCTTCACTCTATACCCTACACTCTACACTCTACACCCTACACTCTATACCCTACACTCTATACCCTACACTCTACACTCTATACCCTACACTCTATACCCTACACTCTATACCATACACTCTATACCCTACACTCTACACTCTATACCCTACACTCTTCACCCTACACTATATACCCTACACTCTATACCCTTCAATCTACACTCTATACCCTACACTCTATACCCTACACTCTATACCCTACACTCTACACTCTATACCCTACACTCTATACCATACACTCTATACCCTACACTCTACACTCTATACCCTACACTCTACAACCTACACTCTATACCCTTAACTCTACACTCTATACCCTACACTCTATACCCTACACTCTATACCCTACACTCTATACCCTACACTCTATACCCTACACTCTACACCCTACACTCTATACCCTACACTCTATACCATACACTCTATACCCTACACTTTACACTCTTTACGCTACACTCTACACCCTACACTCTATACCCTACACTCTATTCCCTACACTCTACACTCTATACCCTACACTCTATACCCTACACTCTACACTCTATACCTTACACTCTACACTCTATACCCTACACTTTACACTCTTTACGCTACACTCTACACCCTACACTCTATACCCTACACTCTATTCCCTACACTCTACACTCTATACCCTACACTCTATACCCTACACTCTACACTCTATACCTTACACTCTACACTCTATTCCCTACACTCTATACCCTACACTCTATACCCTACACTCTACACTATATACCCTACACTCTATACCCTACACTCTATACCCTACACTCTAAACTCTATGCCCTACACTCTACACTCTATACCCTACACTTTATACCCTACACTCTATACCCTACACTCTACACTCTATACCCTAAACTATATACCCTACACTCTATACCCTACACTCTAATCCCTACACTCTACACTCTATACCCTACACTCTATACCCTACACTCTACACTCTATACCTTACACTCTACACTCTATTCCCTACACTCTATACCCTACAATCTATACCCTACACTCTACACTCTATACCCTACACTCTATACCCTACACTCTATACCCTACACTCTATACCCTACACTCTATACCCTACACTCTACACTCTATACCCTACACTCTATACCCTACACTCTAAACTCTATGCCCTACACTCTACAATCTATACCCTGCACTCTATACCCTACACTCTATACCCTACACTCTACACTCTATACCCTAAACTATATACCCTACACTCTATGCCCTTCACTCTATACCCTACACTCTATACCCTACACTCTACACTCTATACCTTACACTCTATACCCTACACTCTACACTCTATACCCTACACTCTATACCCTACACTCTATACCCTACACTCTAAACTCTATGCCCTACACTCTACAATCTATACCCTGCACTCTATACCCTACACTCTATACCCTACACTCTACACTCTATACCCTAAACTATATACCCTACACTCTATGCCCTACACTCTACACTCTCTACCCTACACTCTATACCCAACACTCTATACCCTACACTCTATACCCTACACTCTACACTCTATACCCTACACTCTATACCCTACACTCTATACCCTACACTCTAAACTCTATGCCCTACACTCTACAATCTATACCCTGCACTCTATACCCTACACTCTATACCCTACACTCTACACTCTATACCCTAAACTATATACCCTACACTTTATGCCCTTCACTCTATACCCTACACTCTATACCCTACACTCTACACTCTATACCCTACACTCTATACCCTACACTCTACACTCTATACCCTACACTTTATGCCCTTCACTCTATACCCTACACTCTATACCCTACACTCTACACTCTATACCCTACACTCTATACCCTACACTCTATGCCCTACACTCTATACCCTACACTCTATACCCTACACTCTATACCTTACACTCTACACTCTATACCCTACACTCTATACCCTACACTCTATACCCTACACTCTAATCCCTACACTCTACACTCTATACCCTACACTCTATACCCTACACTCTACACTCTATACCTTACACTCTACACTCTATTCCCTACACTCTATACCCTACACTCTATACCCTATACTCTATACCCTACACTCTATACCCTACACTCTATACCATACACTCTATACCCTACACTCTACACTCTATACCCTATACTCTACACTCTATACCCTACACTCCATACCCTACACACTATACCCTACACTCTATACCCTACACTCTACACTCTATACCCTACACTCTACACTCTATACCCTACACTCTACACTCTATACCCTACACTCTACACTCTATACCCTACACTCTACACTATATACCCTACACTCTATACCCTACACTCTACACCCTACACTCTATACCCTACACTCTATACCCTACACTCTACACTCTATACCCTACACTCTATACCCTACACTCTATGCCCTACACTCTATACCCTACACTCTATACCCTACACTCTATACCTTACACTCTACAATCTATACCCTACACTCTATACCCTACACTCTATACCCTACACTCTAATCCCTACACTCTACACTCTATACCCTACACTCTATACCCTACACTCTACACTCTATACCTTACACTCTACACTCTATTCCCTACACTCTATACCCTACACTCTATACCCTACACTCTATACCCTACACTCTACACCCTACACTCTATACCCTACACTCTATACCCTACACTCTACACTCTATACCCTACACTCTATACCCTACACTCTATGCCCTACACTCTATACCCTACACTCTATACCCTACACTCTATACCTTACACTCTACACTCTATACCCTACACTCTATACCCTACACTCTATACCCTACACTCTAATCGCTAAACTCTACACTCTATACCCTACACTCTATACCCTACACTCTATACCCTACACTCTACACTCTATACCCTACACTTTATACCCAACACTCTATACCCTACACTCTACACTCTATACCCTACACTCTATACCCTACACTCTATACCCTACACTCTACACTCTATACCCTACACTCTATACCCTACACTCTATACCCTACACTCTACACTCTATACCCTACACTCTATACCCTACACTCTATACCCTACACTCTATACCCTACACTCTACACTCTATACCCTACACTCTATACCCTACACTCTATGCCCTACACTCTATACCCTACACTCTATACCCTACACTCTATACCTTACACTCTACACTCTATACCCTACACTCTATACCCTACACTCTATACCCTACACTCTAATCCCTACACTCTACACTCTATACCCTACACTCTATACCCTACACTCTACACTCTATACCTTACACTCTACACTCTATTCCCTACACTCTATACCCTACACTCTATACCCTACACTCTATACCCTACACTCTATACCCTACACTCTACACCCTACACTCTATACCCTACACTCTATACCATACACTCTATACCCTACACTCTACACTCTATACCCTATACTCTACACTCTATACCCTACACTCTATACCCTACACTCTACACCCTACACTCTATACCCTACACTCTATACCATACACTCTATACCCTACACTCTACACTCTATACCCTATACTCTACACTCTATACCCTACACTCTACACCCTACACTCTATACCCTACACTCTATACCCTACACTCTACACTCTATACCCTACACTCTATACCCTACACTCTATGCCCTACACTCTATACCCTACACTCTATACCCTACACTCTATACCTTACACTCTACACTCTATACCCTACACTCTATACCCTACACTCTATACCCTACACTCTAATCCCTACACTCTACACTCTATACCCTACACTCTATACCCTACACTCTACACTCTATACCGTACACTCTACACTCTATTCCCTACACTCTATACCCTACACTCTATACCCTACACTCTATACCCTACACTCTACACCCTACACTCTATACCCTACACTCTATACCCTACACTCTACACTCTATACCCTACACTCTATACCCTACACTCTATGCCCTACACTCTATACCCTACACTCTATACCCTACACTCTATACCTTACACTCTACACTCTATACCCTACACTCTATACCCTACACTCTATACCCTACACTCTAATCGCTACACTCTACACTCTATACCCTACACTCTATACCCTACACTCTATACCCTACACTCTACACTCTATACCCTACACTTTATACCCAACACTCTATACCCTACACTCTACACTCTATACCCTACACTCTATACCCTACACTCTATACCCTACACTCTACACTCTATACCCTACACTCTATACCCTACACTCTATACCCTACACTCTACACTCTATACCCTACACTCTATACCCTACACTCTATACCCTACACTATATACCCTACACTCTATACCCTACACTCTACACTCTATACCCTACACTCTATGCCCTACACTCTATACCCTACACTCTATACCCTACACTCTATACCTTACACTCTACACTCTATACCCTACACTCTATACCCTACACTCTAATCCCTACACTCTACACTCTATACCCTACACTCTATACCCTACACTCTACACTCTATACCTTACACTCTACACTCTATTCCCTACACTCTATACCCTACACTCTATACCCTACACTCTATACCCTACACTCTATACCCTACACTCTACACCCTACACTCTATACCCTACACTCTATACCATACATTCTATACCCTACACTCTACACTCTATACCCTATACTCTACACTCTATACCCTACACTCTATACCCTACACTCTATACCCTACACACTATACCCTACACTCTATACCCTACACTCTACACTCTATACCCTACACTCTACACTCTATTCCCTACACTCTACACTCTATACCCTACACTCTATACCCTACACTCTACACCCTACACTCTATACCCTACACTCTATACGCTACACTCTACACTCTATACCCTACACTCTATACCCTACACTCTATGTCCTACACTCTATACCCTACACTTTATACCCTACACTCTATACCTTACACTCTACACTCTATACCCTACACTCTATACCCTACACTCTACACTCTATACCTTACACTCTACACTCTATTCCCTACACTCTATACCCTACACTCTATACCCTACACTCTATACCCTACACTCTACACTCTATACCCTACACTCTACACTCTATACCCTACACTCTATACCCTACACTCTATACCCTACACTCTATACCCTACACTCTACACTCTATACCCTACACTCTACACTATATACCCTACACTCTACACTCTATACCCTACACTCTATACCCTACACTCTATACCCTACACTCTATGCCCTACACTCTATACCCTACACTCTATACCCTACACTCTATACCTTACACTCTACACTCTATACCCTACACTCTATACCCTACACTCTATACCCTACACTCTAATCGCTACACTCTACACTCTATACCCTACACTCTATACCCTACACTCTATACCCTACACTCTACACTCTATACCCTACACTTTATACCCAACACTCTATACCCTACACTCTACACTCTATACCCTACACTCTATACCCTACACTCTATACCCTACACTCTACACTCTATACCCTACACTCTATACCCTACACTCTATACCCTACACTCTACAATCTATACCCTACACTCTATACCCTACACTCTATACCCTACACTATATACCCTACACTCTATACCCTACACTCTACACTCTATACCCTACACTCTATGCCCTACACTCTATACCCTACACTCTATACCCTACACTCTATACCTTACACTCTACACTCTATACCCTACACTCTATACCCTACACTCTAATCCCTACACTCTACACTCTATACCCTACACTCTATACCCTACACTCTACACTCTATACCTTACACTCTACACTCTATTCCCTACACTCTATACCCTACACTCTATACCCTACACTCTATACCCTACACTCTATACCCTACACTCTACACCCTACACTCTATACCCTACACTCTATACCATACACTCTATACCCTACACTCTACACTCTATACCCTATACTCTACACTCTATACCCTACACTCTATACCCTACACTCTATACCCTACACACTATACCCTACACTCTATACCCTACACTCTACACTCTATACCCTACACTCTACACTCTATTCCCTACACTCTACACTCTATACCCTACACTCTATACCCTACACTCTACACCCTACACTCTATACCCTACACTCTATACGCTACACTCTACACTCTATACCCTACACTCTATACCCTACACTCTATGTCCTACACTCTATACCCTACACTTTATACCCTACACTCTATACCTTACACTCTACACTCTATACCCTACACTCTATACCCTACACTCTACACTCTATACCTTACACTCTACACTCTATTCCCTACACTCTATACCCTACACTCTATACCCTACACTCTATACCCTACACTCTACACTCTATACCCTACACTCTACACTCTATACCCTACACTCTATACCCTACACTCTATACCCTACACTCTATACCCTACACTCTACACTCTATACCCTACACTCTACACTATATACCCTACACTCTACACTCTATACCCTACACTCTATACCCTACACTCTATACCCTACACTCTATACCCTACACTCTATACCCTACACTCTACACTCTATACCCTACACTCTATACCCTACACTCTACACTCTATACCCTACACTCTATACCCTACACTCTATGCCCTACACTCTATACCCTACACTCTATACCCTACACTCTATACCCTACACTCTACACTCTATACACTACACTCTATACCATACAATCTATACCCTACACTCTACACTCTATACCCTACACTCTACACCCTACACTCTATACCCTACACTCTATACCCTACACTCTACACTCTATACCCTACACTCTATACCCTACACTCTATACCCTACACTCTACACTCTATACCCTACACTCTATACCATACACTCTATACCCTACACTCTACACTCTATACCCTACACTCTACACCCTACACTCTATACCCTACACTCTACACTCTATACCCTACACTCTATACCCTACACTCTATACCCTACACTCTATACCCTACACTATATACCCTACACTCTATACCCTACACTCTACACCCTACACTCTATACCCTACACTCTATACCATACACTCTATACCCTACACTTTACACTCTTTACGCTACACTCTACACCCTACACTCTATACCCTACACTCTAATCCCTACACTCTACACTCTGTACCCTACACTCTATACCCTACACTCTACACTCTATACTTTACACTCTACACTCTATTCCCTACACTCTATACCCTACACTCTATACCCTACACTCTACACTATATACCCTACACTCTATACCCTACACTCTATACCCTACACTCTAAACTCTATGCCCTACACTCTACACTCTATACCCTACACTTTATACCCTACACTCTATACCCTACACTCTACACACTATACCCTAAACTATATACCCTACACTCTATACCATACACTCTAATCCCTACACGCTACACTCTATACCCTACACTCTATACCCTACACTCTACACTCTATACCTTACACTCTACACTCTATTCCCTACACTCTATACCCTACAATCTATACCCTACACTCTACACTCTATACCCTACACTCTATACCCTACACTCTATACCCTACACTCTATACCCTACACTCTAAACTCTATGCCCTACACTCTACACTCTCTACCCTACACTCTATACCCAACACTCTATACCCTACACTCTATACCCTACACTCTACACTCTATACCCTACACTCTATACCCTACACTCTATACCCTACACTCTAAACTCTATGCCCTACACTCTACAATCTATACCCTGCACTCTATACCCTACACTCTATACCCTACACTCTACACTCTATACCCTAAACTATATACCCTACACTCTATGCCCTTCACTCTATACCCTACACTCTATACCCTACACTCTACACTCTATACCCTACACTCTATACCCTACACTCTACACTCTATACCCTACACTCTATACCCTACACTCTATACCCTACACTCTATACCCTACACTCTATACCCTACACTCTACACTCTATACCCTACACTCTATACCCTACACTCTATGCCCTACACTCTATACCCTACACTCTATACCCTACACGCTATACCCTACACGCTATACCTTACACTCTACACTCTATACCCTACACTCTATACCCTACACTCTATACCCTACACTCTAATCCCTACACTCTACACTCTATACCCTACACTCTATACCCTACACTCTACACTCTATACCTTACACTCTACACTCTATTCCCTACACTCTATACCCTACACTCTATACCCTACACTCTATACCCTACACTCTATACCCTACACTCTAATCCCTACACTCTACACTCTATACCCTACACTCTATACCCTACACTCTACACTCTATACCTTACACTCTACACTCTATTCCCTACACTCTATACCCTACACTCTATACCCTATACTCTATACCCTACACTCTATACCCTACACTCTATACCATACACTCTATACCCTACACTCTACACTCTATACCCTATACTCTACACTCTATACCCTACACTCCATACCCTACACACTATACCCTACACTCTATACCCTACACTCTACACTCTATACCCTACACTCTACACTCTATACCCTACACTCTACACTCTATACCCTACACTCTACACTCTATACCCTACACTCTACACTATATACCCTACACTCTATACCCTACACTCTACACCCTACACTCTATACCCTACACTCTATACCCTACACTCTACACTCTATACCCTACACTCTATACCCTACACTCTATGCCCTACACTCTATACCCTACATTCTATACCCTACACTCTATACCTTACACTCTACAATCTATACCCTACACTCTATACCCTACACTCTATACCCTACACTCTAATCCCTACACTCTACACTCTATACCCTACACTCTATACCCTACACTCTACACTCTATACCTTACACTCTACACTCTATTCCCTACACTCTATACCCTACACTCTATACCCTACACTCTATACCCTACACTCTACACCCTACACTCTATACCCTACACTCTATACCCTACACTCTACACTCTATACCCTACACTCTATACCCTACACTCTATGCCCTACACTCTATACCCTACACTCTATACCCTACACTCTATACCTTACACTCTACACTCTATACCCTACACTCTATACCCTACACTCTATACCCTACACTCTAATCGCTAAACTCTACACTCTATACCCTACACTCTATACCCTACACTCTATACCCTACACTCTATACCCTACACTCTACACTCTATACCCTACACTTTATACCCAACACTCTATACCCTACACTCTACACTCTATACCCTACACTCTATACCCTACACTCTATACCCTACACTCTACACTCTATACCCTACACTCTATACCCTACACTCTATACCCTACACTCTACACTCTATACCCTACACTCTATACCCTACACTCTATACCCTACACTCTATACCCTACACTCTACACTCTATACCCTACACTCTATACCCTACACTCTATGCCCTACACTCTATACCCTACACTCTATACCCTACACTCTATACCTTACACTCTACACTCTATACCCTACACTCTATACCCTACACTCTATACCCTACACTCTAATCCCTACACTCTACACTCTATACCCTACACTCTATACCCTACACTCTACACTCTATACCTTACACTCTACACTCTATTCCCTACACTCTATACCCTACACTCTATACCCTACACTCTATACCCTACACTCTATACCCTACACTCTACACCCTACACTCTATACCCTACACTCTATACCATACACTCTATACCCTACACTCTACACTCTATACCCTATACTCTACACTCTATACCCTACACTCTATACCCTACACTCTACACCCTACACTCTATACCCTACACTCTATACCATACACTCTATACCCTACACTCTACACTCTATACCCTATACTCTACACTCTATACCCTACACTCTACACCCTACACTCTATACCCTACACTCTATACCCTACACTCTACACTCTATACCCTACACTCTATACCCTACACTCTATGCCCTACACTCTATACCCTACACTCTATACCCTACACTCTATACCTTACACTCTACACTCTATACCCTACACTCTATACCCTACACTCTATACCCTACACTCTAATCCCTACACTCTACACTCTATACCCTACACTCTATACCCTACACTCTACACTCTATACCGTACACTCTACACTCTATTCCCTACACTCTATACCCTACACTCTATACCCTACACTCTATACCCTACACTCTACACCCTACACTCTATACCCTACACTCTATACCCTACACTCTACACTCTATACCCTACACTCTATACCCTACACTCTATGCCCTACACTCTATACCCTACACTCTATACCCTACACTCTATACCTTACACTCTACACTCTATACCCTACACTCTATACCCTACACTCTATACCCTACACTCTAATCGCTACACTCTACACTCTATACCCTACACTCTATACCCTACACTCTATACCCTACACTCTACACTCTATACCCTACACTTTATACCCAACACTCTATACCCTACACTCTACACTCTATACCCTACACTCTATACCCTACACTCTATACCCTACACTCTACACTCTATACCCTACACTCTATACCCTACACTCTACACTCTATACCCTACACTCTATACCCTACACTCTATACCCTACACTATATACCCTACACTCTATACCCTACACTCTACACTCTATACCCTACACTCTATGCCCTACACTCTATACCCTACACTCTATACCCTACACTCTATACCTTACACTCTACACTCTATACCCTACACTCTATACCCTACACTCTAATCCCTACACTCTACACTCTATACCCTACACTCTATACCCTACACTCTACACTCTATACCTTACACTCTACACTCTATTCCCTACACTCTATACCCTACACTCTATACCCTACACTCTATACCCTACACTCTATACCCTACACTCTGCACCCTACACTCTATACCCTACACTCTATACCATACACTCTATACCCTACACTCTACACTCTATACCCTATACTCTACACTCTATACCCTACACTCTATACCCTACACTCTATACCCTACACACTATACCCTACACTCTATACCCTACACTCTACACTCTATACCCTACACTCTACACTCTATTCCCTACACTCTACACTCTATACCCTACACTCTATACCCTACACTCTACACCCTACACTCTATACCCTACACTCTATACGCTACACTCTACACTCTATACCCTACACTCTATACCCTACACTCTATGTCCTACACTCTATACCCTACACTTTATACCCTACACTCTATACCTTACACTCTACACTCTATACCCTACACTCTATACCCTACACTCTACACTCTATACCTTACACTCTACACTCTATTCCCTACACTCTATACCCTACACTCTACACCCTACACTCTATACCCTACACTCTATACCATACACTCTATACCCTACACTCTACACTCTATACCCTATACTCTACACTCTATACCCTACACTCTACACCCTACACTCTATACCCTACACTCTATACCCTACACTCTACACTCTATACCCTACACTCTATACCCTACACTCTGTGCCCTACACTCTATACCCTACACTCTATACCCTACACTCTATACCTTACACTCTACACTCTATACCCTACACTCTATACCCTACACTCTATACCCTACACTCTAATCCCTACACTCTACACTCTATACCCTACACTCTATACCCTACACTCTACACTCTATACCGTACACTCTACACTCTATTCCCTACACTCTATACCCTACACTCTATACCCTACACTCTATACCCTACACTCTACACCCTACACTCTATACCCTACACTCTATACCCTACACTCTACACTCTATACCCTACACTCTATACCCTACACTCTATGCCCTACACTCTATACCCTACACTCTATACCCTACACTCTATACCTTACACTCTACACTCTATACCCTACACTCTATACCCTACACTCTATACCCTACACTCTAATCGCTACACTCTACACTCTATACCCTACACTCTATACCCTACACTCTATACCCTACACTCTACACTCTATACCCTACACTTTATACCCAACACTCTATACCCTACACTCTACACTCTATACCCTACACTCTATACCCTACACTCTATACCCTACACTCTACACTCTATACCCTACACTCTATACCCTACACTCTATACCCTACACTCTACACTCTATACCCTACACTCTATACCCTACACTCTATACCCTACACTATATACCCTACACTCTATACCCTACACTCTACACTCTATACCCTACACTCTATGCCCTACACTCTATACCCTACACTCTATACCCTACACTCTATACCTTACACTCTACACTCTATACCCTACACTCTATACCCTACACTCTAATCCCTACACTCTACACTCTATACCCTACACTCTATACCCTACACTCTACACTCTATACCTTACACTCTACACTCTATTCCCTACACTCTATACCCTACACTCTATACCCTACACTCTATACCCTACACTCTATACCCTACACTCTACACCCTACACTCTATACCCTACACTCTATACCATACACTCTATACCCTACACTCTACACTCTATACCCTATACTCTACACTCTATACCCTACACTCTATACCCTACACTCTATACCCTACACACTATACCCTACACTCTATACCCTACACTCTACACTCTATACCCTACACTCTACACTCTATTCCCTACACTCTACACTCTATACCCTACACTCTATACCCTACACTCTACACCCTACACTCTATACCCTACACTCTATACGCTACACTCTACACTCTATACCCTACACTCTATACCCTACACTCTATGTCCTACACTCTATACCCTACACTTTATACCCTACACTCTATACCTTACACTCTACACTCTATACCCTACACTCTATACCCTACACTCTACACTCTATACCTTACACTCTACACTCTATTCCCTACACTCTATACCCTACACTCTATACCCTACACTCTATACCCTACACTCTACACTCTATACCCTACACTCTACACTCTATACCCTACACTCTATACCCTACACTCTATACCCTACACTCTATACCCTACACTCTATACCCTACACTCTACACTCTATACCCTACACTCTACACTATATACCCTACACTCTACACTCTATACCCTACACTCTATACCCTACACTCTATACCCTACACTCTATACCCTACACTCTACACTCTATACCCTACACTCTATACCCTACACTCTACACTCTATACCCTACACTCTATACCCTACACTCTATGCCCTACACTCTATACCCTACACTCTATACCCTACACTCTATACCCTACACTCTACACTCTATACACTACACTCTATACCATACAATCTATACCCTACACTCTACACTCTATACCCTACACTCTACACCCTACACTCTATACCCTACACTCTATACCCTACACTCTACACTCTATACCCTACACTCTATACCCTACACTCTATACCCTACACTCTACACTCTATACCCTACACTCTATACCATACACTCTATACCCTACACTCTACACTCTATACCCTACACTCTACACCCTACACTCTATACCCTACACTCTACACTCTATACCCTACACTCTATACCCTACACTCTATACCCTACACTCTATACCCTACACTATATACCCTACACTCTATACCCTACACTCTACACCCTACACTCTATACCCTACACTCTATACCATACACTCTATACCCTACACTTTACACTCTTTACGCTACACTCTACACCCTACACTCTATACCCTACACTCTAATCCCTACACTCTACACTCTGTACCCTACACTCTATACCCTACACTCTACACTCTATACTTTACACTCTACACTCTATTCCCTACACTCTATACCCTACACTCTATACCCTACACTCTACACTATATACCCTACACTCTATACCCTACACTCTATACCCTACACTCTAAACTCTATGCCCTACACTCTACACTCTATACCCTACACTTTATACCCTACACTCTATACCCTACACTCTACACACTATACCCTAAACTATATACCCTACACTCTATACCATACACTCTAATCCCTACACGCTACACTCTATACCCTACACTCTATACCCTACACTCTACACTCTATACCTTACACTCTACACTCTATTCCCTACACTCTATACCCTACAATCTATACCCTACACTCTACACTCTATACCCTACACTCTATACCCTACACTCTATACCCTACACTCTATACCCTACACTCTAAACTCTATGCCCTACACTCTACACTCTCTACCCTACACTCTATACCCAACACTCTATACCCTACACTCTATACCCTACACTCTACACTCTATACCTTACACTCTATACCCTACACTCTATACCCTACACTCTAAACTCTATGCCCTACACTCTACAATCTATACCCTGCACTCTATACCCTACACTCTATACCCTACACTCTACACTCTATACCCTAAACTATATACCCTACACTCTATGCCCTTCACTCTATACCCTACACTCTATACCCTACACTCTACACTCTATACCCTACACTCTATACCCTACACTCTACACTCTATACCCTACACTCTATACCCTACACTCTATACCCTACACTCTATACCCTACACTCTATACCCTACACTCTATACCCTACACTCTACACTCTATACCCTACACTCTATACCCTACACTCTATGCCCTACACTCTATACCCTACACTCTATACCCTACACGCTATACCTTACACTCTACACTCTATACCCTACACTCTATACCCTACACTCTATACCCTACACTCTAATCCCTACACTCTACACTCTATACCCTACACTCTATACCCTACACTCTACACTCTATACCTTACACTCTACACTCTATTCCCTACACTCTATACCCTACACTCTATACCCTACACTCTATACCCTACACTCTATACCCTACACTCTACACCCTACACTCTATACCCTACACTCTATACCATACACTCTATACCCTACACTCTACACTCTATACCCTATACTCTACACTCTATACCCTACACTCTATACCCTACACACTATACCCTACACTCTATACCCTACACTCTACACTCTATACCCTACACTCTACACTCTATACCCTACACTCTACACTCTATACCCTACACTCTATACCCTACACTCTACACCCTACACTCTATACCCTACACTCTATACCCTACACTCTACACTCTATACCCTACACTCTATACCCTACACTCTATGCCCTACACTCTATACCCTACACTCTATACCCTACACTCTATACCTTACACTCTACACTCTATACCCTACACTCTATACCCTACACTCTAATCCCTACACTCTACACTCTATACCCTACACTTTATACCCTACACTCTACACTCTATACCTTACACTCTACACTCTATTCCCTACACTCTATACCCTACACTCTATACCCTACACTCTATACCCTACACTCTATACCCTACACTCTATACCCTACACTCTACGCTCTATACCCTACACTCTATACCCTACACTCTATGCCCTACACTCTATTCCCTACACTCTATACCCTACACTCTATACCTTACACTCTACACTCTATACCCTACACTCTATACCCTACACTCTATACCCTACACTCTAATCCCTACACTCTACACTCTATACCCTACACTCTATACCCTACACTCTACACTCTATACCTTACACTCTACACTCTATTCCCTACACTCTATACCCTACACTCTATACCCTACACTCTATACCCTACACTCTATACCCTACACTCTACACCCTACACTCTATACCCTACACTCTATACCATACACTCTATACCCTACACTCTACACTCTATACCCTATACTCTACACTCTATACCCTACACTCTATACACTACACTCTATACCCTACACACTAAACCCTACACTCTATACCCTACACTCTACACTCTATACCCTACACTCTACACTCTATACCCTACACTCTATACCCTACACTCTATACCCTACACTATACACCCTACACTCTATACCCTACACTCTATACCCTACACTCTACACTCTACATCCTACACTCTATACCCTACACTCTATGCCCTACACTCTATACCCTACACTCTATACCCTACACTCTATACCTTACACTCTACACTCTATACCCTACACTCTATACCCTACACTCTATACCCTACACTCTAATCCCTACACTCTACACTCTATACCCTACACTCTATACCCTACACTCTACACTCTATACCTTACACTCTACACTCTATTCCCTACACTCTATACCCTACACTCTATACCCTACACTCTATACCCTACACTCTATACCCTACACTCTACACCCTACACTCTATACCCTACACTCTATACCATACACTCTATACCCTACACTCTACACTCTATACCCTATACTCTACACTCTATACCCTACACTCTATACCCTACACTCTATACCCTACACACTATACCCTACACTCTATACCCTACACTCTACACTCTATACCCTACACTCTACACTCTATACCCTACACTCTATACCCTACACTCAATACCCTACACTCTACACCCTACACTCTATACCCTACACTCTATACCCTACACTCTACACTCTATATCCTACACTCTATACCCTACACTCTATGCCCTACACTCTATACCCTACACTCTATACCCTACACTCTATACCTTACACTCTACACTCTATACCCTACACTCTATACCCTACACTCTATACCCTACACTCTAATCCCTACACTCTACACTCTATACCCTACACTCTATACCCTACACTCTACACTCTATACCTTACACTCTACACTCTATTCCCTACACACTATACCCTACACTCTATACCCTACACTCTATACCCTACACTCTACACCCTACACTCTATACCCTACACTCTATACCAAACACTCTATACCCTACACTCTACACTCTATACCCTACACTCTACACTCTATACCCTACACTCTATACCCTACACTCTATACCCTACACTCTATACCCTACACTCTACACTCTATACCCTACACTCTACACTCTATACCCTACACTCTACACTCTATACCCTACACTCTATACCCTACACTCTATACCCTACACTCTATACCCTACACTCTATACCCTACACTCTATACCCTACACTCTACACTCTATACCCTACACTCTATACCCTACACTCTACACTCTATACCCTACACTCTATACCCTACACTCTATGCCCTACACTCTATACCCTACACTCTATACCCTACACTCTGTACCCTACACTCTACACTCTATACCCTACACTCTATACCATACACTCTATACCCTACACTCTACACTCTATACCCTACACTCTACACCCTACACTCTATACCCTACACTCTATACCCTACACTCTACACTCTATACCCTACACTCTATACCCTACACTCTATACCCTACACTCTACACTCTATACCCTACACTCTATACCATACACTCTATACCCTACACTCTACACTCTATACCCTACACTCTACACCCTACACTCTATACCCTACACTCTACACTCTATACCCTACACTCTATACCCTACACTCTATACCATACACTCTATACCCTACACTTTACACTCTTTACGCTACACTCTACACCCTACACTCTATACCCTACACTCTAATCCCTACACTCTACACTCTATACCCTACACTCTATACCCTACACTCTACACTCTATACCTTACACTCTACACTCTATTCCCTACACTCTATACCCTACACTCTATACCCTACACTCTACACTATATACCCTACACTCTATACCCTACACTCTATACCCTACACTCTAAACTCTATGCCCTACACTCTACACTCTATACCCTACACTTTATACCCTACACTCTATACCCTACACTCTACACTCTATACCCTAAACTATATACCCTACACTCTATACCCTACACTCTAATCCCTACACTCTACACTCTATACCCTACACTCTATACCCTACACTCTACACCTTACACTCTACACTCTATTCCCTACACTCTATACCCTACACTCTATACCCTACACTCTACACTCTATACCCTACACTCTATACCCTACACTCTATATCCTACACTCTATACCCTACACTCTAAACTCTATGCCCTACACTCTACACTCTCTACCCTACACTCTATACCCAACACTCTATACCCTACACTCTATACCCTACACTCTACACTCTATACCCTACACTCTATACCCTACACTCTATACCCTACACTCTAAACTCTATGCCCTACACTCTACACTCTATACCCTACACTCTATACCCTTCACTCTATACCCTACACTCTACACTCTATACCCTAAACCATATACCCTACACTCTATGCCCTTCACTCTATACCCTACACTCTATACCCTACACTCTATACCCTACACTCTACACTCTATACCCTACACTCTATACCCTACACTCTACACTCTATACCCTACACTCTATACCCTACACTCTATGCCTTAGACTCTAAACCCTACACTCTATACCCTACACTCTATACCTTACACTCTACACTCTATACCCTACACTCTATACCCTACACTCTATACCCTACACTCTAATCCCTACACTCTACACTCTATACCCTGCACTCTATACCCTACACTCTATACCTTACACTCTACACTCTATTCCCTACACTCTATACCCTACACTCTATACCCTACAATCTATACCCTACACTCTATACCCTACACTCTACACCCTACACTCTATACCCTACACTCTATACCATACACTCTATACCCTACACTCTACAGTCTATACCCTATACTCTACACTCTATACCCTACACTCTATACCCTACACTCTATACCCTACACACTATACCCTACACTCTATACCCTACACTCTACACTCTATACCCTACACTCTACACTCTATACCCTACACTATATACCCTACACTCTATACCCTACACTCTATACCCTACACACTATACCCTACACTCTATACCCTACACTCTACACTCTATACCCTACACTCTACACTCTATACCCTACACTCTACACTCTATACCCTACACTCTATACCCTACACTCTACACCCTACACTCTATACCCTACACTCTATACCCTACACTCTACACTCTATACCCTACACTCTATACCCTACACTCTATACCCTACACTCTAAACTCTATGACCTACACTCTACACTCTCTACCCTACACTCTATACCCAACACTCTATACCCTACACTCTATACCCTACACTCTATACCCTACACTCTAAACTCTATACCCTACACTCTACACTCTATACCCTACACTCTATACCCTACACTCTATACCCTACACTCTACACTCTAAACCCTAAACTATATACCCTACACTCTATGCCCTTCACTCTATACCCTACACTCTATACCCTACACTCTATACCCTACACTCTACACTCTATACCCTACACTCTATACCCTACACTCTACACTCTATACCCTACACTCTATACCCTACACTCTATACCCTACACTCTATACCCTACACTCTACACTCTATACCCTACACTCTATACCCTACACTCTACACTCTATACCCTACACTCTATACCCTACACTCTAAACTCTATGCCCTACACTCTACACTCTATACCCTACACTCTATACCCTACACTCTATACCCTACACTCTACACTCTATACCCTAAACTATATGCCCTACACTCTATGCCCTTCACTCTATACCCTACACTCTATACCCTACACTCTATACCCTACACTCTATACCCTACACTCTATACCCTACACTCTACACTCTATACCCTACACTCTATACCCTACACTCTATACCCTACACTCTATACCCTACACTCTATACCCTACACTCTACACTATATACCCTACACTCTATACCCTACACTCTATGCCCTACACTCTATACCCTACACTCTATACCCTACACTCTATACCCTACACTCTATACCTTACACTCTACACTCTATACCCTACACTCTATACCCTACACTCTAATCCCTACACTCTACACTCTATACCCTACACTCTATACCCTACACTCTACACTCTATACCTTACACTCTACACTCTATTCCCTACACTCTATACCCTACACTCTATACCCTACACTCTATACCCTACACTCTACACCCTACACTCTATACCCTACACTCTATACCATACACTCTATACCCTACACTCTACACTCTATACCCTATACTCTACACTCTATACCCTACACTCTATACCCTACACACTATACCCTACACTCTATACCCTACACTCTACACTCTATACCCTACACTCTACACTCTATACCCTACACTCTACACTCTATACCCTACACTCTATACCCTACACTCTACACCCTACACTCTATACCCTACACTCTATACCCTACACTCTACACTCTATACCCTACACTCTATACCCTACACTCTATGCCCTACACTCTATACCCTACACTCTATACCCTACACTCTATACCTTACACTCTACACTCTATACCCTACACTCTATACCCTACACTCTATACCCTACACTCTAATCCCTACACTCTACACTCTATACCCTACACTCTATACCCTACACTCTACACTCTATACCTTACACTCTACACTCTATTCCCTACACTCTATACCCTACACTCTATACCCTACACTCTATACCCTACACTCTATACCCTACACTCTACACTCTATACCCTACACTCTATACCCTACACTCTATGCCCTACACTCTATACCCTACACTCTATACCCTACACTCTATACCTTACACTCTACACTCTATACCCTACACTCTATACCCTACACTCTATACCCTACACTCTAATCCCTACACTCTACACTCTATACCCTACACTCTATACCATACACTCTATACCCTACACTCTATACCCTACACTCTATACCCTACACTCTATACCATACACTCTATACCCTACACTCTACACTCTATACCCTATACTCTACACTCTATACCCTACACTCTATACCCTACACTCTATACCCTACACACTATACCCTACACTCTATACCCTACACTCTACACTCTATACCCTACACTCTACACTCTATACCCTACACTCTACACTCTATACCCTACACTCTATACCCTACACTCTATGCCCTACACTCTATACCCTACACTCTATACCCTACACTCTATACCCTACACTCTAATCCCTACACTCTACACTCTATACCCTACACTCTATACCCTACACTCTACATTCTATACCTTACACTCTACACTCTATTCCCTACACTCTATACCCTACACTCTATACCCTACACTCTATACCCTACACTCTAAACTCTATGCCCTACACTCTACACTCTATACCCTACACTCTATACCCTACACTCTATACCCTACACTCTACACTCTATACCCTAAACTATATGCCCTACACTCTATGCCCTTCACTCTATACCCTACACTCTATACCCTACACTCTATACCCTACACTCTATACCCTACACTCTATACCCTACACTCTACACTCTATACCCTACACTCTATGCCCTTCACTCTATACCCTACACTCTATACCCTACACTCTATACCCTACACTCTATACCCTACACTCTATACCCTACACTCTACACTCTATACCCTACACTCTATGCCCTACACTCTATACCCTACACTCTATACCCTACACTCTACACTATATACCCTACACTCTATACCCTACACTCTATGCCCTACACTCTATACCCTACACTCTATACCCTACACTCTATACCCTACACTCTATACCTTACACTCTACACTCTATACCCTACACTCTATACCCTACACTCTAATCCCTACACTCTACACTCTATACCCTACACTCTATACCCTACACTCTACACTCTATACCTTACACTCTACACTCTATTCCCTACACTCTATACCCTACACTCTATACCCTACACTCTATACCCTACACTCTACACCCTACACTCTATACCCTACACTCTATACCATACACTCTATACCCTACACTCTACACTCTATACCCTATACTCTACACTCTATACCCTACACTCTATACCCTACACACTATACCCTACACTCTATACCCTACACTCTACACTCTATACCCTACACTCTACACTCTATACCCTACACTCTACACTCTATACCCTACACTCTATACCCTACACTCTACACCCTACACTCTATACCCTACACTCTATACCCTACACTCTACACTCTATACCCTACACTCTATACCCTACACTCTATGCCCTACACTCTATACCCTACACTCTATACCCTACACTCTATACCTTACACTCTACACTCTATACCCTACACTCTATACCCTACACTCTATACCCTACACTCTAATCCCTACACTCTACACTCTATACCCTACACTCTATACCCTACACTCTACACTCTATACCTTACACTCTACACTCTATTCCCTACACTCTATACCCTACACTCTATACCCTACACTCTATACCCTACACTCTATACCCTACACTCTACACTCTATACCCTACACTCTATACCCTACACTCTATGCCCTACACTCTATACCCTACACTCTATACCCTACACTCTATACCTTACACTCTACACTCTATACCCTACACTCTATACCCTACACTCTATACCCTACACTCTAATCCCTACACTCTACACTCTATACCCTACACTCTATACCATACACTCTATACCCTACACTCTATACCCTACACTCTATACCCTACACTCTATACCATACACTCTATACCCTACACTCTACACTCTATACCCTATACTCTACACTCTATACCCTACACTCTATACCCTACACTCTATACCCTACACACTATACCCTACACTCTATACCCTACACTCTACACTCTATACCCTACACTCTACACTCTATACCCTACACTCTACACTCTATACCCTACACTCTATACCCTACACTCTATGCCCTACACTCTATACCCTACACTCTATACCCTACACTCTATACCTTACACTCTACACTCTATACCCTACACTCTATACCCTACACTCTATACCCTACACTCTAATCCCTACACTCTACACTCTATACCCTACACTCTATACCCTACACTCTACACTCTATACCTTACACTCTACACTCTATTCCCTACACTCTATACCCTACACTCTATACCCTACACTCTATACCCTACACTCTACACCCTACACTCTATACCCTACACTCTATACCATACACTCTATACCCTACACTCTACACTCTATACCCTATACTCTACACTCTATACCCTACACTCTATACCCTACACACTATACCCTACACTCTATACCCTACACTCTACACTCTATACCCTACACTCTACACTCTATACCCTACACTCTACACTCTATACCCTACACTCTATACCCTACACTCTACACCCTACACTCTATACCCTACACTCTATACCCTACACTCTACACTCTATACCCTACACTCTATACCCTACACTCTATGCCCTACACTCTATACCCTACACTCTATACCCTACACTCTATACCTTACACTCTACACTCTATACCCTACACTCTATACCCTACACTCTATACCCTACACTCTAATCCCTACACTCTACACTCTATACCCTACACTCTATACCCTACACTCTACACTCTATACCTTACACTCTACACTCTATTCCCTACACTCTATACCCTACACTCTATACCCTACACTCTATACCCTACACTCTATACCCTACACTCTACACTCTATACCCTACACTCTATGCCCTACACTCTATACCCTACACTCTATACCCTACACTCTATACCTTACACTCTACACTCTATACCCTACACTCTATACCCTACACTCTATACCCTACACTCTAATCCCTACACTCTACACTCTATACCCTACACTCTATACCATACACTCTATACCCTACACTCTATACCCTACACTCTATACCCTACACTCTATACCATACACTCTATACCCTACACTCTACACTCTATACCCTATACTCTACACTCTATACCCTACACTCTATACCCTACACTCTATACCCTACACACTATACCCTACACTCTATACCCTACACTCTACACTCTATACCCTACACTCTACACTCTATACCCTACACTCTACACTCTATACCCTACACTCTATACCCTACACTCTATGCCCTACACTCTATACCCTACACTCTATACCCTACACTCTATACCTTACACTCTACACTCTATACCCTACACTCTATACCCTACACTCTATACCCTACACTCTAATCCCTACACTCTACACTCTATACCCTACACTCTATACCCTACACTCTACACTCTATACCTTACACTCTACACTCTATTCCCTACACTCTATACCCTACACTCTATACCCTACACTCTATACCCTACACTCTACACCCTACACTCTATACCCTACACTCTATACCAAACACTCTATACCCTACACTCTACACTCTATACCCTACACTCTACACTCTATACCCTACACTCTATACCCTACATTCTATACCCTACACAATATACCCTACACTCTACACTCTATACCCTACACTCTACACTCTATACCCTACACTCTACACTCTATACCCTACACTCTATACCCTACACTCTATACCCTACACTCTATACCCTACACTCTACACTCTATACCCTACACTCTATACCCTACACTCTACACTCTATACCCTACACTCTATGCCCTACACTCTATACCCTACACTCTATACCCTACACTCTATACCCTACACTCTATACCCTACACTCTATATCCTACACTCTATACCCTACACTCTACACTCTATACCCTACACTCTATACCCTACACTCTATACCCTACACTCTATACCCTACACTCTACACTCTATACCCTACACTCTATACCCTACACTCTATGCCCTACACTCTATACCCTACACTCTATACCCTACACTCTATACCTTACACTCTACACTCTATACCCTACACTCTATACCCTACACTCTAATCCCTACACTCTACACTCTATACCCTACACTCTATACCCTACACTCTACACTCTATACCTTACACTCTACACTCTATTCCCTACACTCTATACCCTACACTCTATACCCTACACTCTATACCCTACACTCTACACCCTACACTCTATACCCTACACTCTATACCATACACTCTATACCCTACACTCTACACTCTATACCCTATACTCTACACTCTATACCCTACACTCTATATCCTACACACTATACCCTACACTCTATACCCTACACTCTACACTCTATACCCTACACTCTACACTCTATACCCTTCACTCTACACTCTATACCCTACACTCTATACCCTACACTCTACACCCTACACTCTATACCCTACACTCTATACCCTACACTCTACACTCTATACCCTACACTCTATACCCTACACTCTATGCCCTACACTCTATACCCTACACTCTATACCCTACACTCTATACCTTACACTCTACACTCTATACCCTACACTCTATACCCTACACTCTATACCCTACACTCTAATCCCTACACTCTACACTCTATACTCTACACTCTATACCCTACACTCTATACCCTACACTCTATGCCCTACACTCTATACCCTACACTCTATACCCTACACTCTATACCTTACACTCTACACTCTATACCCTACACTCTATACCCTACACTCTATACCCTACACTCTAATCCCTACACTCTACACTCTATACCCTACACTCTATACCCTACACTCTATACCCTACACTCTATACCCTACACTCTATACCCTACACTCTATACCATACACTCTATACCCTACACTCTACACTCTATACCCTATACTCTACACTCTATACCCTACACTCTATACCCTACACTCTATACCCTACACACTATACCCTACACTCTATACCCTACACTCTACACTCTATACCCTACACTCTACACTCTATACCCTACACTCTATACCCTACACTCTATACCCTACACTCTACACCCTACACTCTATACCCTACACTCTATACCCTACACTCTACACTCTATACCCTACACTCTACACTCTATACCCTACACACTATACCCTACACTCTATACCCTACACTCTATACCCTACACACTATACCCTACACTCTATACCCTACACTCTACACTCTATACCCTACACTCTACACTCTATACCCTACACACTATACCCTACACTCTATACCCTACACTCTACACTCTATACCCTACACTCTACACTCTATACCCTACACTCTATACCCTACACTCAATACCCTACACTCTACACCCTACACTCTATACCCTACACTCTATACCCTACACTCTACACTCTATATCCTACACTCTATACCCTACACTCTATGCCCTACACTCTATACCCTACACTCTATACCCTACACTCTATACCTTACACTCTACACTCTATACCCTACACTCTATACCCTACACTCTATACCCTACACTCTAATCCCTACACTCTACACTCTATACCCTACACTCTATACCCTACACTCTACACTCTATACCTTACACTCTACACTCTATTCCCTACACACTATACCCTACACTCTATACCCTACACTCTATACCCTACACTCTACACCCTACACTCTATACCCTACACTCTATACCAAACACTCTATACCCTACACTCTACACTCTATACCCTACACTCTACACTCTATACCCTACACTCTATACCCTACACTCTATACCCTACACTCTATACCCTACACTCTACACTCTATACCCTACACTCTACACTCTATACCCTACACTCTACACTCTATACCCTACACTCTATACCCTACACTCTATACCCTACACTCTATACCCTACACTCTATACCCTACACTCTATACCCTACACTCTACACTCTATACCCTACACTCTATACCCTACACTCTACACTCTATACCCTACACTCTATACCCTACACTCTATGCCCTACACTCTATACCCTACACTCTATACCCTACACTCTGTACCCTACACTCTACACTCTATACCCTACACTCTATACCATACACTCTATACCCTACACTCTACACTCTATACCCTACACTCTACACCCTACACTCTATACCCTACACTCTATACCCTACACTCTACACTCTATACCCTACACTCTATACCCTACACTCTATACCCTACACTCTACACTCTATACCCTACACTCTATACCATACACTCTATACCCTACACTCTACACTCTATACCCTACACTCTACACCCTACACTCTATACCCTACACTCTACACTCTATACCCTACACTCTATACCCTACACTCTATACCATACACTCTATACCCTACACTTTACACTCTTTACGCTACACTCTACACCCTACACTCTATACCCTACACTCTAATCCCTACACTCTACACTCTATACCCTACACTCTATACCCTACACTCTACACTCTATACCTTACACTCTACACTCTATTCCCTACACTCTATACCCTACACTCTATACCCTACACTCTACACTATATACCCTACACTCTATACCCTACACTCTATACCCTACACTCTAAACTCTATGCCCTACACTCTACACTCTATACCCTACACTTTATACCCTACACTCTATACCCTACACTCTACACTCTATACCCTAAACTATATACCCTACACTCTATACCCTACACTCTAATCCCTACACTCTACACTCTATACCCTACACTCTATACCCTACACTCTACACCTTACACTCTACACTCTATTCCCTACACTCTATACCCTACACTCTATACCCTACACTCTACACTCTATACCCTACACTCTATACCCTACACTCTATATCCTACACTCTATACCCTACACTCTAAACTCTATGCCCTACACTCTACACTCTCTACCCTACACTCTATACCCAACACTCTATACCCTACACTCTATACCCTACACTCTACACTCTATACCCTACACTCTATACCCTACACTCTATACCCTACACTCTAAACTCTATGCCCTACACTCTACACTCTATACCCTACACTCTATACCCTTCACTCTATACCCTACACTCTACACTCTATACCCTAAACCATATACCCTACACTCTATGCCCTTCACTCTATACCCTACACTCTATACCCTACACTCTATACCCTACACTCTACACTCTATACCCTACACTCTATACCCTACACTCTACACTCTATACCCTACACTCTATACCCTACACTCTATGCCTTAGACTCTAAACCCTACACTCTATACCCTACACTCTATACCTTACACTCTACACTCTATACCCTACACTCTATACCCTACACTCTATACCCTACACTCTAATCCCTACACTCTACACTCTATACCCTGCACTCTATACCCTACACTCTATACCTTACACTCTACACTCTATTCCCTACACTCTATACCCTACACTCTATACCCTACAATCTATACCCTACACTCTATACCCTACACTCTACACCCTACACTCTATACCCTACACTCTATACCATACACTCTATACCCTACACTCTACAGTCTATACCCTATACTCTACACTCTATACCCTACACTCTATACCCTACACTCTATACCCTACACACTATACCCTACACTCTATACCCTACACTCTACACTCTATACCCTACACTCTACACTCTATACCCTACACTATATACCCTACACTCTATACCCTACACTCTATACCCTACACACTATACCCTACACTCTATACCCTACACTCTACACTCTATACCCTACACTCTACACTCTATACCCTACACTCTACACTCTATACCCTACACTCTATACCCTACACTCTACACCCTACACTCTATACCCTACACTCTATACCCTACACTCTACACTCTATACCCTACACTCTATACCCTACACTCTATACCCTACACTCTAAACTCTATGACCTACACTCTACACTCTCTACCCTACACTCTATACCCAACACTCTATACCCTACACTCTATACCCTACACTCTATACCCTACACTCTAAACTCTATACCCTACACTCTACACTCTATACCCTACACTCTATACCCTACACTCTATACCCTACACTCTACACTCTAAACCCTAAACTATATACCCTACACTCTATGCCCTTCACTCTATACCCTACACTCTATACCCTACACTCTATACCCTACACTCTACACTCTATACCCTACACTCTATACCCTACACTCTACACTCTATACCCTACACTCTATACCCTACACTCTATACCCTACACTCTATACCCTACACTCTACACTCTATACCCTACACTCTATACCCTACACTCTACACTCTATACCCTACACTCTATACCCTACACTCTAAACTCTATGCCCTACACTCTACACTCTATACCCTACACTCTATACCCTACACTCTATACCCTACACTCTACACTCTATACCCTAAACTATATGCCCTACACTCTATGCCCTTCACTCTATACCCTACACTCTATACCCTACACTCTATACCCTACACTCTATACCCTACACTCTATACCCTACACTCTACACTCTATACCCTACACTCTATACCCTACACTCTATACCCTACACTCTATACCCTACACTCTACACTATATACCCTACACTCTATACCCTACACTCTATGCCCTACACTCTATACCCTACACTCTATACCCTACACTCTATACCCTACACTCTATACCTTACACTCTACACTCTATACCCTACACTCTATACCCTACACTCTAATCCCTACACTCTACACTCTATACCCTACACTCTATACCCTACACTCTACACTCTATACCTTACACTCTACACTCTATTCCCTACACTCTATACCCTACACTCTATACCCTACACTCTATACCCTACACTCTACACCCTACACTCTATACCCTACACTCTATACCATACACTCTATACCCTACACTCTACACTCTATACCCTATACTCTACACTCTATACCCTACACTCTATACCCTACACACTATACCCTACACTCTATACCCTACACTCTACACTCTATACCCTACACTCTACACTCTATACCCTACACTCTACACTCTATACCCTACACTCTATACCCTACACTCTACACCCTACACTCTATACCCTACACTCTATACCCTACACTCTACACTCTATACCCTACACTCTATACCCTACACTCTATGCCCTACACTCTATACCCTACACTCTATACCCTACACTCTATACCTTACACTCTACACTCTATACCCTACACTCTATACCCTACACTCTATACCCTACACTCTAATCCCTACACTCTACACTCTATACCCTACACTCTATACCCTACACTCTACACTCTATACCTTACACTCTACACTCTATTCCCTACACTCTATACCCTACACTCTATACCCTACACTCTATACCCTACACTCTATACCCTACACTCTACACTCTATACCCTACACTCTATACCCTACACTCTATGCCCTACACTCTATACCCTACACTCTATACCCTACACTCTATACCTTACACTCTACACTCTATACCCTACACTCTATACCCTACACTCTATACCCTACACTCTAATCCCTACACTCTACACTCTATACCCTACACTCTATACCATACACTCTATACCCTACACTCTATACCCTACACTCTATACCCTACACTCTATACCATACACTCTATACCCTACACTCTACACTCTATACCCTATACTCTACACTCTATACCCTACACTCTATACCCTACACTCTATACCCTACACACTATACCCTACACTCTATACCCTACACTCTACACTCTATACCCTACACTCTACACTCTATACCCTACACTCTACACTCTATACCCTACACTCTATACCCTACACTCTATGCCCTACACTCTATACCCTACACTCTATACCCTACACTCTATACCCTACACTCTAATCCCTACACTCTACACTCTATACCCTACACTCTATACCCTACACTCTACATTCTATACCTTACACTCTACACTCTATTCCCTACACTCTATACCCTACACTCTATACCCTACACTCTATACCCTACACTCTAAACTCTATGCCCTACACTCTACACTCTATACCCTACACTCTATACCCTACACTCTATACCCTACACTCTACACTCTATACCCTAAACTATATGCCCTACACTCTATGCCCTTCACTCTATACCCTACACTCTATACCCTACACTCTATACCCTACACTCTATACCCTACACTCTATACCCTACACTCTACACTCTATACCCTACACTCTATGCCCTACACTCTATACCCTACACTCTATACCCTACACTCTACACTATATACCCTACACTCTATACCCTACACTCTATGCCCTACACTCTATACCCTACACTCTATACCCTACACTCTATACCCTACACTCTATACCTTACACTCTACACTCTATACCCTACACTCTATACCCTACACTCTAATCCCTACACTCTACACTCTATACCCTACACTCTATACCCTACACTCTACACTCTATACCTTACACTCTACACTCTATTCCCTACACTCTATACCCTACACTCTATACCCTACACTCTATACCCTACACTCTACACCCTACACTCTATACCCTACACTCTATACCATACACTCTATACCCTACACTCTACACTCTATACCCTATACTCTACACTCTATACCCTACACTCTATACCCTACACACTATACCCTACACTCTATACCCTACACTCTACACTCTATACCCTACACTCTACACTCTATACCCTACACTCTACACTCTATACCCTACACTCTATACCCTACACTCTACACCCTACACTCTATACCCTACACTCTATACCCTACACTCTACACTCTATACCCTACACTCTATACCCTACACTCTATGCCCTACACTCTATACCCTACACTCTATACCCTACACTCTATACCTTACACTCTACACTCTATACCCTACACTCTATACCCTACACTCTATACCCTACACTCTAATCCCTACACTCTACACTCTATACCCTACACTCTATACCCTACACTCTACACTCTATACCTTACACTCTACACTCTATTCCCTACACTCTATACCCTACACTCTATACCCTACACTCTATACCCTACACTCTATACCCTACACTCTACACTCTATACCCTACACTCTATACCCTACACTCTATGCCCTACACTCTATACCCTACACTCTATACCCTACACTCTATACCTTACACTCTACACTCTATACCCTACACTCTATACCCTACACTCTATACCCTACACTCTAATCCCTACACTCTACACTCTATACCCTACACTCTATACCATACACTCTATACCCTACACTCTATACCCTACACTCTATACCCTACACTCTATACCATACACTCTATACCCTACACTCTACACTCTATACCCTATACTCTACACTCTATACCCTACACTCTATACCCTACACTCTATACCCTACACACTATACCCTACACTCTATACCCTACACTCTACACTCTATACCCTACACTCTACACTCTATACCCTACACTCTACACTCTATACCCTACACTCTATACCCTACACTCTATGCCCTACACTCTATACCCTACACTCTATACCCTACACTCTATACCTTACACTCTACACTCTATACCCTACACTCTATACCCTACACTCTATACCCTACACTCTAATCCCTACACTCTACACTCTATACCCTACACTCTATACCCTACACTCTACACTCTATACCTTACACTCTACACTCTATTCCCTACACTCTATACCCTACACTCTATACCCTACACTCTATACCCTACACTCTACACCCTACACTCTATACCCTACACTCTATACCATACACTCTATACCCTACACTCTACACTCTATACCCTATACTCTACACTCTATACCCTACACTCTATACCCTACACACTATACCCTACACTCTATACCCTACACTCTACACTCTATACCCTACACTCTACACTCTATACCCTACACTCTACACTCTATACCCTACACTCTATACCCTACACTCTACACCCTACACTCTATACCCTACACTCTATACCCTACACTCTACACTCTATACCCTACACTCTATACCCTACACTCTATGCCCTACACTCTATACCCTACACTCTATACCCTACACTCTATACCTTACACTCTACACTCTATACCCTACACTCTATACCCTACACTCTATACCCTACACTCTAATCCCTACACTCTACACTCTATACCCTACACTCTATACCCTACACTCTACACTCTATACCTTACACTCTACACTCTATTCCCTACACTCTATACCCTACACTCTATACCCTACACTCTATACCCTACACTCTATACCCTACACTCTACACTCTATACCCTACACTCTATGCCCTACACTCTATACCCTACACTCTATACCCTACACTCTATACCTTACACTCTACACTCTATACCCTACACTCTATACCCTACACTCTATACCCTACACTCTAATCCCTACACTCTACACTCTATACCCTACACTCTATACCATACACTCTATACCCTACACTCTATACCCTACACTCTATACCCTACACTCTATACCATACACTCTATACCCTACACTCTACACTCTATACCCTATACTCTACACTCTATACCCTACACTCTATACCCTACACTCTATACCCTACACACTATACCCTACACTCTATACCCTACACTCTACACTCTATACCCTACACTCTACACTCTATACCCTACACTCTACACTCTATACCCTACACTCTATACCCTACACTCTATGCCCTACACTCTATACCCTACACTCTATACCCTACACTCTATACCTTACACTCTACACTCTATACCCTACACTCTATACCCTACACTCTATACCCTACACTCTAATCCCTACACTCTACACTCTATACCCTACACTCTATACCCTACACTCTACACTCTATACCTTACACTCTACACTCTATTCCCTACACTCTATACCCTACACTCTATACCCTACACTCTATACCCTACACTCTACACCCTACACTCTATACCCTACACTCTATACCAAACACTCTATACCCTACACTCTACACTCTATACCCTACACTCTACACTCTATACCCTACACTCTATACCCTACATTCTATACCCTACACAATATACCCTACACTCTACACTCTATACCCTACACTCTACACTCTATACCCTACACTCTACACTCTATACCCTACACTCTATACCCTACACTCTATACCCTACACTCTATACCCTACACTCTACACTCTATACCCTACACTCTATACCCTACACTCTACACTCTATACCCTACACTCTATGCCCTACACTCTATACCCTACACTCTATACCCTACACTCTATACCCTACACTCTATACCCTACACTCTATACCCTACACTCTATACCCTACACTCTACACTCTATACCCTACACTCTATACCCTACACTCTATACCCTACACTCTATACCCTACACTCTACTCTCTATACCCTACACTCTATACCCTACACTCTATGCCCTACACTCTATACCCTACACTCTATACCCTACACTCTATACCTTACACTCTACACTCTATACCCTACACTCTATACCCTACACTCTAATCCCTACACTCTACACTCTATACCCTACACTCTATACCCTACACTCTACACTCTATACCTTACACTCTACACTCTATTCCCTACACTCTATACCCTACACTCTATACCCTACACTCTATACCCTACACTCTACACCCTACACTCTATACCCTACACTCTATACCATACACTCTATACCCTACACTCTACACTCTATACCCTATACTCTACACTCTATACCCTACACTCTATATCCTACACACTATACCCTACACTCTATACCCTACACTCTACACTCTATACCCTACACTCTACACTCTATACCCTTCACTCTACACTCTATACCCTACACTCTATACCCTACACTCTACACCCTACACTCTATACCCTACACTCTATACCCTACACTCTACACTCTATACCCTACACTCTATACCCTACACTCTATGCCCTACACTCTATACCCTACACTCTATACCCTACACTCTATACCTTACACTCTACACTCTATACCCTACACTCTATACCCTACACTCTATACCCTACACTCTAATCCCTACACTCTACACTCTATACTCTACACTCTATACCCTACACTCTATACCCTACACTCTATGCCCTACACTCTATACCCTACACTCTATACCCTACACTCTATACCTTACACTCTACACTCTATACCCTACACTCTATACCCTACACTCTATACCCTACACTCTAATCCCTACACTCTACACTCTATACCCTACACTCTATACCCTACACTCTATACCCTACACTCTATACCCTACACTCTATACCCTACACTCTATACCATACACTCTATACCCTACACTCTACACTCTATACCCTATACTCTACACTCTATACCCTACACTCTATACCCTACACTCTATACCCTACACACTATACCCTACACTCTATACCCTACACTCTACACTCTATACCCTACACTCTACACTCTATACCCTACACTCTATACCCTACACTCTATACCCTACACTCTACACCCTACACTCTATACCCTACACTCTATACCCTACACTCTACACTCTATACCCTACACTCTATACCCTACACTCTATGCCCTACACTCTATACCCTACACTCTATACCCTACACTCTATACCTTACACTCTACACTCTATACCCTACACTCTATACCCTACACTCTATACCCTACACTCTAATCCCTACAATCTACACTCTATACCCTACACTCTATACCCTACACTCTACACTCTATACCTTACACTCTACACTCTATTCCCTACACTCTATACCCTACACTCTATACCCTACACTCTATACCCTACACTCTACACCCTGCACTCTATACCCTACACTCTATACCAAACACTCTATACCCTACACTCTACACTCTATACCCTACACTCTACACTCTATACCCTACACTCTATACCCTACATTCTATACCCTACACTCTATACCCTACACTCTACACTCTATACCCTACACTCTATACCCTACACTCTACACTCTATACCCTACACTCTATACCCTACACTCTATACCCTACACTCTATACCCTACACTCTACACTCTATACCCTACACTCTATACCCTACACTCTACAATCTATACCTTACACTCTATGCCCTACACTCTATACCCTACACTCTATACCCTACACTCTACACTCTATACCCTACACTCTATACCATACACTCTATACCCTACACTCTACACTCTATACCCTACACTCTACACCCTACACTCTATACCCTACACTCTATACCCTACACTCTACACTCTATACCCTACACTCTATACCCTACACTCTACACTCTATACCCTACACTCTATACCATACACTCTATACCCTACACTCTACACTCTATACCCTACACTCTACACCCTACACTCTATACCCTACACTCTACACTCTATACCCTACACTCTATACCCTACACTTTATACCCTACACTCTATACCCTACACTCTATACCCTACACTCTATACCCTACACTCTACACCCTACACTCTATACCCTACACTCTATACCATACACTCTATACCCTACACTTTACACTCTTTACGCTACACTCTACACCCTACACTCTATACCCTACACTCTAATCCCTACACTCTATACCCTACACTCTATACCCTACACTCTACACTCTATACCTTACACTCTACACTCTATTCCCTACACTCTATACCCTACACTCTTTACCCTACACTCTACACTATATACCCTACACTCTATACCCTACACTCTATACCCTACATTCTAAACTCTATGCCCTACACTCTACACTCTATACCCTACACTTTATACCCTACACTCTATACCCTACACTCTACACTCTATACCCTAAACTATATACCCTACACTCTATACCCTACACTCTAATCCCTACACTCTACACTCTATACCCTACACTCTATACCCTACACTCTACACTCTATACCTTACACTCTACACTCTATTCCCTACACTCTATACCCTACACTCTATACCCTACACTCTACACTCTATACCCTACACTCTATACCCTACACTCTATACCCTACACTCTATACCCTACACTCTAAACTCTATGCCCTACACTCTACACTCTCTACCCTACACTCTATACCCAACACTCTATACCCTACACTCTATACCCTACACTCTACACTCTATACCCTACACTATATACCCTACACTCTATACCCTACACTCTAAACTCTATGCCCTACACTCTACACTCTATACCCTACACTCTATACCCTACACTCTATACCCTACACTCTACACTCTATACCCTAGACTATATACCCTACACTCTATGCCCTTCACTCTATACCCTACACTCTATACCCTACACTCTATACCCTACACTCTACACTCTATACCCTACACTCTATACCCTACACTCTACACTCTATACCCTACACTCTATACCCTACACTCTATACCCTACACTCTATACCCTACACTCTATACCCTACACTCTACACTCTATACCCTACACTCTATACCCTACACTCTATGCCCTACACTCTATACCCTACACTCTATACCCTACACTCTATACCTTATACCCTACACTCTATACCCTACACTCTAATCCCTACACTCTACACTCTATACCCTACACTCTATACCCTACACTCTACACTCTTTACCTTACACTCTACACTCTATTCCCTACACTCTATACCCTACACTCTATACCCTACACTCTATACCCTACACTCTATACCCTACACTCTACACCCTACACTCTATACCCTACACTCTATACCATACACTCTATACCCTACACTCTACACTCTATACCCTATACTCTACACTCTATACCCTACACTCTATACCCTACACACTATACCCTACACTCTATACCCTACACTCTACACTCTATACCCTACACTCTACACTCTATACCCTACACTCTACACTCTATACCCTACACTCTATACCCTACACTCTATACCCTACACTCTATACCCTACACACTATACCCTACACTCTATACCCTACACTCTACACTCTATACCCTACACTCTACACTCTATACCCTACACTCTACACTCTATACCCTACACTCTACACTCTATACCCTACACTCTATACCCTACACTCTTTACCCTACACTTTATACCCTACACTCTATACCCTACACTCTAAACTCTATGCCCTACACTCTACACTCTCTACCCTACACTCTATACCCAACACTCTATACCCTACACTCTATACCCTACACTCTACACTCTATACCCTACACTCTATACCTACACTCTATACCCTACACTCTAAACTCTATGCCCTACACTCTACACTCTATACCCTACACTCTATACCCTACACTCTATACCCTACACTCTACACTCTATAACCTAAACTATATACCCTACACTCTATGCCCTTCACTCTATACCCTACACTCTATACCCTACACTCTATACCCTACACTCTACACTCTATACCCTACACTCTATACCCTACACTCTACACTCTATACCCTACACTCTATACCCTACACTCTATACCCTACACTCTATACCCTACACTCTATACCCTACACTCTACACTCTATACCCTACACTCTATACCCTACACTCTATGCCCTACACTCTATACCCTACACTCTATACCCTACACTCTATACCTTACACTCTACACTCTATACCCTACACTCTATACCCTACACTCTATACCCTACACTCTATACCCTACACTCTATGCCCTACACTCTATACCCTACACTCTATACCCTACACTCTATACCTTACACTCTACACTCTATACCCTACACTCTATACCCTACACTCTACACTCTATACCTTACACTCTACACTCTATTCCCTACACTCTATACCCTACACTCTATACCCTACACTCTATACCCTACACTCTATACCCTACACTCTACACCCTACACTCTATACCCTACACTCTATACCATACACTCTATACCCTACACTCTATACCCTATACTCTACACTCTATACCCTACACTCTATACCCTACACACTATACCCTACACTCTATACCCTACACTCTACACTCTATACCCTACACACTACACTCTATACCCTACACTCTACCCTCTATACCCTACACTCTATACCCTACACTCTACACCCTACACTCTATACCCTACACTCTATACCCTACACTCTACACTCTATACCCAACACTCTATACCCTACACTCTATGCCCTACACTCTATACCCTACACTCTATACCCTACACTCTATACCTTACACTCTACACTCTATACCCTACACTCTATACCCTACACTCTATACCCTACACTCTAATCCCTACACTCTACACTCTATACCCTACACTCTATACCCTACACTCTACACTCTATACCTTACACTCTACACTCTATTCCCTACACTCTATACCCTACACTCTATACCCTACACTCTATACCCTACACTCTATACCCTACACTCTACACTCTATACCCTACACTCTATACCCTACACTCTATGCCCTACACTCTATACCCTACACTCTATACCCTACACTCTATACCTTACACTCTACACTCTATACCCTACACTCTATACCCTACACTCTATACCCTACACTCTAATCCCTACACTCTACACTCTATACCCTACACTCTATACCCTACACTCTACACTCTATACCCTACACTCTATACCCTACACTCTATACCCTACACTCTATACCCTACACTCTACACCCTACACTCTATACCCAACACTCTATACCCTACACTCTATGCCCTACACTCTATACCCTACACTCTATACCCTACACTCTATACCCTACACTCTAATCCCTACACTCTACACTCTATACCCTACACTCTATACCCTACACTCTACACTCTATACCTTACACTCTACACTCTATTCCCTACACTCTATACCCTACACTCTATACCCTACACTCTATACCCTACACTCTACACCCTACACTCTATACCCTACACTCTATACCATACGCTCTATACCGTACACTCTACACTCTATACCCTAAACTCTACACTCTATACCCTACACTCTATACCCTACACTCTATACCCTACACACTATAACATAGTAACATAGTAACATAGTTAGTAAGGCCGAAAAAAGACATTTGTCCATCCAGTTCAGCCTATATTCCATCATAATAAATATCCAGATCTACGTCCTTCTACAGAACCTAATAATTGTATGATACAATATTGTTCTGCTCCAGGAAGACATCCAGGCCTCACTTGAACTCTATACCCTACACTCTATACCCTACACTCTACATTCTATACCCTACACTCTATACCCTACACTCTATGCCCTACACTCTATACCCTACACTCTATACCCTACACTCTACACTCTATACCCTACACTCTATACCCTACACTCTACACTCTATACCCTACACTCTACACTCTATACCCTACACTCTATACCCTACACTCTATACCCTACACTCTACACCCTACACTCTATACCCTACACTCTACACTCTATACCCTACACTCTATACCCTACACTCTATGCCCTACACTCTATACCCTACACTCTATACCCTACACTCTATACCTTACACTCTACACTCTACACCCTACACTCTATACCCTACACTCTATACCCTACACTCTATACCCTACACTCTATGCCCTACACTCTATACCCTACACTCTATACCCTACACTCTATACCTTACACTCTACACTCTATACCCTACACTCTATACCCTACACTCTACACTCTATACCTTCCACTCTACACTCTATTCCCTACACTCTATACCCTACACTCTATACCCTACACTCTATACCCTACACTCTATACCCTACACTCTACACCCTACACTCTATACCCTACACTCTATACCATACACTCTATACCCTACACTCTATACCCTATACTCTACACTCTATACCCTACACTCTATACCCTACACACTATACCCTACACTCTATACCCTACACTCTACACTCTATACCCTACACACTACACTCTATACCCTACACTCTACACTCTATACCCTACACTCTATACCCTACACTCTACACCCTACACTCTATACCCTACACTTTATACCCTACACTCTACACTCTATACCCAACACTCTATACCCTACACTCTATGCCCTACACTCTATACCCTACACTCTATACCCTACACTCTATACCTTACACTCTACACTCTATACCCTACACTCTATACCCTACACTCTATACCCTACACTCTAATACCTACACTCTACACTCTATACCCTACACTCTATACCCTACACTCTACACTCTATACCTTACACTCTACACTCTATTCCCTACACTCTATACCCTACACTCTATACCCTACACTCTATACCCTACACTCTATACCCTACACTCTACACTCTATACCCTACACTCTATACCCTACACTCTATGCCCTACACTCTATACCCTACACTCTATACCCTACACTCTATACCTTACACTCTACACTCTATACCCTACACTCTATACCCTACACTCTATACCCTACACTCTAATCCCTACACTCTACACTCTATACCCTACACTCTATACCCTACACTCTACACTCTATACCTTACACTCTACACTCTATTCCCTACACTCTATACCCTACACTCTATACCCTACACTCTATACCCTACACTCTATACCCTACACTCTACACCCTACACTCTATACCCTACACTCTATACCATACGCTCTATACCGTACACTCTACACTCTATACCCTAAACTCTACACAAAATACCATACACTCTATACCCTACACTCTATACCCTACACACTATAACATAGTAACATAGTAACATAGTTAGTAAGGCCGAAAAAAGACATTTGTCCATCCAGTTCAGCCTATATTCCATCATAATAAATACCCAGATCTACGTCCTTCTACAGAACCTAATAATTGTATGATACAATATTGTTCTGCTCCAGGAAGACATCCAGGCCTCACTTGAACTCTATACCCTACACTCTATACCCTACACTCTACATTCTATACCCTACACTCTATACCCTACACTCTATGCCCTACACTCTATACCCTACACTCTATACCCTACACTCTACACTCTATACCCTACACTCTATACCCTACACTCTACACTCTATACCCTACACTCTACACTCTATACCCTACACTCTATACCCTACACTCTATACCCTACACTCTACACCCTACACTCTATACCCTACACTCTACACTCTATACCCTACACTCTATACCCTACACTCTATGCCCTACACTCTATACCCTACACTCTATACCCTACACTCTATACCTTACACTCTACACTCTATACCCTACACTCTATACCCTACACTCTATACCCTACACTCTAATCCCTACACTCTACACTATATACCCTACACTCTATACCCTACACTCTACACTCTATTCCCTACACTCTATTCCCTACACTCTATACCCTACACTCTATACCCTACACTCTATACCCTACACTCTACACCCTACACTCTATACCCTACACTCTATACCAAACACTCTATACCCTACACTCTACACTCTATACCCTACACTCTACACTCTATACCCTACACTCTATACCCTACACTCTATACCCTACACTCTATACCCTACACTCTACACTCTATACCCTACACTCTACACTCTATACCCTACACTCTATACCCTACACTCTATACCCTACACTCTATACCCTACACTCTATACCCTACACTCTACACTCTATACCCTACACTCTATACCCTACACTCTACACTCTATACCCTACACTCTATACCCTACACTCTATGCCCTACACTCTATACCCTACACTCTATACCCTACACTCTATACCCTACACTCTACACTCTATACCCTACACTCTATACCATACACTCTATACCCTACACTCTACACTCTATACCCTTCACTCTACACCCTACACTCTATACCCTACACTCTATACCCTACACTCTACACTCTATACCCTACACTCTATACCCTACACTCTATACCCTACACTCTACACTCTATACCCTACACTCTATACCATACACTCTATACCCTACACTCTACACTCTATACCCTACACTCTACACCCTACACTCTATACCCTACACTCTACACTCTATACCCTACACTCTATACCCTACACTCTATACCCTACACTCTATACCCTACACTCTACACCCTACACTCTATACCCTACACTCTATACCATACACTCTATACCCTACACTTTACACTCTTTACGTTACACTCTACACCCTACACTCTATACCCTACACTCTAATCCCTACACTCTACACTCTATACCCTACACTCTATAACCTACACTCTACACTCTATACCTTACACTCTACACTCTATTCCCTACACTCTATACCCTACACTCTATACCCTACACTCTACACTATATACCCTACACTCTATACCCTACACTCTATACCCTACACTCTAAACTCTATGCCCTACACTCTACACTCTATACCCTACACTTTATACCCTACACTCTATACCCTACACTCTACACTCTATACCCTAAACTATATACCCTACACTCTATACCCTACACTCTAATCCCTACACTCTACACTCTATACCCTACACTCTATACCCTACACTCTACACTCTATACCTTACACTCTACACTCTATTCCCTACACTCTATACCCTACACTCTATGCCCTACACTCTACACCCTACACTCTATACCCTACACTCTATACCCTACACTCTATACCCTACACTCTAAACTCTATGCCCTACACTCTACACTCTCTACCCTACACTCTATACCCAACACTCTATACCCTACACTCTATACCCTACACTCTACACTCTATACCCTACACTCTATACCCTACACTCTATACCCTACACTCTAAACTCTATGCCCTACATTCTACACTCTATACCCTACACTCTATACCCTACACTCTATACCCTACACTCTACACTCTATACCCTAAACTATATACCCTACACTCTATGCCCTTCACTCTATACCCTACACTCTATACCCTACACTCTATACCCTACACTCTACACTCTATACCCTACACTCTATACCCTACACTCTACACTCTATACCCTACACTCTATACCCTACACTCTATACCCTACACTCTATACCCTACACTCTACACTCTATACCCTACACTCTATACCCTACAATCTATGCCCTACACTCTATACCCTACACTCTATACCCTACACTCTATACCTTACACTCTACACTCTATACCCTACACTCTATACCCTACACTCTAATCCCTACACTCTACACTCTATACCCTACACTCTATACCCTACACTCTACACTCTATACCTTACACTCTACACTCTATTCCCTACACTCTATACCCTACACTCTATACCCTACACTCTATACCCTACACTCTACACCCTACACTCTATACCCTACACTCTATACCATACACTCTATACCCTACACTCTACACTCTATACCCTATACTCTACACTCTATACCCTACACTCTATACCCTACACTCTATACACTACACTCTATACCCTACACTCTATACCCTACACTCTACACCCTACACTCTATACCCTACACTCTATACCTTACACTCTACACTCAATACCCTACACTCTATACCCTACACTCTATACCCTACACTCTAATCCCTACACTCTACACTCTATACCCTACACTCTATACCCTACACTCTACACTCTATACCTTACACTCTACACTCTATTCCCTACACTCTATACCCTACACTCTATACCCTACACTCTATACCCTACACTCTATACCCTACACTCTACACCCTACACTCTATACCCTACACTCTATACCATACACTCTATACCCTACACTCTACACTCTATACCCTATACTCTACACTCTATACCCTACACTCTATACCCTACACTCTATACCCTACACACTATACCCTACACTCTATACCCTACACTCTACACTCTATACCCTACACTCTACACTCTATACCCTACACTCTATACCCTACACTCTATGCCCTACACTCTATACCCTACACTCTATACCCTACACTCTATACCTTACACTCTACACTCTATACCCTACACTCTATACCCTACACTCTATACCCTACACTCTAATCCCTACACTCTACACTCTATACCCTACACTCTATACCCTACACTCTACACTCTATTCCCTACACTCTATTCCCTACACTCTATACCCTACACTCTATACCCTACACTCTATACCCTACACTCTACACCCTACACTCTATACCCTACTCTCTATACCAAACACTCTATACCCTACACTCTACACTCTATACCTTACACTCTACACTCTATACCCTACACTCTATACCCTACACTCTATACCCTACACTCTATACCCTACACTCTACACTCTATACCCTACACTCTACACTCTATACCCTACACTCTACACTCTATACCCTACATTCTATACCCTACACTCTATACCCTACACTCTATACCCTACACTCTATACCCTACACTCTACACTCTATACCCTACACTCTATACCCTACACTCTACACTCTATACCCTACACTCTATACCCTACACTCTATGCCCTACACTCTATACCCTACACTCTATACCCTACGCTCTATACCCTACACTCTACACTCTATACCCTACACTCTATACCATACACTCTATACCCTACACTCTACACTCTATACCCTACACTCTACACCCTACACTCTATACCCTACACTCTATACCCTACACTCTACACTCTATACCCTACACTCTATACCCTACACTCTATACCCTACACTCTACACTCTATACCCTACACTCTATACCATACACTCTATACCCTACACTCTACACTCTATACCCTACACTCTACACCCTACACTCTATACCCTACACTCCACACTCTATACCCTACACTCTATACCCTACACTCTATACCCTACACTCTATACCCTACACTCTATACCCTACACTCTACACCCTACACTCTATACCCTACACTCTATACCATACACTCTATACCCTACACTTTACACTCTTTACGCTACACTCTACACCCTACACTCTATACCCTACACTCTAATCCCTACACTCTACACTCTATACCCTACACTCTATACCCTACACTCTACACTCTATACCTTACACTCTACACTCTATTCCCTACACTCTATACCCTACACTCTATACCCTACACTCTACACTATATACCCTACACTCTATACCCTACACTCTATACTCTACACTCTAAACTCTATGCCCTACACTCTACACTCTATACCCTACACTTTATACCCTACACTCTATACCCTACACTCTACACTCTATACCCTAAACTATATACCCTACACTCTATACCCTACACTCTAATCCCTACACTCTACACTCTATACCCTACACTCTATACCCTACACTCTACACTCTATACCTTACACTCTACACTCTATTCCCTACACTCTATACCCTACACTCTATACCCTACACTCTACACTCTATACCCTACACTCTATACCCTACACTCTATACCCTACACTCTATACCCTACACTCTAAACTCTATGCCCTACACTCTACACTCTCTACCCTACACTCTATACCCAACACAATATACCCTACACTCTATACCCTACACTCTACACTCTATACCCTACACTCTATACCCTACACTCTATACCCTACACTCTAAACTCTATGCCCTACACTCTACACTCTATACCCTACACTCTATACCCTACACTCTATACCCTACACTCTACTCTCTATACCCTACTCTCTATACCCTACACTCTATGCCCTACACTCTATACCCTACACTCTATACCCTACACTCTATACCTTACACTCTACACTCTATACCCTACACTCTATACCCTACACTCTATATCCTACACTCTAATCCCTACACTCTACATTCTATACCCTACACTCTATACCCTACACTCTACACTCTATACCTTACACTCTACAATCTATTCCCTACACTCTATACCCTACACTCTATACCCTACACTCTATACCCTACACTCTATACCCTACACTCTACACCCTACACTCTATACCCTACACTCTATACCATACACTCTATACCCTACACTCTACACTCTATACCCTATACTCTACACTCTATACCCTACACTCTATACCCTACACTCTATACCCTACACACTATACCCTACACTCTATACCCTACACTCTACACCCTACACTCTATACCCTACACTCTATACCCTACACTCTACACTCTATACCCTACACTCTATACCCTACACTCTATGCCCTACACTCTATACCCTACACTCTATACCCTACACTCTATACCTTACACTCTACACTCTATACCCTACACTCTATACCCTACACTCTATACCCTACACTCTAATCCCTACACTCTACACTCTATACCCTACACTCTATACCCTACACTCTACACCTTACACTCTACACTCTAATCCCTACACTCTATACCCTACACTCTATACCCTACACTCTATACCCTACACTCTACACCCTACACTCTATACCCTACACTCTATACCATACACTCTATACCCTACACTCTACACTCTATACCCTACACTCTACACTCTATACCCTACACTCTATACCCTACACTCTATACCCTACACTCTATACCCTACACTCTACACTCTATACCCTACACTCTACACTCTATACCCTACACTCTACACTCTATACCATACACTCTATACCCTACACTCTATACCCTACACTCTATACCCTACACTCTACACTCTATACCCTACACTCTATACCATACACTCTATACCCTACACTCTACACTCTATACCCTACACTCTACACCCTACACTCTATACTCTACACTCTATACCATACACTCTATACCCTACACTCTACACTCTATACCCTACACTCTACACCCTACACTCTATACCCTGCACTCTAATCCCTACATTCTACACTCTCTACCCTACACTCTATACCCTACACTCTATACCCTACACTCTATACCCTACACTCTATACTTTATACCCTACACTCTATACCCTACACTCTATACCCTACACTCTATACCCTACACTCTATACCCTACACTCTACACCCTACACTCTATACCCTACACTCTATACCATACACTCTATACCCTACACTTTACACTCTATACGCTACACTCTACACCCTACACTCTATACCCTACACTCTAATCCCTACACTCTACACTCTATACCCTACACTCTATACCCTACACTCTACACTCTATACCTTACACTCTACACTCTATTCCCTACACTCTATGCCCTACAATCTATACCCTACACTCTATACCATACACTCTATACCCTACACTCTACACCCTACACTCTATACCCTACACTCTATACCATACACTCTATACCCTACACCCTACACTCTATACCCTACACTCTAATCCCTACACTCTACACTCTATACCCTACACTCTATACCCTACACTCTATACCGTACACTCTACACTCTCTACCCTACACTCTATACCCTACACTCTATACCCTACACTCTACACTCTATACCCTACACTCTATACCCTACACTCTATACCCTACACTCTAATCCCTACACTCTACACTCTATACCCTACACTCTATACCCTACACTCTACACTCTATACCTTACACTCTACACTCTATTCCCTACACTCTATACCCTACACTCTATACCCTACACTCTACACTCTATACCCTAAACTATATACCCTACACTCTATACCCTACACTCTAATCCCTACACTCTACACTCTATACCCTACACTCTATACCCTACACTCTACACTCTATACCTTACACTCTACACTCTATTCCCTACACTTTATACCCTACACTCTATACCCTACACTCTACACTCTATACCCTAAACTATATACCCTACACTCTATACCCTACACTCTAATCCCTACACTCTACACTCTATACCCTACACTCTATACCCTACACTCTACACTCTATACCTTACACTCTACACTCTATTCCCTACACTCTATACCCTACACTCTATACCCTACACTCTACACTCTATACCCTACACTCTATACCCTACACTCTATACCCTACACTCTATACCCTACACTCTAAACTCTATGCCCTACACTCTACACTCTCTACCCTACACTCTATACCCAACACTCTATACCCTACACTCTATACCCTACACTCTACACTCTATACCCTACACTCTATACCCTACACTCTATACCCTACACTCTAAACTCTATGCCCTACACTCTACACTCTATACCCTACACTCTATACCCTACACTCTATACCCTACACTCTACACTCTATACCCTAAACTATATACCCTACACTCTATGCCCTTCACTCTATACCCTACACTCTATACCCTACACTCTATACCCTACACTCTACACCCTACACTCTATACCCTACACTCTATACCTTACACTCTACACTCTATACCCTACACTCTATACCCTACACTCTATACCCTACACTCTAATCCCTACACTCTACACTCTATACCCTACACTCTATACCCTACACTCTAATCCCTACACTCTACACTCTATACCCTACACTCTATACCCTACACTCTACACTCTATACCTTACACTCTACACTCTATTCCCTACACTCTATACCCTACACTCTATACCCTACACTCTATACCCTACACTCTACACCCTACACTCTATACCCTACACTCTATACCATACACTCTATACCCTACACTCTACACTCTATACCCTATACTCTACACTCTATACCCTACACTCTATACCCTACACTCTATACACTACACTCTATACCCTACACTCTATACCCTACACTCTACACCCTACACTCTATACCCTACACTCTATACCTTACACTCTACACTCAATACCCTACACTCTATACCCTACACTCTATACCCTACACTCTAATCCCTACACTCTACACTCTATACCCTACACTCTATACCCTACACTCTACACTCTATACCTTACACTCTACACTCTATTCCCTACACTCTATACCCTACACTCTATACCCTACACTCTATACCCTACACTCTATACCCTACACTCTACACCCTACACTCTATACCCTACACTCTATACCATACACTCTATACCCTACACTCTACACTCTATACCCTATACTCTACACTCTATACCCTACACTCTATACCCTACACTCTATACCCTACACACTATACCCTACACTCTATACCCTACACTCTACACTCTATACCCTACACTCTACACTCTATACCCTACACTCTATACCCTACACTCTATGCCCTACACTCTATACCCTACACTCTATACCCTACACTCTATACCTTACACTCTACACTCTATACCCTACACTCTATACCCTACACTCTATACCCTACACTCTAATCCCTACACTCTACACTCTATACCCTACACTCTATACCCTACACTCTACACTCTATTCCCTACACTCTATTCCCTACACTCTATACCCTACACTCTATACCCTACACTCTATACCCTACACTCTACACCCTACACTCTATACCCTACTCTCTATACCAAACACTCTATACCCTACACTCTACACTCTATACCTTACACTCTACACTCTATACCCTACACTCTATACCCTACACTCTATACCCTACACTCTATACCCTACACTCTACACTCTATACCCTACACTCTACACTCTATACCCTACACTCTACACTCTATACCCTACATTCTATACCCTACACTCTATACCCTACACTCTATACCCTACACTCTATACCCTACACTCTACACTCTATACCCTACACTCTATACCCTACACTCTACACTCTATACCCTACACTCTATACCCTACACTCTATGCCCTACACTCTATACCCTACACTCTATACCCTACGCTCTATACCCTACACTCTACACTCTATACCCTACACTCTATACCATACACTCTATACCCTACACTCTACACTCTATACCCTACACTCTACACCCTACACTCTATACCCTACACTCTATACCCTACACTCTACACTCTATACCCTACACTCTATACCCTACACTCTATACCCTACACTCTACACTCTATACCCTACACTCTATACCATACACTCTATACCCTACACTCTACACTCTATACCCTACACTCTACACCCTACACTCTATACCCTACACTCCACACTCTATACCCTACACTCTATACCCTACACTCTATACCCTACACTCTATACCCTACACTCTATACCCTACACTCTACACCCTACACTCTATACCCTACACTCTATACCATACACTCTATACCCTACACTTTACACTCTTTACGCTACACTCTACACCCTACACTCTATACCCTACACTCTAATCCCTACACTCTACACTCTATACCCTACACTCTATACCCTACACTCTACACTCTATACCTTACACTCTACACTTTATTCCCTACACTCTATACCCTACACTCTATACCCTACACTCTACACTATATACCCTACACTCTATACCCTACACTCTATACTCTACACTCTAAACTCTATGCCCTACACTCTACACTCTATACCCTACACTTTATACCCTACACTCTATACCCTACACTCTACACTCTATACCCTAAACTATATACCCTACACTCTATACCCTACACTCTAATCCCTACACTCTACACTCTATACCCTACACTCTATACCCTACACTCTACACTCTATACCTTACACTCTACACTCTATTCCCTACACTCTATACCCTACACTCTATACCCTACACTCTACACTCTATACCCTACACTCTATACCCTACACTCTATACCCTACACTCTATACCCTACACTCTAAACTCTATGCCCTACACTCTACACTCTCTACCCTACACTCTATACCCAACACAATATACCCTACACTCTATACCCTACACTCTACACTCTATACCCTACACTCTATACCCTACACTCTATACCCTACACTCTAAACTCTATGCCCTACACTCTACACTCTATACCCTACACTCTACTCTCTATACCCTACTCTCTATACCCTACACTCTATGCCCTACACTCTATACCCTACACTCTATACCCTACACTCTATACCTTACACTCTACACTCTATACCCTACACTCTATACCCTACACTCTATATCCTACACTCTAATCCCTACACTCTACATTCTATACCCTACACTCTATACCCTACACTCTACACTCTATACCTTACACTCTACAATCTATTCCCTACACTCTATACCCTACACTCTATACCCTACACTCTATACCCTACACTCTATACCCTACACTCTACACCCTACACTCTATACCCTACACTCTATACCATACACTCTATACCCTACACTCTACACTCTATACCCTATACTCTACACTCTATACCCTACACTCTATACCCTACACTCTATACCCTACACACTATACCCTACACTCTATACCCTACACTCTACACCCTACACTCTATACCCTACACTCTATACCCTACACTCTACACTCTATACCCTACACTCTATACCCTACACTCTATGCCCTACACTCTATACCCTACACTCTATACCCTACACTCTATACCTTACACTCTACACTCTATACCCTACACTCTATACCCTACACTCTATACCCTACACTCTAATCCCTACACTCTACACTCTATACCCTACACTCTATACCCTACACTCTACACCTTACACTCTACACTCTAATCCCTACACTCTATACCCTACACTCTATACCCTACACTCTATACCCTACACTCTACACCCTACACTCTATACCCTACACTCTATACCATACACTCTATACCCTACACTCTACACTCTATACCCTACACTCTACACTCTATACCCTACACTCTATACCCTACACTCTATACCCTACACTCTATACCCTACACTCTACACTCTATACCCTACACTCTACACTCTATACCCTACACTCTACACTCTATACCATACACTCTATACCCTACACTCTATACCCTACACTCTATACCCTACACTCTACACTCTATACCCTACACTCTATACCATACACTCTATACCCTACACTCTACACTCTATACCCTACACTCTACACCCTACACTCTATACTCTACACTCTATACCATACACTCTATACCCTACACTCTACACTCTATACCCTACACTCTACACCCTACACTCTATACCCTGCACTCTAATCCCTACATTCTACACTCTCTACCCTACACTCTATACCCTACACTCTATACCCTACACTCTATACCCTACACTCTATACTTTATACCCTACACTCTATACCCTACACTCTATACCCTACACTCTATACCCTACACTCTATACCCTACACTCTACACCCTACACTCTATACCCTACACTCTATACCATACACTCTATACCCTACACTTTACACTCTATACGCTACACTCTACACCCTACACTCTATACCCTACACTCTAATCCCTACACTCTACACTCTATACCCTACACTCTATACCCTACACTCTACACTCTATACCTTACACTCTACACTCTATTCCCTACACTCTATGCCCTACAATCTATACCCTACACTCTATACCATACACTCTATACCCTACACTCTACACCCTACACTCTATACCCTACACTCTATACCATACACTCTATACCCTACACCCTACACTCTATACCCTACACTCTAATCCCTACACTCTACACTCTATACCCTACACTCTATACCCTACACTCTATACCGTACACTCTACACTCTCTACCCTACACTCTATACCCTACACTCTATACCCTACACTCTACACTCTATACCCTACACTCTATACCCTACACTCTATACCCTACACTCTAATCCCTACACTCTACACTCTATACCCTACACTCTATACCCTACACTCTACACTCTATACCTTACACTCTACACTCTATTCCCTACACTCTATACCCTACACTCTATACCCTACACTCTACACTCTATACCCTAAACTATATACCCTACACTCTATACCCTACACTCTAATCCCTACACTCTACACTCTATACCCTACACTCTATACCCTACACTCTACACTCTATACCTTACACTCTACACTCTATTCCCTACACTTTATACCCTACACTCTATACCCTACACTCTACACTCTATACCCTAAACTATATACCCTACACTCTATACCCTACACTCTAATCCCTACACTCTACACTCTATACCCTACACTCTATACCCTACACTCTACACTCTATACCTTACACTCTACACTCTATTCCCTACACTCTATACCCTACACTCTATACCCTACACTCTACACTCTATACCCTACACTCTATACCCTACACTCTATACCCTACACTCTATACCCTACACTCTAAACTCTATGCCCTACACTCTACACTCTCTACCCTACACTCTATACCCAACACTCTATACCCTACACTCTATACCCTACACTCTACACTCTATACCCTACACTCTATACCCTACACTCTATACCCTACACTCTAAACTCTATGCCCTACACTCTACACTCTATACCCTACACTCTATACCCTACACTCTATACCCTACACTCTACACTCTATACCCTAAACTATATACCCTACACTCTATGCCCTTCACTCTATACCCTACACTCTATACCCTACACTCTATACCCTACACTCTACACCCTACACTCTATACCCTACACTCTATACCTTACACTCTACACTCTATACCCTACACTCTATACCCTACACTCTATACCCTACACTCTAATCCCTACACTCTACACTCTATACCCTACACTCTATACCCTACACTCTACACTCTATACCTTACACTCTACACTCTATTCCCTACACTCTATACCCTACACTCTATACCCTACACTCTATACCCTACACTCTATACCCTACACTCTACACCCTACACTCTATACCCTACACTCTATACCATACACTCTATACCCTACACTCTACACTCTATACCCTATACTCTACACTCTATACCCTACACTCTATACCCTACACTCTATACCCTACACACTATACCCTACACTCTATACCCTACACTCTACACTCTATACCCTACACTCTACACTCTATACCCTACACTCTATACCCTACACTCTATGCCCTACACTCTATACCCTACACTCTATACCCTACACTCTATACCTTACACTCTACACTCTATACCCTACACTCTATACCCTACACTCTATACCCTACACTCTAATCCCTACACTCTACACTCTATACCCTACACTCTATACCCTACACTCTACACTCTATTCCCTACACTCTATTCCCTACACTCTATACCCTACACTCTATACCCTACACTCTATACCCTACACTCTACACCCTACACTCTATACCCTACACTCTATACCAAACACTCTATACCCTACACTCTACACTCTATACCCTACACTCTACACTCTATACCCTACACTCTATACCCTACACTCTATACCCTACACTCTATACCCTACACTCTACACTCTATACCCTACACTCTACACTCTATACCCTACACTCTACACTCTATACCCTACATTCTATACCCTACACTCTATACCCTACACTCTATACCCTACACTCTATACCCTACACTCTACACTCTATACCCTACACTCTATACCCTACACTCTATACCCTACACTCTATGCCCTACACTCTATACCCTACACTCTATACCCTACGCTCTATACCCTACACTCTACACTCTATACCCTACACTCTATACCATACACTCTATACCCTACACTCTACACTCTATACCCTACACTCTACACCCTACACTCTATACCCTACACTCTATACCCTACACTCTACACTCTATACCCTACACTCTATACCCTACACTCTATACCCTACACTCTACACTCTATACCCTACACTCTTTACCATACAATCTATACCCTACACTCTACACTCTATACCCTACACTCTACACCCTACACTCTATACCCTACACTCCACACTCTATTCCCTACACTCTATACCCTACACTCTATACCCTACACTCTATACCCTACACTCTATACCCTACACTCTACACCCTACACTCTATACCCTACACTCTATACCATACACTCTATACCCTACACTTTACACTCTTTACGCTACACTCTACACCCTACACTCTATACCCTACACTCTAATCCCTACACTCTACACTCTATACCCTACACTCTATACCCTACACTCTACACTCTATACCTTACACTCTACACTCTATTCCCTACACTCTATACCCTACACTCTATACCCTACACTCTACACTATATACCCTACACTCTATACCCTACACTCTATACTCTACACTCTAAACTCTATGCCCTACACTCTACACTCTATACCCTACACTTTATACCCTACACTCTATACCCTACACTCTACACTCTATACCCTAAACTATATACCCTACTCTCTATACCCTACACTCTAATCCCTACACTCTACACTCTATACCCTACACTCTATACCCTACACTCTACACTCTATACCTTACACTCTACACTCTATTCCCTACACTCTATACCCTACACTCTATACCCTACACTCTACACTCTATACCCTACACTCTATACCCTACACTCTATACCCTACACTCTATACCCTACACTCTAAACTCTATGCCCTACACTCTACACTCTCTACCCTACACTCTATACCCAACACTCTATACCCTACACTCTATACCCTACACTCTACACTCTATACCCTACACTCTGTACCCTACACTCTATACCCTACACTCTAAACTCTATGCCCTACACTCTACACTCTATACCCTACACTCTATACCCTACACTCTATACCCTACACTCTACTCTCTATACCCTACACTCTATACCCTACACTCTATGCCCTACACTCTATACCCTACACTCTATACCCTACACTCTATACCTTACACTCTACACTCTATACCCTACACTCTATACCCTACACTCTATATCCTACACTCTAATCCCTACACTCTACACTCTATACCCTACACTCTATACCCTACACTCTACACTCTATACCTTACACTCTACAATCTATTCCCTACACTCTATACCCTACACTCTATACCCTACACTCTATACCCTACACTCTATACCCTACACTCTACACCCTACACTCTATACCCTACACTCTATACCATACACTCTATACCCTACACTCTACACTCTATACCCTATACTCTACACTCTATACCCTACACTCTATACCCTACACTCTATACCCTACACACTATACCCTACACTCTATACCCTACACTCTACACCCTACACTCTATACCCTACACTCTATACCCTACACTCTACACTCTATACCCTACACTCTATACCCTACACTCTATGCCCTACACTCTATACCCTACACTCTATACCCTACACTCTATACCTTACACTCTACACTCTATACCCTACACTCTATACCCTACACTCTATACCCTACACTCTAATCCCTACACTCTACACTCTATACCCTACACTCTATACCCTACACTCTACACCTTACACTCTACACTCTAATCCCTACACTCTATACCCTACACTCTATACCCTACACTCTATACCCTACACTCTACACCCTACACTCTATACCATACACTCTATACCATACACTCTATACCCTACACTCTACACTCTATACCCTACACTCTACACTCTATACCCTACACTCTATACCCTACACTCTATACCCTACACTCTATACCCTACACTCTACACTCTATACCCTACACTCTACACTCTATACCCTACACTCTACACTCTATACCATACACTCTATACCCTACACTCTATACCCTACACTCTATACCCTACACTCTACACTCTATACCCTACACTCTATACCATACACTCTATACCCTACACTCTACACTCTATACCCTACACTCTACACCCTACACTCTATACTCTACACTCTATACCATACACTCTATACCCTACACTCTACACTCTATACCCTACACTCTACACCCTACACTCTATACCCTGCACTCTAATCCCTACATTCTACACTCTCTACCCTACACTCTATACCCTACACTCTATACCCTACACTCTATACCCTACACTCTATACTTTATACCCTACACTCTATACCCTACACTCTATACCCTACACTCTATACCCTACACTCTATACCCTACACTCTACACCCTACACTCTATACCCTACACTCTATACCATACACTCTATACCCTACACTTTACACTCTATACGCTACACTCTACACCCTACACTCTATACCCTACACTCTAATCCCTACACTCTACACTCTATACCCTACACTCTATACCCTACACTCTACACTCTATACCTTACACTCTACACTCTATTCCCTACACTCTATGCCCTACAATCTATACCCTACACTCTATACCATACACTCTATACCCTACACTCTACACCCTACACTCTATACCCTACACTCTATACCATACACTCTATACCCTACACCCTACACTCTATACCCTACACTCTAATCCCTACACTCTACACTCTATACCCTACACTCTATACCCTACACTCTATAACCTACACTCTACACTCTCTACCCTACACTCTATACCCTACACTCTATACCCTACACTCTACACTCTATACCCTACACTCTATACCCTACACTCTATACCCTACACTCTAATCCCTACACTCTACACTCTATACCCTACACTCTATACCCTACACTCTACACTCTATACCTTACACTCTACACTCTATTCCCTACACTCTATACCCTACACTCTATACCCTACACTCTACACTCTATACCCTAAACTATATACCCTACACTCTATACCCTACACTCTAATCCCTACACTCTACACTCTATACCCTACACTCTATACCCTACACTCTACACTCTATACCTTACACTCTACACTCTATTCCCTACACTTTATACCCTACACTCTATACCCTACACTCTACACTCTATACCCTAAACTATATACCCTACACTCTATACCCTACACTCTAATCCCTACACTCTACACTCTATACCCTACACTCTATACCCTACACTCTACACTCTATACCTTACACTCTACACTCTATTCCCTACACTCTATACCCTACACTCTATACCCTACACTCTACACTCTATACCCTACACTCTATACCCTACACTCTATACCCTACACTCTATACCCTACACTCTAAACTCTATGCCCTACACTCTACACTCTCTACCCTACACTCTATACCCAACACTCTATACCCTACACTCTATACCCTACACTCTACACTCTATACCCTACACTCTATACCCTACACTCTATACCCTACACTCTAAACTCTATGCCCTACACTCTACACTCTATACCCTACACTCTATACCCTACACTCTATACCCTACACTCTACACTCTATACCCTAAACTATATACCCTACACTCTATGCCCTTCACTCTATACCCTACACTCTATACCCTACACTCTATACCCTACACTCTACACTCTATACCCTACACTCTATACCCTACACTCTACACTCTATACCCTACACTCTATACCCTACACTCTATACCCTACACTCTATACCCTACACTCTACTCTCTATACCCTACACTCTATACCCTACACTCTATGCCCTACACTCTATACCCTACACTCTATACCCTACACTCTATACCTTACACTCTACACTCTATACCCTACACTCTATACCCTACACTCTATATCCTACACTCTAATCCCTACACTCTACACTCTATACCCTACACTCTATACCCTACACTCTACACTCTATACCTTACACTCTACAATCTATTCCCTACACTCTATACCCTACACTCTATACCCTACACTCTATACCCTACACTCTATACCCTACACTCTACACCCTACACTCTATACCCTACACTCTATACCATACACTCTATACCCTACACTCTACACTCTATACCCTATACTCTACACTCTATACCCTACACTCTATACCCTACACTCTATACCCTACACACTATACCCTACACTCTATACCCTACACTCTACACTCTATACCCTACACTCTACACTCTATACCCTACACTCTACACTCTATACCCTACACTCTATACCCTACACTCTATACCCTACACTCTATACCCTACACTCTATGCCCTACACACTATACCCTACACTCTATACACTACACTCTACACTCTATACCCTACACTCTACACTCTATACCCTACACTCTACACTCTATACCCTACACTCTATACCCTACACTCTACACCCTACACTCTATACCCTACACTCTATACCCTACACTCTACACTCTATACCCTACACTCTATGCCCTACACTCTATACCCTACACTCTATACCCTACACTCTATACCTTACACTCTACACTCTATACCCTACACTCTATACCCTACACTCTATACCCTACACTCTAATCCCTACACTCTACACTCTATACCCTACACTCTATACCCTACACTCTACACCTTACACTCTACACTCTAATCCCTACACTCTATACCCTACACTCTATACCCTACACTCTATACCCTACACTCTACACCCTACACTCTATACCCTACACTCTATACCATACACTCTACACTCTACACTCTATACCCTACACTCTATACCCTACACTCTACACTCTATACCCTACACTCTACAATCTATACCCTACACTCTATACCCTACACTCTATACCCTACACTCTATACCCTACACTCTACACTCTATACCCTACACTCTACACTCTATACCCTACACTCTACACTCTATACCCTACACTCTATACCCTACACTCTATACCCTACACTCTACACTCTATACCCTACACTCTATACCATACACTCTATACCCTACATTCTACACTCTATACCCTACACTCTACACCCTACACTCTATACCCTACACTCTATACCATACACTCTATACCCTACACTCTACACTCTATACCCTACACTCTACACCCTACACTCTATACCCTGCACTCTAATCCCTACATTCTACACTCTCTACCCTACACTCTATACCCTACACTCTATACCCTACACTCTATACCCTACACTCTATACTTTATACCCTACACTCTATACCCTACACTCTATACCCTACACTCTATACCCTACACTCTATACCCTACACTCTACACCCTACACTCCATACCCTACACTCTATACCATACACTCTATACCCTACACTTTACACTCTATACGCTACACTCTACACCCTACACTCTATACCCTACACTCTAATCCCTACACTCTACACTCTATACCCTACACTCTATACCCTACACTCTACACTCTATACCTTACACTCTACACTCTATTCCCTACACTCTATGCCCTACAATCTATACCCTACACTCTATACCATGCACTCTATACCCTACACTCTACACCCTACACTCTATACCCTACACTCTATACCATACACTCTATACCCTACACCCTACACTCTATACCCTACACTCTAATCCCTACACTCTACACTCTATACCCTACACTCTATACCCTACACTCTATACCCTACACTCTACACTCTCTACCCTACACTCTATACCCTACACTCTATACCCTACACTCTACACTCTATACCCTACACTCTATACCCTACACTCTATACCCTACACTCTAAACTCTATGCCCTACACTCTACACCCTACACTCTATACCCTGCACTCTAATCCCTACATTCTACACTCTCTACCCTACACTCTATACCCTACACTCTATACCCTACACTCTATACCCTACACTCTATACTTTATACCCTACACTCTATACCCTACACTCTATACCCTACACTCTATACCCTACACTCTATACCCTACACTCTACACCCTACACTCTATACCCTACACTCTATACCATACACTCTATACCCTACACTTTACACTCTATACGCTACACTCTACACCCTACACTCTATACCCTACACTCTAATCCCTACACTCTACACTCTACACCCTACACTCTATACCCTACACTCTATACCATACACTCTATACCCTACACTTTACACTCTATACGCTACACTCTACACCCTACACTCTATACCCTACACTCTAATCCCTACACTCTACACTCTATACCCTACACTCTATACCCTACACTCTACACTCTATACCTTACACTCTACACTCTATTCCCTACACTCTATGCCCTACAATCTATACCCTACACTCTATACCATACACTCTATACCCTACACTCTACACCCTACACTCTATACCCTACACTCTATACCATACACTCTATACCCTACACCCTACACTCTATACCCTACACTCTAATCCCTACACTCTACACTCTATACCCTACACTCTATACCCTACACTCTATACCCTACACTCTACACTCTCTACCCTACACTCTATACCCTACACTCTATACCCTACACTCTACACTCTATACCCTGCACTCTATACCCTACACTCTATACCCTACACTCTAAACTCTATGCCCTACACTCTACACTCTATACCCTACACTCTATACCCTACACTCTATACCCTACACTCTACACTCTATACCCTAAACTATATACCCTACACTCTATGCCCTACACTATATACCCTACACTCTATACCCTACACTCTATACCCTACACTCTACACTCTATACCCTACACTCTTTACCCTACACTCTACACCCTACACTCTACACTCTATACCCTACACTCTATACCCTACACTCTATACCCTACACTCTATACCCTACACTCTATACCCTACACTCTACACTCTATACCCTACACTCTATACCCTACACTCTATACCCTACACTCTATACCCTACACTCTATACCTTACACTCTACACTCTATACCCTACACTCTATACCCTACACTCTATACCCTACACTCTAATCCCTACACTCTACACTCTATACCCTACACTCTATACCCTACACTCTACACTCTATACCTTACACTCTACACTCTATTCCCTACACTCTATACCCTACACTCTATACCCTACACTCTACACTCTATACCTTACACTCTACACTCTATTCCCTACACTCTATACCCTACACTCTATACCCTACACTCTATACCCTACACTCTATACCATACACTCTATACCCTACACTCTACACTCTATACCCTATACTCTACACTCTATACCCTACACTCTGTACCCTACACTCTATACCCTACACACTATACCCTACACTCTATATACTACACTCTACACTCTATACCCTACACTCTACACTCTATACCCTACACTCTACACTCTATACCCTACACTCTATACCCTACACTCTACACCCTACACTCTATACCCTACACTCTATACCCTACACTCTACACTCTATACCCTACACTCTATACCCTACACTCTATGCCCTACACTCTATACCCTACACTCTATACCCTACACTCTATACCTTACACTCTACACTCTATACCCTACACTCTATACCCTACACTCTAATCCCTACACTCTACACTCTATACCCTACACTCTATACCCTACACTCTACACTCTATACCTTACACTCTACACTCTATTCCCTACACTCTACACTCTATACCCTACACTCTACACTCTATACCCTACACTCTATACCCTACACTCTACACCCTACACTCTATACCCTACACTCTATACCCTACACTCTACACTCTATACCCTACACTCTATACCCTACACTCTATGCCCTACACTCTATACCCTACACTCTATACCCTACACTCTATACCTTACACTCTACACTCTATACCCTACACTCTATACCCTACACTCTAATCCCTACACTCTACACTCTATACCCTACACTCTATACCCTACACTCTACACTCTATACCTTACACGCTACACTCTATTCCCTACACTCTACACTCTATACCCTACACTCTACACTCTATACCCTACACTCTATACCCTACACTCTACACCCTACACTCTATACCCTACACTCTATACCCTACACTCTACACTCTATACCCTACACTCTATACCCTACACTCTATGCCCTACACTCTATACCCTACACTCTATACCCTACACTCTATACCTTACACTCTACACTCTATACCCTACACTCTATACCCTACACTCTAATCCCTACACTCTACACTCTATACCCTACACTCTATACCCTACACTCTACACTCTATACCTTACACTCTACACTCTATTCCCTACACTCTATACCCTACACTCTATACCCTACACTCTATACCCTACACTCTACACCCTACACTCTATACCCTACACTCTATACCATACACTCTATACCCTACACTCTACACTCTACACTCTATACCCTACACTCTATATCCTACACTCTATACCCTACACTCTATACCCTACACTCTATACCCTACACTCTACACTCTATACCCTACACTCTACACTCTATACCCTACACTCTACACTCTATACCCTACACTCTATACCCTACACTCTATACCCTACACTCTATACCCTACACTCTACAATCTATACCCTACACTCTATACCCAACACTCTACACTCTATACCCTACACTCTATACCCTACACTCTATGCCCTACACTCTATACCCTACACTCTATACCCTACACTCTATACCCTACACTCTACACTCTATACCCTACACTCTATACCATACACTCTATACCCTACACTCTACACTTTATACCCTACACTCTACACCCTACACTCTATACCCTACACTCTATACCATACACTCTATACCCTACACTCTACACTCTATACCCTACACTCTACACCCTACACTCTATACCCTACACTCTAATCCCTACATTCTACACTCTCTACCCTACACTCTATACCCTACACTCTATACCCTAAACTCTATACCCTACACTTTACACTCTATACCCTACACTCTATACCCTACACTCTATACCCTACACTCTATACCCTACACTCTACACCCTACACTCTATACCCTACAATCTATACCATACACTCTATACCCTACACTTTACACTCTATACGGTACACTCTAATCCCTACACTCTACACTCTATACCCTACACTCTATACCCTACACTCTACACTCTATACCTTACACTCTACACTCTATTCCCTACACTCTATACCCTACACTCTACACCCTACACTCTATACCCTACAATCTATACCATACACTCTATACCCTACACTTTACACTCTATACGGTACACTCTAATCCCTACACTCTACACTCTATACCCTACACTCTATACCCTACACTCTACACTCTATACCTTACACTCTACACTCTATTCCCTACACTCTATACCCTACACTCTATACCCTACACTCTATACCATACACTCTACACTCTACACCCTACACTCTATACTCTACACTCTATACCATACACTCTATACCCTACACTCTACACTCTATACCCTACACTCTACACCCTACACTCTATACCCTGCACTCTAATCCCTACATTCTACACTCTCTACCCTACACTCTATACCCTACACTCTATACCCTACACTCTATACCCTACACTCTATACTTTATACCCTACACTCTATACCCTACACTCTATACCCTACACTCTATACCCTACACTCTATACCCTACACGCTACACCCTACACTCTATACCCTACACTCTATACCATACACTCTATACCCTACACTTTACACTCTATACGCTACACTCTACACCCTACACTCTATACCCTACACTCTAATCCCTACACTCTACACTCTATACCCTACACTCTATACCCTACACTCTACACTCTATACCTTACACTCTACACTCTATTCCCTACACTCTATGCCCTACAATCTATACCCTACACTCTATACCATACACTCTATACCCTACACTCTACACCCTACACTCTATACCCTACACTCTATACCATACACTCTATACCCTACACCCTACACTCTATACCCTACACTCTAATCCCTACACTCTACACTCTATACCCTACACTCTATACCCTACACTCTATAACCTACACTCTATACTCTCTACCCTACACTCTATACCCTACACTCTATACCCTACACTCTACACTCTATACCCTACACTCTATACCCTACACTCTATACCCTACACTCTAATCCCTACACTCTACACTCTATACCCTACACTCTATACCCTACACTCTACACTCTATACCTTACACTCTACACTCTATTCCCTACACTCTATTCCCTACACTCTATACCCTACACTCTACACTCTATACCCTAAACTATATACCCTACACTCTATACCCTACACTCTAATCCCTACACTCTACACTCTATACCCTACACTCTATACCCTACACTCTACACTCTATACCTTACACTCTACACTCTATTCCCTACACTTTATACCCTACACTCTATACCCTACACTCTACACTCTATACCCTAAACTATATACCCTACACTCTATACCCTACACTCTAATCCCTACACTCTACACTCTATACCCTACACTCTATACCCTACACTCTACACTCTATACCTTACACTCTACACTCTATTCCCTACACTCTATACCCTACACTCTATACCCTACACTCTACACTCTATACCCTACACTCTATACCCTACACTCTATACCCTACACTCTATACCCTACACTCTAAACTCTATGCCCTACACTCTACACTCTCTACCCTACACTCTATACCCAACACTCTATACCCTACACTCTATACCCTACACTCTACACTCTATACCCTACACTCTATACCCTACACTCTATACCCTACACTCTAAACTCTATGCCCTACACTCTACACTCTATACCCTACACTCTATACCCTACACTCTACACTCTATACCTTACACTCTACAATCTATTCCCTACACTCTATACCCTACACTCTATACCCTACACTCTATACCCTACACTCTATACCCTACACTCTACACCCTACACTCTATACCCTACACTCTATACCATACACTCTATACCCTACACTCTACACTCTATACCCTATACTCTACACTCTATACCCTACACTCTATACCCTACACTCTATACCCTACACACTATACCCTACACTCTATACCCTACACTCTACACTCTATACCCTACACTCTACACTCTATACCCTACACTCTACACTCTATACCCTACACTCTATACCCTACACTCTATACCCTACACTCTATACCCTACACTCTATGCCCTACACACTATACCCTACACTCTATACACTACACTCTACACTCTATACCCTACACTCTACACTCTATACCCTACACTCTACACTCTATACCCTACACTCTATACCCTACACTCTACACCCTACACTCTATACCCTACACTCTATACCCTACACTCTATACCCTACACTCTATACCCTACACTCTATGCCCTACACTCTATACCCTACACTCTATACCCTACACTCTATACCTTACACTCTACACTCTATACCCTACACTCTATACCCTACACTCTATACCCTACACTCTAATCCCTACACTCTACACTCTATACCCTACACTCTATACCCTACACTCTACACCTTACACTCTACACTCTAATCCCTACACTCTATACCCTACACTCTATACCCTACACTCTATACCCTACACTCTACACCCTACACTCTATACCCTACACTCTATACCATACACTCTACACTCTACACTCTATACCCTACACTCTATACCCTACACTCTACACTCTATACCCTACACTCTACACTCTATACTCTACACTCTATACCCTACACTCTATACCCTACACTCTACACTCTATACCTTACACTCTACACTCTATTCCCTACACTTTATACCCTACACTCTATACCCTACACTCTACACTCTATACCCTAAACTATATACCCTACACTCTATACCCTACACTCTAATCCCTACACTCTACACTCTATACCCTACACTCTATACCCTACACTCTACACTCTATACCTTACACTCTACACTCTATTCCCTACACTCTATACCCTACACTCTATACCCTACACTCTACACTCTATACCCTACACTCTATACCCTACACTCTATACCCTACACTCTATACCCTACACTCTAAACTCTATGCCCTACACTCTACACTCTCTACCCTACACTCTATACCCAACACTCTATACCCTACACTCTATACCCTACACTCTACACTCTATACCCTACACTCTATACCCTACACTCTATACCCTACACTCTAAACTCTATGCCCTACACTCTACACTCTATACCTTACACTCTATACCCTACACTCTACACTCTATACCTTACACTCTACAATCTATTCCCTACACTCTATACCCTACACTCTATACCCTACACTCTATACCCTACACTCTATACCCTACACTCTACACCCTACACTCTATACCCTACACTCTATACCATACACTCTATACCCTACACTCTACACTCTATACCCTATACTCTACACTCTATACCCTACACTCTATACCCTACACTCTATACCCTACACACTATACCCTACACTCTATACCCTACACTCTACACTCTATACCCTACACTCTACACTCTATACCCTACACTCTACACTCTATACCCTACACTCTATACCCTACACTCTATACCCTACACTCTATACCCTACACTCTATGCCCTACACACTATACCCTACACTCTATACACTACACTCTACACTCTATACCCTACACTCTACACTCTATACCCTACACTCTACACTCTATACCCTACACTCTATACCCTACACTCTACACCCTACACTCTATACCCTACACTCTATACCCTACACTCTATACCCTACACTCTATACCCTACACTCTATGCCCTACACTCTATACCCTACACTCTATACCCTACACTCTATACCTTACACTCTACACTCTATACCCTACACTCTATACCCTACACTCTATACCCTACACTCTAATCCCTACACTCTACACTCTATACCCTACACTCTATACCCTACACTCTACACCTTACACTCTACACTCTAATCCCTACACTCTATACCCTACACTCTATACCCTACACTCTATACCCTACACTCTACACCCTACACTCTATACCCTACACTCTATACCATACACTCTACACTCTACACTCTATACCCTACACTCTATACCCTACACTCTACACTCTATACCCTACACTCTACACTCTATACCCTACACTCTATACCCTACACTCTATACCCTACACTCTATACCCTACACTCTACACTCTATACCCTACACTCTACACTCTATACCCTACACTCTACACTCTATACCATACACTCTATACCCTACACTCTATACCCTACACTCTATACCCTACACTCTACACTCTATACCCTACACTCTATACCATACACTCTATACCCTACACTCTACACTCTATACCCTACACTCTACACCCTACACTCTATACCCTACACTCTATACCATACACTCTATATCCTACACTCTACACTCTATACCCTACACTCTACACCCTACACTCTATACCCTGCACTCTAATCCCTACATTCTACACTCTCTACCCTACACTCTATACCCTACACTCTATACCCTACACTCTATACCCTACACTCTATACTTTATACCCTACACTCTATACCCTACACTCTATACCCTACACTCTATACCCTACACTATATACCCTACACTCTACACCCTACACTCCATACCCTACACTCTATACCATACACTCTATACCCTACACTTTACACTCTATACGCTACACTCTACACCCTACACTCTATACCCTACACTCTAATCCCTACACTCTACACTCTATACCCTACACTCTATACCCTACACTCTACACTCTATACCTTACACTCTACACTCTATTCCCTACACTCTATGCCCTACAATCTATACCCTACACTCTATACCATACACTCTATACCCTACACTCTACACCCTACACTCTATACCCTACACTCTATACCATACACTCTATACCCTACACCCTACACTCTATACCCTACACTCTAATCCCTACACTCTACACTCTATACCCTACACTCTATACCCTACACTCTATACCCTACACTCTACACTCTCTACCCTACACTCTATACCCTACACTCTATACCCTACACTCTACACTCTATACCCTACACTCTATACCCTACACTCTATACCCTACACTCTAAACTCTATGCCCTACACTCTACACCCTACACTCTATACCCTGCACTCTAATCCCTACATTCTACACTCTCTACCCTACACTCTATACCCTACACTCTATACCCTACACTCTATACCCTACACTCTATACTTTATACCCTACACTCTATACCCTACACTCTATACCGTACACTCTATACCCTACACTCTATACCCTACACTCTACACCCTACACTCTATACCCTACACTCTATACCATACACTCTATACCCTACACTTTACACTCTATACGCTACACTCTACACCCTACACTCTATACCCTACACTCTAATCCCTACACTCTACACTCTACACCCTACACTCTATACCCTACACTCTATACCATACACTCTATACCCTACACTTTACACTCTATACGCTACACTCTACACCCTACACTCTATACCCTACACTCTAATCCCTACACTCTACACTCTATACCCTACACTCTATACCCTACACTCTACACTCTATACCTTACACTCTACACTCTATTCCCTACACTCTATGCCCTACAATCTATACCCTACACTCTATACCATACACTCTATACCCTACACTCTACACCCTACACTCTATACCCTACACTCTATACCATACACTCTATACCCTACACCCTACACTCTATACCCTACACTCTAATCCCTACACTCTACACTCTATACCCTACACTCTATACCCTACACTCTATACCCTACACTCTACACTCTCTACCCTACACTCTATACCCTACACTCTATACCCTACACTCTACACTCTATACCCTACACTCTATACCCTACACTCTATACCCTACACTCTAAACTCTATGCCCTACACTCTACACTCTATACCCTACACTCTATACCCTACACTCTATACCCTACACTCTACACTCTATACCCTAAACTATATACCCTACACTCTATGCCCTACACTATATACCCTACACTCTATACCCTACACTCTATACCCTACACTCTACACTCTATACCCTACACTCTTTACCCTACACTCTACACCCTACACTCTACACTCTATACCCTACACTCTATACCCTACACTCTATACCCTACACTCTATACCCTACACTCTATACCCTACACTCTACACTCTATACCCTACACTCTATACCCTACACTCTATACCCTACACTCTATACCCTACACTCTATACCTTACACTCTACACTCTATACCCTACACTCTATACCCTACACTCTATACCCTACACTCTAATCCCTACACTCTACACTCTATACCCTACACTCTATACCCTACACTCTACACTCTATACCTTACACTCTACACTCTATTCCGTACACTCTATACCCTACACTCTATACCCTACACTCTACACTCTATACCTTACACTCTACACTCTATTCCCTACACTCTATACCCTACACTCTATACCCTACACTCTATACCCTACACTCTATACCATACACTCTATACCCTACACTCTACACTCTATACCCTATACTCTACACTCTATACCCTACACTCTGTACCCTACACTCTATACCCTACACACTATACCCTACACTCTATATACTACACTCTACACTCTATACCCTACACTCTACACTCTATACCCTACACTCTACACTCTATACCCTACACTCTATACCCTACACTCTACACCCTACACTCTATACCCTACACTCTATACCCTACACTCTACACTCTATACCCTACACTCTATACCCTACACTCTATGCCCTACACTCTATACCCTACACTCTATACCCTACACTCTATACCTTACACTCTACACTCTATACCCTACACTCTATACCCTACACTCTAATCCCTACACTCTACACTCTATACCCTACACTCTATACCCTACACTCTACACTCTATACCTTACACTCTACACTCTATTCCCTACACTCTACACTCTATACCCTACACTCTACACTCTATACCCTACACTCTATACCCTACACTCTACACCCTACACTCTATACCCTACACTCTATACCCTACACTCTACACTCTATACCCTACACTCTATACCCTACACTCTATGCCCTACACTCTATACCCTACACTCTATACCCTACACTCTATACCTTACACTCTACACTCTATACCCTACACTCTATACCCTACACTCTAATCCCTACACTCTACACTCTATACCCTACACTCTATACCCTACACTCTACACTCTATACCTTACACGCTACACTCTATTCCCTACACTCTACACTCTATACCCTACACTCTACACTCTATACCCAACACTCTATACCCTACACTCTACACCCTACACTCTATACCCTACACTCTATACCCTACACTCTACACTCTATACCCTACACTCTATACCCTACACTCTATGCCCTACACTCTATACCCTACACTCTATACCCTACACTCTATACCTTACACTCTACACTCTATACCCTACACTCTATACCCTACACTCTAATCCCTACACTCTACACTCTATACCCTACACTCTATACCCTACACTCTACACTCTATACCTTACACTCTACACTCTATTCCCTACACTCTATACCCTACACTCTATACCCTACACTCTATACCCTACACTCTACACCCTACACTCTATACCCTACACTCTATACCATACACTCTATACCCTACACTCTACACTCTATACCCTACACTCTATATCCTACACTCTATACCCTACACTCTATACCCTACACTCTATACCCTACACTCTACACTCTATACCCTACACTCTACACTCTATACCCTACACTCTACACTCTATACCCTACACTCTATACCCTACACTCTATACCCTACACTCTATACCCTACACTCTACAATCTATACCCTACACTCTATACCCAACACTCTACACTCTATACCCTACACTCTATACCCTACACTCTATGCCCTACACTCTATACCCTACACTCTATACCCTACACTCTATACCCTACACTCTACACTCTATACCCTACACTCTATACCATACACTCTATACCCTACACTCTACACTTTATACCCTACACTCTACACCCTACACTCTATACCCTACACTCTATACCATACACTCTATACCCTACACTCTACACTCTATACCCTACACTCTACACCCTACACTCTATACCCTACACTCTAATCCCTACATTCTACACTCTCTACCCTACACTCTATACCCTACACTCTATACCCTAAACTCTATACCCTACACTTTACACTCTATACCCTACACTCTATACCCTACACTCTATACCCTACACTCTATACCCTACACTCTACACCCTACACTCTATACCCTACAATCTATACCATACACTCTATACCCTACACTTTACACTCTATACGGTACACTCTAATCCCTACACTCTACACTCTATACCCTACACTCTATACCCTACACTCTACACTCTATACCTTACACTCTACACTCTATTCCCTACACTCTATACCCTACACTCTATACCCTACACTCTATACCATACACTCTACACTCTATACCCTACACTCTATACCATACACTCTATACCCTACACTCTATACCATACACTCTATACCCTACACTCTATACCCTACACTCTATACCCTACACTCTACACCCTACACTCTATACCTTACACTCTATACCCTACACTCTATACCCTACAATCTAAACTCTATACCCTACACTCTACACTCTATACCCTACACTCTATAACATACACTCTATACCCTACACTCTATACCCTACACGCTATACCATACACTCTACACTCTATACCCTACACTCTATACCATACACTCTACACCAAACACTCTATACCCTACACTCTACACCCTACACTCTATACCCTACACTCTATACCATACACTCTATACCCTACACTCTATACCCTACACTCTATAACCTACACTCTACACCCTACACTCTATACCCTACACTCTATACCATACACTCTATACCCTACACTCTACACTCTATACCCTACACTCTACACCCTACACTCTATACCCTACACTCTAATCCCTACATTCTACACTCTCTACCCTACACTCTATACCCTACACTCTATACCCTACACTCTATACCCTACACTCTACACTCTATACCCTACACTCTATACCCTACACTCTATACCCTACACTCTATACCCTACACTCTACACCCTACACTCTATACCCTACACTCTATACCATACACTCTATACCCTACACATTACACTCTATACGCTACACTCTACACCCTACACTCTATACCCTACACTCTAATCCCTACACTCTACACTCTATACCCTACACTCTATACCCTACACTCTACACTCTATACCTTACACTCTACACTCTATTCCCTACACTCTATACCCTACACTCTATACCCTACACTCTATACCATACACTCTATATCCTACACTCTACACCCTACACTCTATACCCTACACTCTATACCATACACTCTACACCCTACACCCTACACTCTATACCCTACACTCTAATCACTACACTCTACACTCTATACCCTACACTCTATACCCTACACTCTATACCCTACACTCTACACTCTCTACCCTACATTCTATACCCAACACTTTATACCCTACACTCTATACCCTACACTCTACACTCTATACCCTACACTCTATACCCTACACTATATACCCTACACTCTAAACTCTATGCCCTACACTCTACACTCTATACCCTACACTCTATACCCTACACTCTACACTATATACCCTAAACTATATACCCTACACTCTATGCCCTACACTCTATACCCTACAATCTATGCCCTACACTCTATACCCTACACTCTACACTCTATAACCTACACTCTATACCCTACACTCTATACCCTACACTCTACACTCTATAGCCTACACTCTATACCCTACACTCTACACCCTACACTCTAAACTCTATGCCCTACACTCTACACTCTATACCCTACACTCTATACCCTACACTCTACACTCTATACCCTAAACTATATACCCTACACTCTATACCGTACACTCTATACCCTACACTCTATACCCTATACTCTATACCCTACACTCCATACCCTACACTCTACACTCTATACCCTACACTCTATACCCTACACTCTATGCCCTACACTCTATACCCTACACTCTATACCCTACACTCTATACCTTACACTCTACACTCTATACCCTACACTCTATACCCTACACTCTATACCCTACACTCTAATCCCTACACTCTACACTCTATAACCTACACTCTACACTCTATTCCCTACACTCTATACCCTACACTCTATACCCTACACTCTAAACCCTACACTCTATACCCTACACTCTACACCCTACACTCTATACCCTACACTCTATACCATACACTCTATACCCTATACTCTACACTCTATACCCTACACTCTATAACCTACACTCTATGCCCTACACTCTATACCCTACACTCTATACCCTACACTCTATACCTTACACTCTACACTCTATACCCTACACTCTATACCCTACACTCTAATCCCTACACTCTATACCCTACACTCTATACCCTACACTCTACACTCTATACCCTACACTCTACACTCTATACCCTACACTCTACACTCGATACCCTACACTCTATACCCTACACTCTACACCCTACACTCTATACCCTACACTCTATACCCTACACTCTACACTATATACCCTACACTCTATACCCTACACTCTATACCTTACACTCTACACAATATACCCTACACTCTATACCCTACACTCTATACCCTACACTTTAATCCCTACACTCTACACTCTATACCCTACACTCTATACCCTACACTCTACACTCTATACCCTACACTCTACACTCTATACCCTACACTCTACACTCTACACCCTACACTCTATACCCTACACTCTATACCCTATACTCTACACTCTATAACCTACACTCTATACCCTACACTGTATGCCCTACACTCTATACCCTACACTCTATACCCTACACTCTATACCTTACACTCTACACTCTATACCCTACAATCTATACCCTACACTCTATACCCTACACTCTAATCCCTACACTCTACACTCTATACCCTACACTCTATACCCTACACTCTACACTCTATACCCTACACTCTACACTCTATACCCTACACTCTACACTCTATACCCTACACTCTATACCCTACACTCTACACCCTACACTCTATACCCTACACTCTATACCCTACACTCTACACTCTATACCCTACACTCTATACCCTACACTCTATGCCCTACACTCTATACCCTACACTCTATACCCTAGACTCTATACCTTACACTCTACACTCTATACCCTACACTCTACACCCTACACTCTATACCCTACACTCTACACTCTATACCTTACACTCTAGACTCTATTCCCTACACTCTATACCCTACACTCTATACCCTACACTCTATACCCTACACTCTACACCCTACACTCTATACCCTACACTCTATACCAAACACTCTATACCCTAAACTCTACACTCTATACCCTACACTCTACACTCTATACCCTACACTCTATACCCTACACTCTATACCCTACACTCTATACCCTACACTCTACACTCTATACCCTACACTCTACACTCTATACCCTACACTCTATACCCTACACTCTAATCCCTACACTCTATACCCTACACTCTATACCCTACACTCTACACTCTATACCCTACACTCTACACTCTATACCCTACACTCTACACTCGATACCCTACACTCTACACCCTACACTCTATACCCTACACTCTATACCCTACACTCTACACTCTATACCCTACACTCTATACCCTACACTCTATACCCTACACTCTAATCCCTACACTCTACACTCTATACCCTACACTCTATACCCTACACTCTACACTCTATACCTTACACTCTACACTCTATTCCCTACACTCTATACCCTACACTCTATACCCTACACTCTATACCCTACACTCTATACCCTACACTCTACACCCTACACTCTGTACCCTACACTCTATACCATACACTCTATACCCTACACTCTACACTCTATACCCTATACTCTACACTCTATACCCTACACTCTATACCCTACACTCTATACCCTACACACTATACCCTACACTCTATACCCTACACTCTACACTCTATACCCTACACTCTATACCCTACACTCTATGCCCTACACTCTATACCCTACACTCTATACCCTACACTCTATACCTTACACTCTACACTCTATACCCTACACTCTATACCCTACACTCTATACCCTACACTCTAATCCCTACACTCTACACTCTATACCCTACACTCTATACCCTACACTCTACACTCTATTCCCTACACTCTATTCCCTACACTCTATACCCTACACTCTATACCCTACACTCTATACCCTACACTCTACACCCTACACTCTATACCCTACACTCTATACCAAACACTCTATACCCTACACTCTACACTCTATACCCTACACTCTACACTCTATACCCTACACTCTATACCCTACACTCTATACCCTACACTCTATACCCTACACTCTACACTCTATACCCTACACTCTACACTCTATACCCTACACTCTACACTCTATACCCTACATTCTATACCCTACACTCTATACCCTACACTCTATACCCTACACTCTATACCCTACACTCTACACTCTATACCCTACACTCTATACCCTACACTCTACACTCTATACCCTACACTCTATACCCTACACTCTATGCCCTACACTCTATACCCTACACTCTATACCCTACGCTCTATACCCTACACTCTACACTCTATACCCTACACTCTATACCATACACTCTATACCCTACACTCTACACTCTATACCCTACACTCTACACCCTACACTCTATACCCTACACTCTATACCCTACACTCTACACTCTATACCCTACACTCTATACCCTACACTCTATACCCTACACTCTACACTCTATACCCTACACTCTATACCATACACTCTATACCCTACACTCTACACTCTATACCCTACACTCTACACCCTACACTCTATACCCTACACTCCACACTCTATACCCTACACTCTATACCCTACACTCTATACCCTACACTCTATACCCTACACTCTACACCCTACACTCTATACCCTACACTCTATACCATACACTCTATACCCTACACTTTACACTCTTTACGCTACACTCTACACCCTACACTCTATACCCTACACTCTAATCCCTACACTCTACACTCTATACCCTACACTCTATACCCTACACTCTACACTCTATACCTTACACTCTACACTCTATTCCCTACACTCTATACCCTACACTCTATACCCTACACTCTACACTATATACCCTACAATCTATACCCTACACTCTATACTCTACACTCTAAACTCTATGCCCTACACTCTACACTCTATACCCTACACTTTATACCCTACACTCTATACCCTACACTCTACACTCTATACCCTAAACTATATACCCTACACTCTATACCCTACACTCTAATCCCTACACTCTACACTCTATACCCTACACTCTATACCCTACACTCTACACTCTATACCTTACACTCTACACTCTATTCCCTACACTCTATACCCTACACTCTATACCCTACACTCTACACTCTATACCCTACACTCTATACCCTACACTCTATACCCTACACTCTATACCCTACACTCTATACCCTACACTCTAAACTCTATGCCCTACACTCTACACTCTCTACCCTACACTCTATACCCAACACTCTATACCCTACACTCTATACCCTACACTCTACACTCTATACCCTACACTCTATACCCTACACTCTATACCCTACACTCTAAACTCTATGCCCTACACTCTACACTCTATACCCTACACTCTATACCCTACACTCTATACCCTACACTCTACACTCTATACCCTAAACTATATACCCTACACTCTATGCCCTTCACTCTATACCCTACACTCTATACCCTACACTCTATACCCTACACTCTACACTCTATACCCTACACTCTATACCCTACACTCTACACTCTATACCCTACACTCTATACCCTACACTCTATACCCTACACTCTATACCCTACACTCTATACCCTACACTCTACTCTCTATACCCTACACTCTATACCCTACACTCTATGCCCTACACTCTATACCCTACACTCTATACCCTACACTCTATACCTTACACTCTACACTCTATACCCTACACTCTATACCCTACACTCTATATCCTACACTCTAATCCCTACACTCTACACTCTATACCCTACACTCTATACCCTACACTCTACACTCTATACCTTACACTCTACAATCTATTCCCTACACTCTATACCCTACACTCTATACCCTACACTCTATACCCTACACTCTATACCCTACACTCTACACCCTACACTCTATACCCTACACTCTATACCATACACTCTATACCCTACACTCTACACTCTATACCCTATACTCTACACTCTATACCCTACACTCTATACCCTACACTCTATACCCTACACACTATACCCTACACTCTATACCCTACACTCTACACTCTATACCCTACACTCTAAACTCTATACCCTACACTTTACACTCTATACCCTACACTCTATACCCTACACTCTATACCCTACACTCTATACCCTACACTCTACACCCTACACTCTATACCCTACAATCTATACCATACACTCTATACCCTACACTTTACACTCTATACGGTACACTCTAATCCCTACACTCTACACTCTATACCCTACACTCTATACCCTACACTCTACACTCTATACCTTACACTCTACACTCTATTCCCTACACTCTATACCCTACACTCTATACCCTACACTCTATACCATACACTCTACACTCTATACCCTACACTCTATACCATACACTCTATACCCTACACTCTATACCATACACTCTATACCCTACACTCTATACCCTACACTCTATACCCTACACTCTACACCCTACACTCTATACCTTACACTCTATACCCTACACTCTATACCCTACAATCTAAACTCTATACCCTACACTCTACACTCTATACCCTACACTCTATAACATACACTCTATACCCTACACTCTATACCCTACACGCTATACCATACACTCTACACTCTATACCCTACACTCTATACCATACACTCTACACCAAACACTCTATACCCTACACTCTACACCCTACACTCTATACCCTACACTCTATACCATACACTCTATACCCTACACTCTATACCCTACACTCTATAACCTACACTCTACACCCTACACTCTATACCCTACACTCTATACCATACACTCTATACCCTACACTCTACACTCTATACCCTACACTCTACACCCTACACTCTATACCCTACACTCTAATCCCTACATTCTACACTCTCTACCCTACACGCTATACCCTACACTCTATACCCTACACTCTACACTCTATACCCTACACTCTATACCCTACACTCTATACCCTACACTCTATACCCTACACTCTACACCCTACACTCTATACCCTACACTCTATACCATACACTCTATACCCTACACATTACACTCTATACGCTACACTCTACACCCTACTCTCTATACCCTACACTCTAATCCCTACACTCTACACTCTATACCCTACACTCTATACCCTACACTCTACACTCTATACCTTACACTCTACACTCTATTCCCTACACTCTATACCCTACACTCTATACCCTACACTCTATACCATACACTCTATATCCTACACTCTACACCCTACACTCTATACCCTACACTCTATACCATACACTCTACACCCTACACCCTACACTCTATACCCTACACTCTAATCACTACACTCTACACTCTATACCCTACACTCTATACCCTACACTCTATACCCTACACTCTACACTCTCTACCCTACATTCTATACCCAACACTTTATACCCTACACTCTATACCCTACACTCTACACTCTATACCCTACACTCTATACCCTACACTATATACCCTACACTCTAAACTCTATGCCCTACACTCTACACTCTATACCCTACACTCTATACCCTACACTCTACACTCTATACCCTAAACTATATACCCTACACTCTATGCCCTACACTCTATACCCTACAATCTATGCCCTACACTCTATACCCTACACTCTACACTCTATAACCTACACTCTATACCCTACACTCTATACCCTACACTCTACACTCTATAGCCTACACTCTATACCCTACACTCTACACCCTACACTCTAAACTCTATGCCCTACACTCTACACTCTATACCCTACACTCTATACCCTACACTCTACACTCTATACCCTAAACTATATACCCTACACTCTATACCGTACACTCTATACCCTACACTCTATACCCTATACTCTATACCCTACACTCCATACCCTACACTCTACACTCTATACCCTACACTCTATACCCTACACTCTATGCCCTACACTCTATACCCTACACTCTATACCCTACACTCTATACCTTACACTCTACACTCTATACCCTACACTCTATACCCTACACTCTATACCCTACACTCTAATCCCTACACTCTACACTCTATAACCTACACTCTACACTCTATTCCCTACACTCTATACCCTACACTCTATACCCTACACTCTAAACCCTACACTCTATACCCTACACTCTACACCCTACACTCTATACCCTACACTCTATACCTTACACTCTATACCCTATACTCTACACTCTATACCCTACACTCTATACCCTACACTCTATGCCCTACACTCTATACCCTACACTCTATACCCTACACTCTATACCTTACACTCTACACTCTATACCCTACACTCTATACCCTACACTCTAATCCCTACACTCTATACCCTACACTCTATACCCTACACTCTACACTCTATACCCTACACTCTACACTCTATACCCTACACTCTACACTCGATACCCTACACTCTATACCCTACACTCTACACCCTACACTCTATACCCTACACTCTATACCCTACACTCTACACTATATACCCTACACTCTATACCCTACACTCTATACCTTACACTCTACACAATATACCCTACACTCTATACCCTACACTCTATACCCTACACTTTAATCCCTACACTCTACACTCTATACCCTACACTCTATACCCTACACTCTACACTCTATACCCTACACTCTACACTCTATACCCTACACTCTACACTCTACACCCTACACTCTATACCCTACACTCTATACCCTATACTCTACACTCTATAACCTACACTCTATACCCTACACTGTATGCCCTACACTCTATACCCTACACTCTATACCCTACACTCTATACCTTACACTCTACACTCTATACCCTACACTCTATACCCTACACTCTATACCCTACACTCTAATCCCTACACTCTACACTCTATACCCTACACTCTATACCCTACACTCTACACTCTATACCCTACACTCTACACTCTATACCCTACACTCTACACTCTATACCCTACACTCTATACCCTACACTCTACACCCTACACTCTATACCCTACACTCTATACCCTACACTCTACACTCTATACCCTACACTCTATACCCTACACTCTATGCCCTACACTCTATACCCTACACTCTATACCCTAGACTCTATACCTTACACTCTACACTCTATACCCTACACTCTACACCCTACACTCTATACCCTACACTCTACACTCTATACCTTACACTCTAGACTCTATTCCCTACACTCTATACCCTACACTCTATACCCTACACTCTATACCCTACACTCTACACCCTACACTCTATACCCTACACTCTATACCAAACACTCTATACCCTAAACTCTACACTCTATACCCTACACTCTACACTCTATACCCTACACTCTATACCCTACACTCTATACCCTACACTCTATACCCTACACTCTACACTCTATACCCTACACTCTACACTCTATACCCTACACTCTATACCCTACACTCTAATCCCTACACTCTATACCCTACACTCTATACCCTACACTCTACACTCTATACCCTACACTCTACACTCTATACCCTACACTCTACACTCGATACCCTACACTCTACACCCTACACTCTATACCCTACACTCTATACCCTACACTCTACACTCTATACCCTACACTCTATACCCTACACTCTATACCCTACACTCTAATCCCTACACTCTACACTCTATACCCTACACTCTATACCCTACACTCTACACTCTATACCTTACACTCTACACTCTATTCCCTACACTCTATACCCTACACTCTATACCCTACACTCTATACCCTACACTCTATACCCTACACTCTACACCCTACACTCTGTACCCTACACTCTATACCATACACTCTATACCCTACACTCTACACTCTATACCCTATACTCTACACTCTATACCCTACACTCTATACCCTACACTCTATACCCTACACACTATACCCTACACTCTATACCCTACACTCTACACTCTATACCCTACACTCTATACCCTACACTCTATGCCCTACACTCTATACCCTACACTCTATACCCTACACTCTATACCTTACACTCTACACTCTATACCCTACACTCTATACCCTACACTCTATACCCTACACTCTAATCCCTACACTCTACACTCTATACCCTACACTCTATACCCTACACTCTACACTCTATTCCCTACACTCTATTCCCTACACTCTATACCCTACACTCTATACCCTACACTCTATACCCTACACTCTACACCCTACACTCTATACCCTACACTCTATACCAAACACTCTATACCCTACACTCTACACTCTATACCCTACACTCTACACTCTATACCCTACACTCTATACCCTACACTCTATACCCTACACTCTATACCCTACACTCTACACTCTATACCCTACACTCTACACTCTATACCCTACACTCTACACTCTATACCCTACATTCTATACCCTACACTCTATACCCTACACTCTATACCCTACACTCTATACCCTACACTCTACACTCTATACCCTACACTCTATACCCTACACTCTACACTCTATACCCTACACTCTATACCCTACACTCTATGCCCTACACTCTATACCCTACACTCTATACCCTACGCTCTATACCCTACACTCTACACTCTATACCCTACACTCTATACCATACACTCTATACCCTACACTCTACACTCTATACCCTACACTCTACACCCTACACTCTATACCCTACACTCTATACCCTACACTCTACACTCTATACCCTACACTCTATACCCTACACTCTATACCCTACACTCTACACTCTATACCCTACACTCTATACCATACACTCTATACCCTACACTCTACACTCTATACCCTACACTCTACACCCTACACTCTATACCCTACACTCCACACTCTATACCCTACACTCTATACCCTACACTCTATACCCTACACTCTATACCCTACACTCTATACCCTACACTCTACACCCTACACTCTATACCCTACACTCTATACCATACACTCTATACCCTACATTTTACACTCTTTACGCTACACTCTACACCCTACACTCTATACCCTACACTCTAATCCCTACACTCTACACTCTATACCCTACACTCTATACCCTACACTCTACACTCTATACCTTACACTCTACACTCTATTCCCTACACTCTATACCCTACACTCTATACCCTACACTCTACACTATATACCCTACACTCTATACCCTACACTCTATACTCTACATTCTAAACTCTATGCCCTACACTCTACACTCTATACCCTACACTTTATACCCTACACTCTATACCCTACACTCTACACTCTATACCCTAAACTATATACCCTACACTCTATACCCTACACTCTAATCCCTACACTCTACACTCTATACCCTACACTCTATACCCTACACTCTACACTCTATACCTTACACTCTACACTCTATTCCCTACACTCTATACCCTACACTCTATACCCTACACTCTACACTCTATACCCTACACTCTATACCCTACACTCTATACCCTACACTCTATACCCTACACTCTATACCCTACACTCTAAACTCTATGCCCTACACTCTACACTCTCTACCCTACACTCTATACCCAACACTCTATACCCTACACTCTATACCCTACACTCTACACTCTATACCCTACACTCTATACCCTACACTCTATACCCTACACTCTAAACTCTATGCCCTACACTCTACACTCTATACCCTACACTCTATACCCTACACTCTATACCCTACACTCTACACTCTATACCCTAAACTATATACCCTACACTCTATGCCCTTCACTCTATACCCTACACTCTATACCCTACACTCTATACCCTACACTCTACACTCTATACCCTACACTCTATACCCTACACTCTACACTCTATACCCTACACTCTATACCCTACACTCTATACCCTACACTCTATACCCTACACTCTATACCCTACACTCTACTCTCTATACCCTACACTCTATACCCTACACTCTATGCCCTACACTCTATACCCTACACTCTATACCCTACACTCTATACCTTACACTCTACACTCTATACCCTACACTCTATACCCTACACTCTATATCCTACACTCTAATCCCTACACTCTACACTCTATACCCTACACTCTATACCCTACACTCTACACTCTATACCTTACACTCTACAATCTATTCCCTACACTCTATACCCTACACTCTATACCCTACACTCTATACCCTACACTCTATACCCTACACTCTACACCCTACACTCTATACCCTACACTCTATACCATACACTCTATACCCTACACTCTACACTCTATACCCTATACTCTACACTCTATACCCTACACTCTATACCCTACACTCTATACCCTACACACTATACCCTACACTCTATACCCTACACTCTACACTCTATACCCTACACTCTACACTCTATACCCTACACTCTACACTCTATACCCTACACTCTATACCCTACACTCTATACCCTACACTCTATACCCTACACTCTATGCCCTACACACTATACCCTACACTCTATACCCTACACTCTACACTCTATACCCTACACTCTACACTCTATACCCTACACTCTACACTCTATACCCTACACTCTATACCCTACACTCTACACCCTACACTCTATACCCTACACTCTATACCCTACACTCTACACTCTATACCCTACACTCTATACCCTACACTCTATGCCCTACACTCTATACCCTACACTCTATACCCTACACTCTATACCTTACACTCTACACTCTATACCCTACACTCTATACCCTACACTCTATACCCTACACTCTAATCCCTACACTCTACACTCTATACCCTACACTCTATACCCTACACTCTACACCTTACACTCTACACTCTATACCCTACACTCTATACCCTACACTCTATACCCTACACTCTATACCCTACACTCTACACCCTACACTCTATACCCTACACTCTATACCATACACTCTATACCCTACACTCTACACTCTATACCCTACACTCTACACTCTATACCCTACACTCTATACTCTACACTCTATACCCTACACTCTATACCCTACACTCTACACTCTATACCCTACACTCTACACTCTATACCCTACACTCTACACTCTATACCATACACTCTATACCCTACACTCTATACCCTACACTCTATACCCTACACTCTACACTCTATACCCTACACTCTATACCATACACTCTATACCCTACACTCTACACTCTATACCCTACACTCTACACCCTACACTCTATACCCTACACTCTATACCATACACTCTATACCCTACACTCTACACTCTATACCCTACACTCTACACCCTACACTCTATACCCTGCACTCTAATCCCTACATTCTACACTCTCTACCCTACACTCTATACCCTACACTCTATACCCTACACTCTATACCCTACACTCTATATTTTATACCCTACACTCTATACCCTACACTCTATACCCTACACTCTATACCCTACACTCTATACCCTACACTCTACACCCTACACTCTATACCCTACACTCTATACCATACACTCTATACCCTACACTTTACACTCTATACGCTACACTCTACACCCTACACTCTATACCCTACACTCTAATCCCTACACTCTACACTCTATACCCTACACTCTATACCCTACACTCTACACTCTATACCTTACACTCTACACTCTATTCCCTACACTCTATGCCCTACAATCTATACCCTACACTCTATACCATACACTCTATACCCTACACTCTACACCCTACACTCTATACCCTACACTCTATACCATACACTCTATACCCTACACCCTACACTCTATACCCTACACTCTAATCCCTACACTCTACACTCTATACCCTACACTCTATACCCTACACTCTATACCCTACACTCTACACTCTCTACCCTACACTCTATACCCTACACTCTATACCCTACACTCTACACTCTATACCCTACACTCTATACCCTACACTCTATACCCTACACTCTAATCCCTACACTCTACACTCTATACCCTACACTCTATACCCTACACTCTACACTCTATACCTTACACTCTACACTCTATTCCCTACACTCTATACCCTACACTCTATACCCTACACTCTACACTCTATACCCTAAACTATATACCCTACACTCTATACCCTACACTCTAATCCCTACACTCTACACTCTATACCCTACACTCTATACCCTACACTCTACACTCTATACCTTACACTCTACACTCTATTCCCTACACTTTATACCCTACACTCTATACCCTACACTCTACACTCTATACCCTAAACTATATACCCTACACTCTATACCCTACACTCTAATCCCTACACTCTACACTCTATACCCTACACTCTATACCCTACACTCTACACTCTATACCTTACACTCTACACTCTATTCCCTACACTCTATACCCTACACTCTATACCCTACACTCTACACTCTATACCCTACACTCTATACCCTACGCTCTATACCCTACACTCTATACCCTACACTCTAAACTCTATGCCCTACACTCTACACTCTCTACCCTACACTCTATACCCAACACTCTATACCCTACACTCTATACCCTACACTCTACACTCTATACCCTACACTCTATACCCTACACTCTATACCCTACACTCTAAACTCTATGCCCTACACTCTACACTCTATACCCTACACTCTATACCCTACACTCTATACCCTACACTCTACACTCTATACCCTAAACTATATACCCTACACTCTATGCCCTTCACTCTATACCCTACACTCTATACCCTACACTCTATACCCTACACTCTACACTCTATACCCTACACTCTATACCCTACACTCTACACTCTATACCCTACACTCTATACCCTACACTCTATACCCTACACTCTATACCCTACACTCTATACCCTACACTCTACTCTCTATACCCTACACTCTATACCCTACACTCTATGCCCTACACTCTATACCCTACACTCTATACCCTACACTCTATACCTTACACTCTACACTCTATACCCTACACTCTATACCCTACACTCTATATCCTACACTCTAATCCCTACACTCTACACTCTATACCCTACACTCTATACCCTACACTCTACACTCTATACCTTACACTCTACAATCTATTCCCTACACTCTATACCCTACACTCTATACCCTACACTCTATACCCTACACTCTATACCCTACACTCTACACCCTACACTCTATACCCTACACTCTATACCATACACTCTATACCCTACACTCTACACTCTATACCCTATACTCTACACTCTATACCCTACACTCTATACCCTACACTCTATACCCTACACACTATACCCTACACTCTATACCCTACACTCTACACTCTATACCCTACACTCTACACTCTATACCCTACACTCTACACTCTATACCCTACACTCTATACCCTACACTCTATACCCTACACTCTATACCCTACACTCTATGCCCTACACACTATACCCTACACTCTATACCCTACACTCTACACTCTATACCCTACACTCTACACTCTATACCCTACACTCTACACTCTATACTCTACACTCTATACCCTACACTCTACACCCTACACTCTATACCCTACACTCTATACCCTACACTCTACACTCTATACCCTACACTCTATACCCTACACTCTATGCCCTACACTCTATACCCTACACTCTATACCCTACACTCTATACCTTACACTCTACACTCTATACCCTACACTCTATACCCTACACTCTATACCCTACACTCTAATCCCTACACTCTACACTCTATACCCTACACTCTATACCCTACACTCTACACCTTACACTCTACACTCTATACCCTACACTCTATACCCTACACTCTATACCCTACACTCTATACCCTACACTCTACACCCTACACTCTATACCCTACACTCTATACCATACACTCTATACCCTACACTCTACACTCTATACCCTACACTCTACACTCTATACCCTACACTCTATACTCTACACTCTATACCCTACACTCTATACCCTACACTCTACACTCTATACCCTACACTCTACACTCTATACCCTACACTCTACACTCTATACCATACACTCTATACCCTACACTCTATACCCTACACTCTATACCCTACACTCTACACTCTATACCCTACACTCTATACCATACACTCTATACCCTACACTCTACACTCTATACCCTACACTCTACACCCTACACTCTATACCCTACACTCTATACCATACACTCTATACCCTACACTCTACACTCTATACCCTACACTCTACACCCTACACTCTATACCCTGCACTCTAATCCCTACATTCTACACTCTCTACCCTACACTCTATACCCTACACTCTATACCCTACACTCTATACCCTACACTCTATATTTTATACCCTACACTCTATACCCTACACTCTATACCCTACACTCTATACCCTACACTCTATACCCTACACTCTACACCCTACACTCTATACCCTACACTCTATACCATACACTCTATACCCTACACTTTACACTCTATACGCTACACTCTACACCCTACACTCTATACCCTACACTCTAATCCCTACACTCTACACTCTATACCCTACACTCTATACCCTACACTCTACACTCTATACCTTACACTCTACACTCTATTCCCTACACTCTATGCCCTACAATCTATACCCTACACTCTATACCATACACTCTATACCCTACACTCTACACCCTACACTCTATACCCTACACTCTATACCATACACTCTATACCCTACACCCTACACTCTATACCCTACACTCTAATCCCTACACTCTACACTCTATACCCTACACTCTATACCCTACACTCTATACCCTACACTCTACACTCTCTACCCTACACTCTATACCCTACACTCTATACCCTACACTCTACACTCTATACCCTACACTCTATACCCTACACTCTATACCCTACACTCTAATCCCTACACTCTACACTCTATACCCTACACTCTATACCCTACACTCTACACTCTATACCTTACACTCTACACTCTATTCCCTACACTCTATACCCTACACTCTATACCCTACACTCTACACTCTATACCCTAAACTATATACCCTACACTCTATACCCTACACTCTAATCCCTACACTCTACACTCTATACCCTACACTCTATACCCTACACTCTACACTCTATACCTTACACTCTACACTCTATTCCCTACACTTTATACCCTACACTCTATACCCTACACTCTACACTCTATACCCTAAACTATATACCCTACACTCTATACCCTACACTCTAATCCCTACACTCTACACTCTATACCCTACACTCTATACCCTACACTCTACACTCTATACCTTACACTCTACACTCTATTCCCTACACTCTATACCCTACACTCTATACCCTACACTCTACACTCTATACCCTACACTCTATACCCTACACTCTATACCCTACACTCTATACCCTACACTCTAAACTCTATGCCCTACACTCTACACTCTCTACCCTACACTCTATACCCAACACTCTATACCCTACACTCTATACCCTACACTCTACACTCTATACCCTACACTCTATACCCTACACTCTATACCCTACACTCTAAACTCTATGCCCTACACTCTACACTCTATACCCTACACTCTATACCCTACACTCTATACCCTACACTCTACACTCTATACCCTAAACTATATACCCTACACTCTATGCCCTTCACTCTATACCCTACACTCTATACCCTACACTCTATACCCTACACTCTACACTCTATACCCTACACTCTATACCCTACACTTTACACTCTATACCCTACACTCTATACCCTACACTCTATACCCTACACTCTATACCCTACACTCTATACCCTACACTCTACTCTCTATACCCTACACTCTATACCCTACACTCTATGCCCTACACTCTATACCCTACACTCTATACCCTACACTCTATACCTTACACTCTACACTCTATACCCTACACTCTATACCCTACACTCTATATCCTACACTCTAATCCCTACACTCTACACTCTATACCCTACACTCTATACCCTACACTCTACACTCTATACCTTACACTCTACAATCTATTCCCTACACTCTATACCCTACACTCTATACCCTACACTCTATACCCTACACTCTATACCCTACACTCTACACCCTACACTCTATACCCTACACTCTATACCATACACTCTATACCCTACACTCTACACTCTATACCCTATACTCTACACTCTATACCCTACACTCTATACCCTACACTCTATACCCTACACACTATACCCTACACTCTATACCCTACACTCTACACTCTATACCCTACACTCTACACTCTATACCCTACACTCTACACTCTATACCCTACACTCTATACCCTACACTCTATACCCTACACTCTATACCCTACACTCTATGCCCTACACACTATACCCTACACTCTATACCCTACACTCTACACTCTATACCCTACACTCTACACTCTATACCCTACACTCTACACTCTATACCCTACACTCTATACCCTACACTCTACACCCTACACTCTATACCCTACACTCTATACCCTACACTCTACACTCTATACCCTACACTCTATACCCTACACTCTATGCCCTACACTCTATACCCTACACTCTATACCCTACACTCTATACCTTACACTCTACACTCTATACCCTACACTCTATACCCTACACTCTATACCCTACACTCTAATCCCTACACTCTACACTCTATACCCTACACTCTATACCCTACACTCTACACCTTACACTCTACACTCTAATCCCTACACTCTATACCCTACACTCTATACCCTACACTCTATACCCTACACTCTACACCCTACACTCTATACCCTACACTCTATACCATACACTCTATACCCTACACTCTACACTCTATACCCTACACTCTACACTCTATACCCTACACTCTATACCCTACACTCTATACCCTACACTCTACACTCTATACCCTACACTCTACACTCTATACCCTACACTCTACACTCTATACCATACACTCTATACCCTACACTCTATACCCTACACTCTATACCCTACACTCTACACTCTATACCCTACACTCTATACCATACACTCTATACCCTACACTCTACACTCTATACCCTACACTCTACACCCTACACTCTATACCCTACACTCTATACCATACACTCTATACCCTACACTCTACACTCTATACCCTACACTCTACACCCTACACTCTATACCCTGCACTCTAATCCCTACATTCTACACTCTCTACCCTACACTCTATACCCTACACTCTATACCCTACACTCTATACCCTACACTCTATACTTTATACCCTACACTCTATACCCTACACTCTATACCCTACACTCTATACCCTACACTCTATACCCTACACTCTACACCCTACACTCTATACCCTACACTCTATACCATACACTCTATACCCTACACTTTACACTCTATACGCTACACTCTACACCCTACACTCTATACCCTACACTCTAATCCCTACACTCTACACTCTATACCCTACACTCTATACCCTACACTCTACACTCTATACCTTACACTCTACACTCTATTCCCTACACTCTATGCCCTACAATCTATACCCTACACTCTATACCATACACTCTATACCCTACACTCTACACCCTACACTCTATACCCTACACTCTATACCATACACTCTATACCCTACACCCTACACTCTATACCCTACACTCTATTCCCTACACTCTACACTCTATACCCTACACTCTATACCCTACACTCTATACCCTACACTCTACACTCTCTACCCTACACTCTATACCCTACACTCTATACCCTACACTCTACACTCTATACCCTACACTCTATACCCTACACTCTATACCCTACACTCTAAACTCTATGCCCTACACTCTACACCCTACACTCTATACCCTGCACTCTAATCCCTACATTCTACACTCTCTACCCTACACTCTATACCCTACACTCTATACCCTACACTCTATACCCTACACTCTATACTTTATACCCTACACTCTATACCCTACACTCTATACCCTACACTCTATACCCTACACTCTACACCCTACACTCTATACTCTACACTCTATACCATACACTCTATACCCTACACTTTACACTCTATACGCTACACTCTACACCCTACACTCTATACCCTACACTCTAATCCCTACACTCTACACTCTACACCCTACACTCTATACCCTACACTCTATACCATACACTCTATACCCTACACTTTACACTCTATACGCTACACTCTACACCCTACACTCTATACCCTACACTCTAATCCCTACACTCTACACTCTATACCCTACACTCTATACCCTACACTCTACACTCTATACCTTACAATCTACACTCTATTCCCTACACTCTATGCCCTACAATCTATACCCTACACTCTATACCATACACTCTATACCCTACACTCTACACCCTACACTCTATACCCTACACTCTATACCATACACTCTATACCCTACACCCTACACTCTATACCCTACACTCTAATCCCTACACTCTACACTCTATACCCTACACTCTATACCCTACACTCTATACCCTACACTCTACACTCTCTACCCTACACTCTATACCCTACACTCTATACCCTACACTCTACACTCTATACCCTACACTCTATACCCTACACTCTATACCCTACACTCTAAACTCTATGCCCTACACTCTACACTCTATACCCTACACTCTATACCCTACACTCTATACCCTACACTCTACACTCTATACCCTAAACTATATACCCTACACTCTATGCCCTACACTATATACCCTACACTCTATACCCTACACTCTATACCCTACACTCTACACTCTATACCCTACACTCTTTACCCTACACTCTACACCCTACACTCTACACTCTATACCCTACACTCTATACCCTACACTCTATACCCTACACTCTATACCCTACACTCTATACCCTACACTCTACACTCTATACCCTACACTCTATACCCTACACTCTATACCCTACACTCTATACCCTACACTCTATACCTTACACTCTACACTCTATACCCTACACTCTATACCCTACACTCTATACCCTACACTCTAATCCCTACACTCTACACTCTATACCCTACACTCTATACCCTACACTCTACACTCTATACCTTACACTCTACACTCTATTCCCTACACTCTATACCCTACACTCTATACCCTACACTCTACACTCTATACCTTACACTCTACACTCTATTCCCTACACTCTATACCCTACACTCTATACCCTACACTCTATACCCTACACTTTATACCATACACTCTATACCCTACACTCTACACTCTATACCCTATACTCTACACTCTATACCCTACACTCTGTACCCTACACTCTATACCCTACACACTATACCCTACACTCTATATACTACACTCTACACTCTATACCCTACACTCTACACTCTATACCCTACACTCTACACTCTATACCCTACACTCTATACCCTACACTCTACACCCTACACTCTATACCCTACACTCTATACCCTACACTCTACACTCTATACCCTACACTCTATACCCTACACTCTATGCCCTACACTCTATACCCTACACTCTATACCCTACACTCTATACCTTACACTCTACACTCTATACCCTACACTCTATACCCTACACTCTAATCCCTACACTCTACACTCTATACCCTACACTCTATACCCTACACTCTACACTCTATACCTTACACTCTACACTCTATTCCCTACACTCTACACTCTATACCCTACACTCTACACTCTATACCCTACACTCTATACCCTACACTCTACACCCTACACTCTATACCCTACACTCTATACCCTACACTCTACACTCTATACCCTACACTCTATACCCTACACTCTATGCCCTACACTCTATACCCTACACTCTATACCCTACACTCTATACCTTACACTCTACACTCTATACCCTACACTCTATACCCTACACTCTAATCCCTACACTCTACACTCTATACCTTACACTCTATACCCTACACTCTACACTCTATACCTTACACGCTACACTCTATTCCCTACACTCTACACTCTATACCCTACACTCTACACTCTATACCCTACACTCTATACCCTACACTCTATACCCTACACTCTATACCCTACACTCTATACCCTACACTCTATACCCTACACACTATACCCTACACTCTATACCCTACACTCTACACTCTATACCCTACACTCTACACTCTATACCCTACACTCTACACTCTATACCCTACACTCTATACCCTACACTCTACACCCTACACTCTATACCCTACACTCTATACCCTACACTCTACACTCTATACCCTACACTCTTTACCCTACACTTTATACCCTACACTCTATACCCTACACTCTAAACTCTATGCCCTACACTCTACACTCTCTACCCTACACTCTATACCCAACACTCTATACCCTACACTCTATACCCTACACTCTACACTCTATACCCTACACTCTATACCTACACTCTATACCCTACACTCTAAACTCTATGCCCTACACTCTACACTCTATACCCTACACTCTATACCCTACACTCTATACCCTACACTCTACACTCTATAACCTAAACTATATACCCTACACTCTATGCCCTTCACTCTATACCCTACACTCTATACCCTACACTCTATACCCTACACTCTACACTCTATACCCTACACTCTATACCCTACACTCTACACTCTATACCCTACACTCTATACCCTACACTCTATACCCTACACTCTATACCCTACACTCTATACCCTACACTCTACACTCTATACCCTACACTCTATACCCTACACTCTATGCCCTACACTCTATACCCTACACTCTATACCCTACACTCTATACCTTACACTCTACACTCTATACCCTACACTCTATACCCTACACTCTATACCCTACACTCTATACCCTACACTCTATGCCCTACACTCTATACCCTACACTCTATACCCTACACTCTATACCTTACACTCTACACTCTATACCCTACACTCTATACCCTACACTCTACACTCTATACCTTACACTCTACACTCTATTCCCTACACTCTATACCCTACACTCTATACCCTACACTCTATAGCCTACACTCTATACCCTACACTCTACACCCTACACTCTATACCCTACACTCTATACCATACACTCTATACCCTACACTCTATACCCTATACTCTACACTCTATACCCTACACTCTATACCCTACACACTATACCCTACACTCTATACCCTACACTCTACACTCTATACCCTACACACTACACTCTATACCCTACACTCTACACTCTATACCCTACACTCTATACCCTACACTCTACACCCTACACTCTATACCCTACACTCTATACCCTACACTCTACACTCTATACCCAACACTCTATACCCTACACTCTATGCCCTACACTCTATACCCTACACTCTATACCCTACACTCTATACCTTACACTCTACACTCTATACCCTACACTCTATACCCTACACTCTATACCCTACACTCTAATCCCTACACTCTACACTCTATACCCTACACTCTATACCCTACACTCTACACTCTATACCTTACACTCTACACTCTATTCCCTACACTCTATACCCTACACTCTATACCCTACACTCTATACCCTACACTCTATACCCTACACTCTACACTCTATACCCTACACTCTATACCCTACACTCTATGCCCTACACTCTATACCCTACACTCTATACCCTACACACTATACCTTACACTCTACACTCTATACCCTACACTCTATACCCTACACTCTATACCCTACACTCTAAACTCTATACCCTACACTCTACACTCTATACCCTACACTCTATACCGTACACTCTATACCCTACACTCTATACCCTACACTCTATACCCTACACTCTACACCCTACACTCTATACCTTACACTCTATACCCTACACTCTATACCCTACACTCTAAACTCTATACCCTACACTCTACACTCTATACCCTACACTCTACACTCTATACCCTACACTCTACACTCTATACCCTACACTCTATAACATACACTCTATACCCTACACTCTATACCCTACACTCTATACCATACACTCTATACCCTACACTCTATACCCTACACTCTATACCATACACTCTATTCCCTACACTCTATACCCTACACTCTATACCCTACACTCTATACCCTACACTCTATACCCTACACTCTACACCCTACACTCTATACCCTACACTCTATACCATACACTCTATACCCTACACTCTACACTCTATACCCTACACTCTACACCCTACACTCTATACCCTACACTCTAATCCCTACACTCTATACCCTACACTCTACACTCTATACCCTACACTCTATACCATACACTCTATACCCTACACTCTATACCGTACACTCTATACCCTACACTCTATACCTTACACTCTACACTCTATTCCCTACACTCTATACCCTACACTCTATACCCTACACTCTATATCCTACACTCTACACCCTACACTCTATACCCTACACTCTATACCCTACACTCTATACCCTACACTCTATACCCTACACTCTACACTCTCTACCCTACACTCTATACCCTACACTCTATACCCTACACTCTACACTCTATACCCTACACTCTATACCCTACACTCTATACCCTACACTCTATACCCTACACTCTATACCATACACTCTATACCCTACACTCTATGCCCTACACTCTGAACCCTACACTCTATACCCTACACTCTACTCCCTACACTCTATACCCTACACTCTATACCCTACACTCTACACTCTATACCCTACACTCTATACCCTACACTCTATACCCTACACTCTACACTCTATACCCTGCACTCTATACCCTACACTCTATACCCTACACTCTATACCCTACACTCTACACTATATACCCTACACTCTATACCCTACACTCTATACCCTACACTCTATACCCTACACTCTATACCCTACACTCTTTGCCCTACACTCTATACCCTACACTCTATACCCTACACTCTATACCATACACTCTATACCCTACACTCTACACTCTATACCCTACACTCTATACCCTACACTCTATGCCCGACACTCTATACCCTACACTCTACACCCTACACTCTATACCCTACACTCTATACCATACACTCTATACCCTACACTCTGCACTCTATACCCTACACTCTACACCCTACACTCTATACCCTACACTTTAATCCCTACACTCTACACTCTATACCCTACACTCTATACCCTACACTCTACACTCTCTACCCTACACTCTATACCCTACACTCTATACCCTACACTCTACACTCTATACCCTACACTCTACACTCTATACCCTACACTCTATACCCTACACTCTATATCCTACACTCTACACTCCATACCCTACACTCTATACCCTACACCCTATGCCCTACATTCTATACCCTACACTCTACACCCTACACTCTATACCTTACACTCTATACCCTACTCTCTATACCCTACACTCTAAACTCTATACCCTACACTCTATACCCTACACTCTATAACATACACTCTATACCCTACACTCTGTACCCTACAATCTATACCATACACTCTATACCCTACACTCTATACCCTACACTCTATACCCTACACTCTATACCATACTCTCTTTACCCTACACTCTATACCGTACACTCTATACCCTACACTCTATACCCTACACTCTATACCCTACACTCTACACCCTACACTCTATACCTTACACTCTATACCCTACACTCTATACCCTACACTCTAAACTCTATACCCTACACTCTACACTCTATACCCTACACTCTATACCCTACACTCTATACCCTACACTCTATACCCTACACTCTACACCTTACACTCTATACCCTACACTCTATACCCTACACTCTAAACTCTATACCGTACACTCTACACTCTATACCCTACACTCTACACTCTATACCCTACACTCTACACTCTATACCCTACACTCTACACTCTATACCCTACACTCTATAACATACACTCTATACCCTACACTCTATACCCTACACTCTATACCATACACTCTATACCCTACACTCTATACCCTACACTCTATACCATACACTCTGTACCCTACACTCTATACCCTACACTCTATACCCTACACTCTATACCCTACACTCTACACCCTACACTCTATACCTTACACTCTATACCCTACACTCTATACCCTACACTCTATACCCTACACTCTACACTCTATACCCTGCACTCTATACCCTACACTCTATACCCTACACTCTATACCCTACACTCTATACCCTACACTCTACACTATATACCCTACACTCTATACCCTACACTCTATACCCTACACTCTATACCCTACACTCTATACCCTACACTCTTTGCCCTACACTCTATACCCTACACTCTATACCCTACACTCTATACCATACACTCTATACCCTACACTCTACACTCTATACCCTACACTCTATACCCTACACTCTATGCCCAACACTCTATACCCTACACTCTACACCCTACACTCTATACCCTACAATCTATACCATACACTCTATACCCTACACTCTGCACTCTATACCCTACACTCTACACCCTACACTCTATACCCTACACTTTAATCCCTACACTCTACACTCTATACCCTACACTCTATACCCTACACTCTACACTCTCTACCCTACACTCTATACCCTACACTCTATACCCTACACTCTACACTCTATACCCTACACTCTACACTCTATACCCTACACTCTATATCCTACACTCTACACTCCATACCCTACACTCTATACCCTACACCCTATGCCCTACATTCTATACCCTACACTCTACACCCTACACTCTATACCTTACACTCTATACCCTACTCTCTATACCCTACACTCTAAACTCTATACCCTACACTCTATACCCTACACTCTATAACATACACTCTATACCCTACACTCTGTACCCTACAATCTATACCATACACTCTATACCCTACACTCTATACCCTACACTCTATACCCTACACTCTATACCATACTCTCTATACCCTACACTCTATACCGTACACTCTATACCCTACACTCTATACCCTACACTCTATACCCTACACTCTACACCCTACACTCTATACCTTACACTCTATACCCTACACTCTATACCCTACACTCTAAACTCTATACCCTACACTCTACACTCTATACCCTACACTCTATACCCTACACTCTATACCCTACACTCTATACCCTACACTCTACACCTTACACTCTATACCCTACACTCTATACCCTACACTCTAAACTCTATACCGTACACTCTACACTCTATACCCTACACTCTACACTCTATACCCTACACTCTACACTCTATACCCTACACTCTACACTCTATACCCTACACTCTATAACATACACTCTATACCCTACACTCTATACCCTACACTCTATACCATACACTCTATACCCTACACTCTATACCCTACACTCTATACCATACACTCTGTACCCTACACTCTATACCCTACACTCTATACCCTACACTCTATACCCTACACTCTACACCCTACACTCTATACCTTACACTCTATACCCTACACTCTATACCCTACACTCTAAACTCTATACCCTGCACTCTACACTCTATACCCTACACTCTATACCCTACACTCTATACCCCACACTCTATACCCTACACTCTATACCCTACACTCTACACTCTATACCCTACACTCTATACCATACACTCCATACCCTACACTCTATACCGTACACTCTATACCCTACACTCTATACCCTACAATCTATACCCTACACTCTACACCCTACACTCTATACCTTACACTCTATACCCTACACTCTATACCCTACACTCTACACCCTACACTCTATACCCTACACTCTATACCATACACTCTATACCCTACACTATACACTCTATACCCTACACTCTATACCCTACACTCTAATCCCTAAACTCTACACTCTATACCCTACACTCTATACCCTACACTCTATACCCTACACTCTACACTCTCTACCCTACACTCTATACCCTACACTCTATACCCTACACTCTACACTCTATACCCTACACTCTACACTCTATACCCTACACTCTATACCCTACACTCTATACCCTACACTCTATACCATACACTCTATACCCTACACTATATACCCTACACACTATACCCTACACTCTACACTCTATACCCTACACTCTATACCCTACACTCTATACCCTACACTCTACACTCTATGCCCTACACTCTATACCCTACACTCTACAATCTATACCCTAAACTCTATACCCTACACTCTATACCCTACAGTCTATACCCTACACTCTATACCCTACACTCTACACTCTATACCTTACACTCTACACTCTATTCCCTACACTCTATACCCTACACTCTATACCCTACACTCTATACCCTATACTCTACACCCTACACTCTATACCCTACACTCTATACCATATACTCTATACCCTACACTCTACACTCTATACCCTACACTCTACACCCTACACTCTATACCCTACACTCTAATCCCAACACTCTACACTCTATACCCTACACTCTATACCCTACACTCTACACTCTATACCTTACACTCTACACTCTATTCCCTACACTCTATACCCTACACTCTATACCCTACACTCTATACCCTACACTCTATACCCTACACTCTACACCCTACACTCTATACCCTACACTCTATACCATACACTCTATACCCTACACTCTACACTCTATACCCTACACTCTACACCCTACACTCTATACCCTACACTTTAATCCCTACACTCTATACCCTACACTCTTCACTCTATACCCTACACTCTATACCATACACTCTATACCCTACACTCTATACCGTACACTCTATACCCTACACTCTATACCTTACACTCTACACTCTATTCCCTACACTCTATACCCTACACTCTATACCCTACACTCTATACCCTACACTCTATACCCTACACTCTAAACTCTATACCGTACACTCTACACTCTATACCCTACACTCTACACTCTATACCCTACACTCTACACTCTATACCCTACACTCTACACTCTATACCCTACACTCTATAACATACACTCTATACCCTACACTCTATACCCTACACTCTATACCATACACTCTATACCCTACACTCTATACCCTACACTCTATACCATACACTCTGTACCCTACACTCTATACCCTACACTCTATACCCTACACTCTATACCCTACACTCTACACCCTACACTCTATACCTTACACTCTATACCCTACACTCTATACCCTACACTCTAAACTCTATACCCTGCACTCTACACTCTATACCCTACACTCTATACCCTACACTCTATACCCCACACTCTATACCCTACACTCTATACCCTACACTCTACACTCTATACCCTACACTCTATACCATACACTCCATACCCTACACTCTATACCGTACACTCTATACCCTACACTCTATACCCTACAATCTATACCCTACACTCTACACCCTACACTCTATACCTTACACTCTATACCCTACACTCTATACCCTACACTCTACACCCTACACTCTATACCCTACACTCTATACCATACACTCTATACCCTACACTATACACTCTATACCCTACACTCTATACCCTACACTCTAATCCCTAAACTCTACACTCTATACCCTACACTCTATACCCTACACTCTATACCCTACACTCTACACTCTCTACCCTACACTCTATACCCTACACTCTATACCCTACACTCTACACTCTATACCCTACACTCTACACTCTATACCCTACACTCTATACCCTACACTCTATACCCTACACTCTATACCATACACTCTATACCCTACACTATATACCCTACACACTATACCCTACACTCTACACTCTATACCCTACACTCTATACCCTACACTCTATACCCTACACTCTACACTCTATGCCCTACACTCTATAGCCTACACTCTACAATCTATACCCTAAACTCTATACCCTACACTCTATACCCTACAGTCTATACCCTACACTCTATACCCTACACTCTACACTCTATACCTTACACTCTACACTCTATTCCCTACACTCTATACCCTACACTCTATACCCTACACTCTATACCCTATACTCTACACCCTACACTCTATACCCTACACTCTATACCATATACTCTATACCCTACACTCTACACTCTATACCCTACACTCTACACCCTACACTCTATACCCTACACTCTAATCCCAACACTCTACACTCTATACCCTACACTCTATACCCTACACTCTACACTCTATACCTTACACTCTACACTCTATTCCCTACACTCTATACCCTACACTCTATACCCTACACTCTATACCCTACACTCTATACCCTACACTCTACACCCTACACTCTATACCCTACACTCTATACCATACACTCTATACCCTACACTCTACACTCTATACCCTACACTCTACACCCTACACTCTATACCCTACACTTTAATCCCTACACTCTATACCCTACACTCTTCACTCTATACCCTACACTCTATACCATACACTCTATACCCTACACTCTATACCGTACACTCTATACCCTACACTCTATACCTTACACTCTACACTCTATTCCCTACACTCTATACCCTACACTCTATACCCTACACTCTATACCCTACACTCTACACCCTACACTCTATACCCTACACTCTATACCCTACACTCTATACCCTACACTCTATACCCTACACTCTACACTCTCTACCCTACACTCTATACCCTACACTCTATACCCTACACTCTACACTCTATACCCTACACTCTATACCCTACACTCTATACCCTACACTCTATACCCTACACTCTATACCATACACTCTATACCCTACACTCTATGCCCTACACTCTGAACCCTACACTCTATACCCTACACTCTACTCCCTACACTCTATACCCTACACTCTATACCCTACACTCTACACTCTATACCCTACACTCTATACCCTACACTCTATACCCTACACTCTATACCCTACACTCTACACTCTATACCCTGCACTCTATACCCTACACTCTATACCCTACACTCTATACCCTACACTCTATACCCTACACTCTACACTATATACCCTACACTCTATACCCTACACTCTATACCCTACACTCTATACCCTACACTCTATACCCTACACTCTTTGCCCTACACTCTATACCCTACACTCTATACCCTACACTCTATACCATACACTCTATACCCTACACTCTACACTCTATACCCTACACTCTATACCCTACACTCTATGCCCAACACTCTATACCCTACACTCTACACCCTACACTCTATACCCTACACTCTATACCATACACTCTATACCCTACACTCTGCACTCTATACCCTACACTCTACACCCTACACTCTATACCCTACACTTTAATCCCTACACTCTACACTCTATACCCTACACTCTATACCCTACACTCTACACTCTCTACCCTACACTCTATACCCTACACTCTATACCCTACACTCTACACTCTATACCCTACACTCTACACTCTATACCCTACACTCTATACCCTACACTCTATATCCTACACTCTACACTCCATACCCTACACTCTATACCCTACACCCTATGCCCTACATTCTATACCCTACACTCTACACCCTACACTCTATACCTTACACTCTATACCCTACTCTCTATACCCTACACTCTAAACTCTATACCCTACACTCTATACCCTACACTCTATAACATACACTCTATACCCTACACTCTGTCCCCTACAATCTATACCATACACTCTATACCCTACACTCTATACCCTACACTCTATACCCTACACTCTATACCATACTCTCTATACCCTACACTCTATACCGTACACTCTATACCCTACACTCTATACCCTACACTCTATACCCTACACTCTACACCCTACACTCTATACCTTACACTCTATACCCTACACTCTATACCCTACACTCTAAACTCTATACCCTACACTCTACACTCTATACCCTACACTCTATACCCTACACTCTATACCCTACACTCTATACCCTACACTCTACACCTTACACTCTATACCCTACACTCTATACCCTACACTCTAAACTCTATACCGTACACTCTACACTCTATACCCTACACTCTACACTCTATACCCTACACTCTACACTCTATACCCTACACTCTACACTCTATACCCTACACTCTATAACATACACTCTATACCCTACACTCTATACCCTACACTCTATACCATACACTCTATACCCTACACTCTATACCCTACACTCTATACCATACACTCTGTACCCTACACTCTATACCCTACACTCTATACCCTACACTCTATACCCTACACTCTACACCCTACACTCTATACCTTACACTCTATACCCTACACTCTATACCCTACACTCTATACCCTACACTCTACACTCTATACCCTGCACTCTATACCCTACACTCTATACCCTACACTCTATACCCTACACTCTATACCCTACACTCTACACTATATACCCTACACTCTATACCCTACACTCTATACCCTACACTCTATACCCTACACTCTATACCCTACACTCTTTGCCCTACACTCTATACTTTACACTCTATACCCTACACTCTATACCATACACTCTATACCCTACACTCTACACTCTATACCCTACACTCTATACCCTACACTCTATGCCCAACACTCTATACCCTACACTCTACACCCTACACTCTATACCCTACACTCTATACCATACACTCTATACCCTACACTCTGCACTCTATACCCTACACTCTACACCCTACACTCTATACCCTACACTTTAATCCCTACACTCTACACTCTATACCCTACACTCTATACCCTACACTCTACACTCTCTACCCTACACTCTATACCCTACACTCTATACCCTACACTCTACACTCTATACCCTACACTCTACACTCTATACCCTACACTCTATACCCTACACTCTATATCCTACACTCTACACTCCATACCCTACACTCTATACCCTACACCCTATGCCCTACATTCTATACCCTACACTCTACACCCTACACTCTATACCTTACACTCTATACCCTACTCTCTATACCCTACACTCTAAACTCTATACCCTACACTCTATACCCTACACTCTATAACATACACTCTATACCCTACACTCTGTACCCTACAATCTATACCATACACTCTATACCCTACACTCTATACCCTACACTCTATACCCTACACTCTATACCATACTCTCTATACCCTACACTCTATACCGTACACTCTATACCCTACACTCTATACCCTACACTCTATACCCTACACTCTACACCCTACACTCTATACCTTACACTCTATACCCTACACTCTATACCCTACACTCTAAACTCTATACCCTACACTCTACACTCTATACCCTACACTCTATACCCTACACTCTATACCCTACACTCTATACCCTACACTCTACACCTTACACTCTATACCCTACACTCTATACCCTACACTCTAAACTCTATACCGTACACTCTACACTCTATACCCTACACTCTACACTCTATACCCTACACTCTACACTCTATACCCTACACTCTACACTCTATACCCTACACTCTATAACATACACTCTATACCCTACACTCTATACCCTACACTCTATACCATACACTCTATACCCTACACTCTATACCCTACACTCTATACCATACACTCTGTACCCTACACTCTATACCCTACACTCTATACCCTACACTCTATACCCTACACTCTACACCCTACACTCTATACCTTACACTCTATACCCTACACTCTATACCCTACACTCTAAACTCTATACCCTGCACTCTACACTCTATACCCTACACTCTATACCCTACACTCTATACCCTACACTCTATACCCTACACTCTATACCCTACACTCTACACTCTATACCCTACACTCTATACCATACACTCCATACCCTACACTCTATACCGTACACTCTATACCCTACACTCTATACCCTACAATCTATACCCTACACTCTACACCCTACACTCTATACCTTACACTCTATACCCTACACTCTATACCCTACACTCTAAACTCTATACCCTACACTCTACACTCTATACCCTACACTCTATAACATACACTCTATACCCTACACTCTATACCCTACACTCTATACCCTACACTCTACACTCTATACCCTACACTCTATACCATACACTCTACACCATACACTCTATAGCATACACTCTATACCCTACACTCTACACTATATACCCTACACTCTATACCCTACACTCTACACCCTGCACTCTATACCCTACACACTATACCCTACACTCTACACTCTATACCCTACACTCTATACCCTACACTCTATACCCTACACTCTATACCCTACACTCTATAGCCTACAATCTATACCCTACACTCTATACCCTACAGTCTATACCCTACACTATATACCCTACACTCTACACTCTATACCTTACACTCTACACTCTATTCCCTACACTCTATACCCTACACTCTATACCCTACACTCTATACCCTACACTCTATACCCTACACTCTACACCCTACACTCTATACCCTACACTCTATACCATACACTCTATACCCTACACTCTACACCCTACACTCTACACCCTACACTCTATACCCTACACTCTAATCCCTACACTCTACACTCTATACCCTACACTCTATACCCTATACTCTACACTCTATACCTTACACTCTACACTCTATTCCCTACACTCTATACCCTACACTCTATACCCTACACTCTATACCCTACACTCTACACCCTACACTCTATACCCTACACTCTATACCATACACTCTATACCCTACACTCTACACTCTATACCCTACACTCTACACACTACACTCTATACTCTACACTCTAATCCCTACACTCTACACTCTATACCCTACACTCTATACCCTACACTCTATACCCTACACTCTACACTCTCTACCCTACACTCTATACCCTACACTCTATAACATACACTCTATACCCTACACTCTACACCCTACACTCTATACCATACACTCTACACTCTATACCCTACACTCTATACCATACACTCTACACCATGCACTCTATAGCATACACTCTATACCCTACACTCTACACTCTATACCCTACACTCTATACCCTACACTCTACACCCTGCACTCTATACCCTACACACTATACCCTACACTCTACACTCTATACCCTACACTCTATACCCTACACTCTATACCCTACACTCTATACCCTACACTCTACACTCTATAACCTACACTCTATAGCCTACACTCTACAATCTATACCCTACACTCTATACCCTACACTCTATACCCTACAGGCTATACCCTACACTCTATACCCTACACTCTACACTCTATACCTTACACTCCACACTCTATTCCCTACACTCTATACCCTACACTCTATACCCTACACTCTATACCCTACACTCTACACCCTACACTCTATACCCTACACTCTATACCATACACTCTATACCCTACACTCTACACTCTGTACCCTACACTCTACACCCTACACTCTATACCCTACACTCTAATCCCTACACTCTACACTCTATACCCTATACTCTATACCCTACACTCTACACTCTATACCTTACACTCTACACTCTATTCCCTACACTCTATTCCCTACACTCTATACCCTACACTCTATACCCTACACTCTACACCCTACACTCTATACCCTACACTCTATACCATACACTCTATACCCTACACTCTACACTCTATACCCTACACTCCACACCCTACACTCTATACCCTACACTCTAATCCCTACACTCTACACTCTATACCCTACACTCTATACCCTACACTCTACACTCTCTACCCTACACTCTATACCCTACACTCTGTACCCTACACTCTATACCCTACACTCTACACTCTATACCCTACACTCTACACTCTATACCCTACACTGTATACCCTACACTCTATACCCTACACTCTATACCCTACAATCTACACTCTATGCCCTACACTCTACACTCTATACCCTACACTCTACACTCTATACCCTACACTCTACACTCTATACCCTACACTGTATACCCTACACTCTATACCCTACACTCTATACCCTACACTCTATACCCTACACTCTACACTCTATGCCCTACACTCTACACTCTATACCTTACACTCAACACTCTATTCCCTACACTCTATACCCTACACTCTATACCCTACACTCTATACCCTACACTCTACACCCTACACTCTATACCCTACACTCTATATCATACACTCTATACCCTACACTCTACACTCTATGCCCTACACTCTACACCCTACACTCTATACCCTACACTCTAATCCCTACACTCTACACTCTCTACCCTACACTTTCTACCCTACACTCTATACCCTACACTCTATACCCTACACTCTACACTCTATGCCCTACACTCTACACTCTATACCCTACACTCTATACCCTACACTCTATACCCTACACTCTACACTCTATACCCTACACTCTATACCCTACACTCTATGCCCTACACTCTATACCCTACACTCTATACCCTACACTCTATACCCTACACTCTACACTCTATACCCTACACTCTATACCCTACACTCTATACCCTACACTCTACACTCTATACCCTACACTCTATACCCTACACTCTATGCCCTACACTCTATACCCTACACTCTATACCCTACACTCTATAACATACACTCTATACCCTACACTCTGTACCCTACAATCTATACCATACACTCTATACCCTACACTCTATACCCTACACTCTATACCCTACACTCTATACCATACTCTCTATACCCTACACTCTATACCGTACACTCTATACCCTACACTCTATACCCTACACTCTATACCCTACACTCTACACCCTACACTCTATACCTTACACTCTATACCCTACACTCTATACCCTACACTCTAAACTCTATACCCTACACTCTACACTCTATACCCTACACTCTATACCCTACACTCTATACCCTACACTCTATACCCTACACTCTACACCTTACACTCTATACCCTACACTCTATACCCTACACTCTAAACTCTATACCGTACACTCTACACTCTATACCCTACACTCTACACTCTATACCCTACACTCTACACTCTATACCCTACACTCTACACTCTATACCCTACACTCTATAACATACACTCTATACCCTACACTCTATACCCTACACTCTATACCATACACTCTATACCCTACACTCTATACCCTACACTCTATACCATACACTCTGTACCCTACACTCTATACCCTACACTCTATACCATACACTCTGTACCCTACACTCTATACCCTACACTCTATACCCTACACTCTATACCCTACACTCTACACCCTACACTCTATACCTTACACTCTATACCCTACACTCTATACCCTACACTCTAAACTCTATACCCTGCACTCTACACTCTATACCCTACACTCTATACCCTACACTCTATACCCTACACTCTATACCATACACTCTGTACCCTACACTCTATACCCTACACTCTATACCCTACACTCTATACCCTACACTCTACACCCTACACTCTATACCTTACACTCTATACCCTACACTCTATACCCTACACTCTAAACTCTATACCCTGCACTCTACACTCTATACCCTACACTCTATACCCTACACTCTATACCCTACACTCTATACCCTACACTCTACACTCTATACCCTACACTCTATACCATACACTCCATACCCTACACTCTATACCGTACACTCTATACCCTACACTCTATACCCTACAATCTATACCCTACACTCTACACCCTACACTCTATACCTTACACTCTATACCCTACACTCTATACCCTACACTCTAAACTCTATACCCTACACTCTACACTCTATACCCTACACTCTATAACATACACTCTATACCCTACACTCTATACCCTACACTCTATACCCTACACTCTACACTCTATACCCTACACTCTATACCATACACTCTACACCATACACTCTATAGCATACACTCTATACCCTACACTCTACACTATATACCCTACACTCTATACCCTACACTCTACACCCTGCACTCTATACCCTACACACTATACCCTACACTCTACACTCTATACCCTACACTCTATACCCTACACTCTATACCCTACACTCTATACCCTACACTCTATAGCCTACAATCTATACCCTACACTCTATACCCTACAGTCTATACCCTACACTATATACCCTACACTCTACACTCTATACCTTACACTCTACACTCTATTCCCTACACTCTATACCCTACACTCTATACCCTACACTCTATACCCTACACTCTATACCCTACACTCTACACCCTAAACTCTATACCCTACACTCTATACCATACACTCTATACCCTACACTCTACACCCTACACTCTACACCCTACACTCTATACCCTACACTCTAATCCCTACACTCTACACTCTATACCCTACACTCTATACCCTATACTCTACACTCTATACCTTACACTCTACACTCTATTCCCTACACTCTATACCCTACACTCTATACCCTACACTCTACACCCTACACTCTATACCCTACACTCTATACCATACACTCTATACCCTACACTCTACACTCTATACCCTACACTCTACACACTACACTCTATACTCTACACTCTAATCCCTACACTCTACACTCTATACCCTACACTCTATACCCTACACTCTATACCCTACACTCTACACTCTCTACCCTACACTCTATACCCTACACTCTATAACATACACTCTATACCCTACACTCTACACCCTACACTCTATACCATACACTCTACACTCTATACCCTACACTCTATACCATACACTCTACACCATGCACTCTATAGCATACACTCTATACCCTACACTCTACACTCTATACCCTACACTCTATACCCTACACTCTACACCCTGCACTCTATACCCTACACACTATACCCTACACTCTACACTCTATACCCTACACTCTATACCCTACACTCTATACCCTACACTCTATACCCTACACTCTACACTCTATAACCTACACTCTATAGCCTACACTCTACAATCTATACCCTACACTCTATACCCTACACTCTATACCCTACAGGCTATACCCTACACTCTATACCCTACACTCTACACTCTATACCTTACACTCCACACTCTATTCCCTACACTCTATACCCTACACTCTATACCCTACACTCTATACCCTACACTCTATACCCTACACTCTACACCCTACACTCTATACCCTACACTCTATACCATACACTCTATACCCTACACTCTACACTCTGTACCCTACACTCTACACCCTACACTCTATACCCTACACTCTAATCCCTACACTCTACACTCTATACCCTATACTCTATACCCTACACTCTACACTCTATACTTTACACTCTACACTCTATTCCCTACACTCTATTCCCTACACTCTATACCCTACACTCTATACCCTACACTCTACACCCTACACTCTATACCCTACACTCTATACCATACACTCTATACCCTACACTCTACACTCTATACCCTACACTCCACACCCTACACTCTATACCCTACACTCTAATCCCTACACTCTACACTCTATACCCTACACTCTATACCCTACACTCTACACTCTCTACCCTACACTCTATACCCTACACTCTGTACCCTACACTCTATACCCTACACTCTACACTCTATACCCTACACTCTACACTCTATACCCTACACTGTATACCTACACTCTATACCCTACACTCTATACCCTACAATCTACACTCTATGCCCTACACTCTACACTCTATACCCTACACTCTACACTCTATACCCTACACTCTACACTCTATACCCTACACTGTATACCCTACACTCTATACCCTACACTCTATACCCTACACTCTATACCCTACACTCTACACTCTATGCCCTACACTCTACACTCTATACCTTACACTCAACACTCTATTCCCTACACTCTATACCCTACACTCTATACCCTACACTCTATACCCTACACTCTACACCCTACACTCTATACCCTACACTCTATACCATACACTCTATACCCTACACTCTACACTCTATGCCCTACACTCTACACCCTACACTCTATACCCTACACTCTAATCCCTACACTCTACACTCTCTACCCTACACTTTCTACCCTACACTCTATACCCTACACTCTATACCCTACACTCTACACTCTATGCCCTGCACTCTACACTCTATACCCTACACTCTATACCCTACACTCTATACCCTACACTCTACACTCTATACCCTACACTCTATACCCTACACTCTATGCCCTACACTCTATACCCTTCACTCTATACCCTACACTCTATACCCTACACTCTACACTCTATACCCTACACTCTATACCCTACACTCTATACCCTACACTCTACACTCTATACCCTACACTCTATACCCTACACTCTATGCCCTACACTCTATACCCTACACTCTATACCCTACACTCTATACCCTACACTCTACACTCTATACCCTACACTCTACACTCTATACCCAACACACTATACCCTCCACTCTATACCCTACACTCTAATCCCTACACTCTACACTCTATACCCTACACTCTATACCCTACACTCTACACTCTATACCTTACACTCTACACTCTATTCCCTACACTCTATACCCTACACTCTCTACCCTACACTCTATACCCTACACTCTATACCCAACACTCTATACCCTACACTCTATACCCTACACTCTATACCCTACACTCTATACCCTACACTCTACACTCTATACCCTACACTCTATACCATACACTCCATACCCTACACTCTATACCGTACACTCTATACCCTACACTCTATACCCTACAATCTATACCCTACACTCTACACCCTACACTCTATACCTTACACTCTATACCCTACACTCTATACCCTACACTCTAAACTCTATACCCTACACTCTACACTCTATACCCTACACTCTATAACATACACTCTATACCCTACACTCTATACCCTACACTCTATACCCTACACTCTACACTCTATACCCTACACTCTATACCATACACTCTACACCATACACTCTATAGCATACACTCTATACCCTACACTCTACACTCTATACCCTACACTCTATACCCTACACTCTACACCCTGCACTCTATACCCTACACACTATACCCTACACTCTACACTCTATACCCTACACTCTATACCCTACACTCTATACCCTACACTCTATAGCCTACAATCTATACCCTACACTCTATACCCTACAGTCTATACCCTACACTATATACCCTACACTCTACACTCTATACCTTACACTCTACACTCTATTCCCTACACTCTATACCCTACACTCTATACCCTACACTCTATACCCTACACTCTATACCCTACACTCTACACCCTACACTCTATACCCTACACTCTATACCATACACTCTATACCCTACACTCTACACTCTATGCCCTACACTCTACACCCTACACTCTATACCCTACACTCTAATCCCTACACTCTACACTCTCTACCCTACACTTTCTACCCTACACTCTATACCCTACACTCTATACCCTACACTCTACACTCTATGCCCTACACTCTACACTCTATACCCTACACTCTATACCCTACACTCTATACCCTACACTCTACACTCTATACCCTACACTCTATACCCTACACTCTATGCCCTACACTCTATACCCTACACTCTATACCCTACACTCTATACCCTACACTCTACACTCTATACCCTACACTCTATACCCTACACTCTATACCCTACACTCTACACTCTATACCCTACACTCTATACCCTACACTCTATGCCCTACACTCTATACCCTACACTCTATACCCTACACTCTATACCCTACACTCTACACTCTATACCCTACACTCTACACTCTATACCCAACACACTATACCCTCCACTCTATACCCTACACTCTAATCCCTACACTCTACACTCTATACCCTACACTCTATACCCTACACTCTACACTCTATACCTTACACTCTACACTCTATTCCCTACACTCTATACCCTACACTCTCTACCCTACATTCTATACCCTACACTCTATAACCAACACTCTATACCCTACACTCTATACCCTACACTCTATACCCTACACTCTATACCCTACACTCTACACTCTATACCCTACACTCTATACCATACACTCCATACCCTACACTCTATACCGTACACTCTATACCCTACACTCTATACCCTACAATCTATACCCTACACTCTACACCCTACACTCTATACCTTACACTCTATACCCTACACTCTATACCCTACACTCTAAACTCTATACCCTACACTCTACACTCTATACCCTACACTCTATAACATACACTCTATACCCTACACTCTATACCCTACACTCTATACCCTACACTCTACACTCTATACCCTACACTCTATACCATACACTCTACACCATACACTCTATAGCATACACTCTATACCCTACACTCTACACTCTATACCCTACACTCTATACCCTACACTCTACACCCTGCACTCTATACACTACACACTATACCCTACACTCTACACTCTATACCCTACACTCTATACCCTACACTCTATACCCTACACTCTATACCCTACACTCTATAGCCTACAATCTATACCCTACACTCTATACCCTACAGTCTATACCCTACACTATATACCCTACACTCTACACTCTATACCTTACACTCTACACTCTATTCCCTACACTCTATACCCTACACTCTATACCCTACACTCTATACCCTACACTCTATACCCTACACTCTACACCCTACACTCTATACCCTACACTCTATACCATACACTCTATACCCTACACTCTACACTCTATACCCTACACTCTACACCCTACACTCTATACCCTACACTCTAATCCCTACACTCTACACTCTATACCCTACACTCTATACCCTATACTCTACACTCTATACCTTACACTCTACACTCTATTCCCTACACTCTATACCCTACACTCTATACCCTACACTCTATACCCTACACTCTACACCCTACACTCTCTACCCTACACTCTATACCATACACTCTATACCCTACACTCTACACTCTATACCCTACACTCTACACACTACACTCTATACCCTACACTCTAATCCCTACACTCTACACTCTATACCCTACACTCTGTACCCTACACTCTATACCCTACACTCTACACTCTATACCCTACACTCTACACTCTATACCCTACACTGTATACCCTACACTCTATACCCTACACTCTATACCCTACAATCTACACTCTATGCCCTACACTCTACACTCTATACCCTACACTCTACACTCTATACCCTACACTCTACACTCTATACCCTACACTGTATACCCTACACTCTATACCCTACACTCTATACCCTACACTCTATACCCTACACTCTACACTCTATGCCCTACACTCTACACTCTATACCTTACACTCAACACTCTATTCCCTACACTCTATACCCTACACTCTATACCCTACACTCTATACCCTACACTCTACACCCTACACTCTATACCCTACACTCTATACCATACACTCTATACCCTACACTCTACACTCTATGCCCTACACTCTACACCCTACACTCTATACCCTACACTCTAATCCCTACACTCTACACTCTCTACCCTACACTTTCTACCCTACACTCTATACCCTACACTCTATACCCTACACTCTACACTCTATGCCCTACACTCTACACTCTATACCCTACACTCTATACCCTACACTCTATACCCTACACTCTACACTCTATACCCTACACTCTATACCCTACACTCTATGCCCTACACTCTATACCCTACACTCTATACCCTACACTCTATACCCTACACTCTACACTCTATACCCTACACTCTATACCCTACACTCTATACCCTACACTCTACACTCTATACCCTACACTCTATACCCTACACTCTATGCCCTACACTCTATACCCTACACTCTATACCCTACACTCTATAACATACACTCTATACCCTACACTCTGTACCCTACAATCTATACCATACACTCTATACCCTACACTCTATACCCTACACTCTATACCCTACACTCTATACCATACTCTCTATACCCTACACTCTATACCGTACACTCTATACCCTACACTCTATACCCTACACTCTATACCCTACACTCTACACCCTACACTCTATACCTTACACTCTATACCCTACACTCTATACCCTACACTCTACACTCTGTACCCTACACTCTACACCCTACACTCTATACCCTACACTCTAATCCCTACACTCTACACTCTATACCCTATACTCTATACCCTACACTCTACACTCTATACCTTACACTCTACACTCTATTCCCTACACTCTATTCCCTACACTCTATACCCTACACTCTATACCCTACACTCTACACCCTACACTCTATACCCTACACTCTATACCATACACTCTATACCCTACACTCTACACTCTATACCCTACACTCCACACCCTACACTCTATACCCTACACTCTAATCCCTACACTCTACACTCTATACCCTACACTCTATACCCTACACTCTACACTCTCTACCCTACACTCTATACCCTACACTCTGTACCCTACACTCTATACCCTACACTCTACACTCTATACCCTACACTCTACACTCTATACCCTACACTGTATACCCTACACTCTATACCCTACACTCTATACCCTACAATCTACACTCTATGCCCTACACTCTACACTCTATACCCTACACTCTACACTCTATACCCTACACTCTACACTCTATACCCTACACTGTATACCCTACACTCTATACCCTACACTCTATACCCTACACTCTATACCCTACACTCTACACTCTATGCCCTACACTCTACACTCTATACCTTACACTCAACACTCTATTCCCTACACTCTATACCCTACACTCTATACCCTACACTCTATACCCTACACTCTACACCCTACACTCTATACCCTACACTCTATATCATACACTCTATACCCTACACTCTACACTCTATGCCCTACACTCTACACCCTACACTCTATACCCTACACTCTAATCCCTACACTCTACACTCTCTACCCTACACTTTCTACCCTACACTCTATACCCTACACTCTATACCCTACACTCTACACTCTATGCCCTACACTCTACACTCTATACCCTACACTCTATACCCTACACTCTATACCCTACACTCTACACTCTATACCCTACACTCTATACCCTACACTCTATGCCCTACACTCTATACCCTACACTCTATACCCTACACTCTATACCCTACACTCTACACTCTATACCCTACACTCTATACCCTACACTCTATACCCTACACTCTACACTCTATACCCTACACTCTATACCCTACACTCTATGCCCTACACTCTATACCCTACACTCTATACCCTACACTCTATAACATACACTCTATACCCTACACTCTGTACCCTACAATCTATACCATACACTCTATACCCTACACTCTATACCCTACACTCTATACCCTACACTCTATACCATACTCTCTATACCCTACACTCTATACCGTACACTCTATACCCTACACTCTATACCCTACACTCTATACCCTACACTCTACACCCTACACTCTATACCTTACACTCTATACCCTACACTCTATACCCTACACTCTAAACTCTATACCCTACACTCTACACTCTATACCCTACACTCTATACCCTACACTCTATACCCTACACTCTATACCCTACACTCTACACCTTACACTCTATACCCTACACTCTATACCCTACACTCTAAACTCTATACCGTACACTCTACACTCTATACCCTACACTCTACACTCTATACCCTACACTCTACACTCTATACCCTACACTCTACACTCTATACCCTACACTCTATAACATACACTCTATACCCTACACTCTATACCCTACACTCTATACCATACACTCTATACCCTACACTCTATACCCTACACTCTATACCATACACTCTGTACCCTACACTCTATACCCTACACTCTATACCATACACTCTGTACCCTACACTCTATACCCTACACTCTATACCCTACACTCTATACCCTACACTCTACACCCTACACTCTATACCTTACACTCTATACCCTACACTCTATACCCTACACTCTAAACTCTATACCCTGCACTCTACACTCTATACCCTACACTCTATACCCTACACTCTATACCCTACACTCTATACCATACACTCTGTACCCTACACTCTATACCCTACACTCTATACCCTACACTCTATACCCTACACTCTACACCCTACACTCTATACCTTACACTCTATACCCTACACTCTATACCCTACACTCTAAACTCTATACCCTGCACTCTACACTCTATACCCTACACTCTATACCCTACACTCTATACCCTACACTCTATACCCTACACTCTACACTCTATACCCTACACTCTATACCATACACTCCATACCCTACACTCTATACCGTACACTCTATACCCTACACTCTATACCCTACAATCTATACCCTACACTCTACACCCTACACTCTATACCTTACACTCTATACCCTACACTCTATACCCTACACTCTAAACTCTATACCCTACACTCTACACTCTATACCCTACACTCTATAACATACACTCTATACCCTACACTCTATACCCTACACTCTATACCCTACACTCTACACTCTATACCCTACACTCTATACCATACACTCTACACCATACACTCTATAGCATACACTCTATACCCTACACTCTACACTATATACCCTACACTCTATACCCTACACTCTACACCCTGCACTCTATACCCTACACACTATACCCTACACTCTACACTCTATACCCTACACTCTATACCCTACACTCTATACCCTACACTCTATACCCTACACTCTATAGCCTACAATCTATACCCTACACTCTATACCCTACAGTCTATACCCTACACTATATACCCTACACTCTACACTCTATACCTTACACTCTACACTCTATTCCCTACACTCTATACCCTACACTCTATACCCTACACTCTATACCCTACACTCTATACCCTACACTCTACACCCTAAACTCTATACCCTACACTCTATACCATACACTCTATACCCTACACTCTACACCCTACACTCTACACCCTACACTCTATACCCTACACTCTAATCCCTACACTCTACACTCTATACCCTACACTCTATACCCTATACTCTACACTCTATACCTTACACTCTACACTCTATTCCCTACACTCTATACCCTACACTCTATACCCTACACTCTACACCCTACACTCTATACCCTACACTCTATACCATACACTCTATACCCTACACTCTACACTCTATACCCTACACTCTACACACTACACTCTATACTCTACACTCTAATCCCTACACTCTACACTCTATACCCTACACTCTATACCCTACACTCTATACCCTACACTCTACACTCTCTACCCTACACTCTATACCCTACACTCTATAACATACACTCTATACCCTACACTCTACACCCTACACTCTATACCATACACTCTACACTCTATACCCTACACTCTATACCATACACTCTACACCATGCACTCTATAGCATACACTCTATACCCTACACTCTACACTCTATACCCTACACTCTATACCCTACACTCTACACCCTGCACTCTATACCCTACACACTATACCCTACACTCTACACTCTATACCCTACACTCTATACCCTACACTCTATACCCTACACTCTATACCCTACACTCTACACTCTATAACCTACACTCTATAGCCTACACTCTACAATCTATACCCTACACTCTATACCCTACACTCTATACCCTACAGGCTATACCCTACACTCTATACCCTACACTCTACACTCTATACCTTACACTCCACACTCTATTCCCTACACTCTATACCCTACACTCTATACCCTACACTCTATACCCTACACTCTATACCCTACACTCTACACCCTACACTCTATACCCTACACTCTATACCATACACTCTATACCCTACACTCTACACTCTGTACCCTACACTCTACACCCTACACTCTATACCCTACACTCTAATCCCTACACTCTACACTCTATACCCTATACTCTATACCCTACACTCTACACTCTATACTTTACACTCTACACTCTATTCCCTACACTCTATTCCCTACACTCTATACCCTACACTCTATACCCTACACTCTACACCCTACACTCTATACCCTACACTCTATACCATACACTCTATACCCTACACTCTACACTCTATACCCTACACTCCACACCCTACACTCTATACCCTACACTCTAATCCCTACACTCTACACTCTATACCCTACACTCTATACCCTACACTCTACACTCTCTACCCTACACTCTATACCCTACACTCTGTACCCTACACTCTATACCCTACACTCTACACTCTATACCCTACACTCTACACTCTATACCCTACACTGTATACCCTACACTCTATACCCTACACTCTATACCCTACAATCTACACTCTATGCCCTACACTCTACACTCTATACCCTACACTCTACACTCTATACCCTACACTCTACACTCTATACCCTACACTGTATACCCTACACTCTATACCCTACACTCTATACCCTACACTCTATACCCTACACTCTACACTCTATGCCCTACACTCTACACTCTATACCTTACACTCAACACTCTATTCCCTACACTCTATACCCTACACTCTATACCCTACACTCTATACCCTACACTCTACACCCTACACTCTATACCCTACACTCTATACCATACACTCTATACCCTACACTCTACACTCTATGCCCTACACTCTACACCCTACACTCTATACCCTACACTCTAATCCCTACACTCTACACTCTCTACCCTACACTTTCTACCCTACACTCTATACCCTACACTCTATACCCTACACTCTACACTCTATGCCCTGCACTCTACACTCTATACCCTACACTCTATACCCTACACTCTATACCCTACACTCTACACTCTATACCCTACACTCTATACCCTACACTCTATGCCCTACACTCTATACCCTTCACTCTATACCCTACACTCTATACCCTACACTCTACACTCTATACCCTACACTCTATACCCTACACTCTATACCCTACACTCTACACTCTATACCCTACACTCTATACCCTACACTCTATGCCCTACACTCTATACCCTACACTCTATACCCTACACTCTATACCCTACACTCTACACTCTATACCCTACACTCTACACTCTATACCCAACACACTATACCCTCCACTCTATACCCTACACTCTAATCCCTACACTCTACACTCTATACCCTACACTCTATACCCTACACTCTACACTCTATACCTTACACTCTACACTCTATTCCCTACACTCTATACCCTACACTCTCTACCCTACACTCTATACCCTACACTCTATACCCAACACTCTATACCCTACACTCTATACCCTACACTCTATACCCTACACTCTATACCCTACACTCTACACTCTATACCCTACACTCTATACCATACACTCCATACCCTACACTCTATACCGTACACTCTATACCCTACACTCTATACCCTACAATCTATACCCTACACTCTACACCCTACACTCTATACCTTACACTCTATACCCTACACTCTATACCCTACACTCTAAACTCTATACCCTACACTCTACACTCTATACCCTACACTCTATAACATACACTCTATACCCTACACTCTATACCCTACACTCTATACCCTACACTCTACACTCTATACCCTACACTCTATACCATACACTCTACACCATACACTCTATAGCATACACTCTATACCCTACACTCTACACTCTATACCCTACACTCTATACCCTACACTCTACACCCTGCACTCTATACCCTACACACTATACCCTACACTCTACACTCTATACCCTACACTCTATACCCTACACTCTATACCCTACACTCTATAGCCTACAATCTATACCCTACACTCTATACCCTACAGTCTATACCCTACACTATATACCCTACACTCTACACTCTATACCTTACACTCTACACTCTATTCCCTACACTCTATACCCTACACTCTATACCCTACACTCTATACCCTACACTCTATACCCTACACTCTACACCCTACACTCTATACCCTACACTCTATACCATACACTCTATACCCTACACTCTACACTCTATGCCCTACACTCTACACCCTACACTCTATACCCTACACTCTAATCCCTACACTCTACACTCTCTACCCTACACTTTCTACCCTACACTCTATACCCTACACTCTATACCCTACACTCTACACTCTATGCCCTACACTCTACACTCTATACCCTACACTCTATACCCTACACTCTATACCCTACACTCTACACTCTATACCCTACACTCTATACCCTACACTCTATGCCCTACACTCTATACCCTACACTCTATACCCTACACTCTATACCCTACACTCTACACTCTATACCCTACACTCTATACCCTACACTCTATACCCTACACTCTACACTCTATACCCTACACTCTATACCCTACACTCTATGCCCTACACTCTATACCCTACACTCTATACCCTACACTCTATACCCTACACTCTACACTCTATACCCTACACTCTACACTCTATACCCAACACACTATACCCTCCACTCTATACCCTACACTCTAATCCCTACACTCTACACTCTATACCCTACACTCTATACCCTACACTCTACACTCTATACCTTACACTCTACACTCTATTCCCTACACTCTATACCCTACACTCTCTACCCTACATTCTATACCCTACACTCTATAACCAACACTCTATACCCTACACTCTATACCCTACACTCTATACCCTACACTCTATACCCTACACTCTACACTCTATACCCTACACTCTATACCATACACTCCATACCCTACACTCTATACCGTACACTCTATACCCTACACTCTATACCCTACAATCTATACCCTACACTCTACACCCTACACTCTATACCTTACACTCTATACCCTACACTCTATACCCTACACTCTAAACTCTATACCCTACACTCTACACTCTATACCCTACACTCTATAACATACACTCTATACCCTACACTCTATACCCTACACTCTATACCCTACACTCTACACTCTATACCCTACACTCTATACCATACACTCTACACCATACACTCTATAGCATACACTCTATACCCTACACTCTACACTCTATACCCTACACTCTATACCCTACACTCTACACCCTGCACTCTATACACTACACACTATACCCTACACTCTACACTCTATACCCTACACTCTATACCCTACACTCTATACCCTACACTCTATACCCTACACTCTATAGCCTACAATCTATACCCTACACTCTATACCCTACAGTCTATACCCTACACTATATACCCTACACTCTACACTCTATACCTTACACTCTACACTCTATTCCCTACACTCTATACCCTACACTCTATACCCTACACTCTATACCCTACACTCTATACCCTACACTCTACACCCTACACTCTATACCCTACACTCTATACCATACACTCTATACCCTACACTCTACACTCTATACCCTACACTCTACACCCTACACTCTATACCCTACACTCTAATCCCTACACTCTACACTCTATACCCTACACTCTATACCCTATACTCTACACTCTATACCTTACACTCTACACTCTATTCCCTACACTCTATACCCTACACTCTATACCCTACACTCTATACCCTACACTCTACACCCTACACTCTCTACCCTACACTCTATACCATACACTCTATACCCTACACGCTACACTCTATACCCTACACTCTACACACTACACTCTATACCCTACACTCTAATCCCTACACTCTACACTCTATACCCTACACTCTGTACCCTACACTCTATACCCTACACTCTACACTCTATACCCTACACTCTACACTCTATACCCTACACTGTATACCCTACACTCTATACCCTACACTCTATACCCTACAATCTACACTCTATGCCCTACACTCTACACTCTATACCCTACACTCTACACTCTATACCCTACACTCTACACTCTATACCCTACACTGTATACCCTACACTCTATACCCTACACTCTATACCCTACACTCTATACCCTACACTCTACACTCTATGCCCTACACTCTACACTCTATACCTTACACTCAACACTCTATTCCCTACACTCTATACCCTACACTCTATACCCTACACTCTATACCCTACACTCTACACCCTACACTCTATACCCTACACTCTATACCATACACTCTATACCCTACACTCTACACTCTATGCCCTACACTCTACACCCTACACTCTATACCCTACACTCTAATCCCTACACTCTACACTCTCTACCCTACACTTTCTACCCTACACTCTATACCCTACACTCTATACCCTACACTCTACACTCTATGCCCTACACTCTACACTCTATACCCTACACTCTATACCCTACACTCTATACCCTACACTCTACACTCTATACCCTACACTCTATACCCTACACTCTATGCCCTACACTCTATACCCTACACTCTATACCCTACACTCTATACCCTACACTCTACACTCTATACCCTACACTCTATACCCTACACTCTATACCCTACACTCTACACTCTATACCCTACACTCTATACCCTACACTCTATGCCCTACACTCTATACCCTACACTCTATACCCTACACTCTATAACATACACTCTATACCCTACACTCTGTACCCTACAATCTATACCATACACTCTATACCCTACACTCTATACCCTACACTCTATACCCTACACTCTATACCATACTCTCTATACCCTACACTCTATACCGTACACTCTATACCCTACACTCTATACCCTACACTCTATACCCTACACTCTACACCCTACACTCTATACCTTACACTCTATACCCTACACTCTATACCCTACACTCTAAACTCTATACCCTACACTCTACACTCTATACCCTACACTCTATACCCTACACTCTATACCCTACACTCTATACCCTACACTCTACACCTTACACTCTATACCCTACACTCTATACCCTACACTCTAAACTCTATACCGTACACTCTACACTCTATACCCTACACTCTACACTCTATACCCTACACTCTACACTCTATACCCTACACTCTACACTCTATACCCTACACTCTATAACATACACTCTATACCCTACACTCTATACCCTACACTCTATACCATACACTCTATACCCTACACTCTATACCCTACACTCTATACCATACACTCTGTACCCTACACTCTATACCCTACACTCTATACCCTACACTCTATACCCTACACTCTACACCCTACACTCTATACCTTACACTCTATACCCTACACTCTATACCCTACACTCTAAACTCTATACCCTGCACTCTACACTCTATACCCTACACTCTATACCCTACACTCTATACCCTACACTCTATACCCTACACTCTATACCCTACACTCTACACTCTATACCCTACACTCTATACCATACACTCCATACCCTACACTCTATACCGTACACTCTATACCCTACACTCTATACCCTACAATCTATACCCTACACTCTACACCCTACACTCTATACCTTACACTCTATACCCTACACTCTATACCCTACACTCTAAACTCTATACCCTACACTCTACACTCTATACCCTACACTCTATAACATACACTCTATACCCTACACTCTATACCCTACACTCTATACCCTACACTCTACACTCTATACCCTACACTTTATACCATACACTCTACACCATACACTCTATAGCATACACTCTATACCCTACACTCTACACTATATACCCTACACTCTATACCCTACACTCTACACCCTGCACTCTATACCCTACACACTATACCCTACACTCTACACTCTATACCCTACACTCTATACCCTACACTCTATACCCTACACTCTATACCCTACACTCTATAGCCTACAATCTATACCCTACACTCTATACCCTACAGTCTATACCCTACACTATATACCCTACACTCTACACTCTATACCTTACACTCTACACTCTATTCCCTACACTCTATACCCTACACTCTATACCCTACACTCTATACCCTACACTCTATACCCTACACTCTACACCCTACACTCTATACCCTACACTCTATACCATACACTCTATACCCTACACTCTACACCCTACACTCTACACCCTACACTCTATACCCTACACTCTAATCCCTACACTCTACACTCTATACCCTACACTCTATACCCTATACTCTACACTCTATACCTTACACTCTACACTCTATTCCCTACACTCTATACCCTACACTCTATACCCTACACTCTATACCCTACACTCTACACCCTACACTCTATACCCTACACTCTATACCATACACTCTATACCCTACACTCTACACTCTATACCCTACACTCTACACACTACACTCTATACTCTACACTCTAATCCCTACACTCTACACTCTATACCCTACACTCTATACCCTACACTCTATACCCTACACTCTACACTCTCTACCCTACACTCTATACCCTACACTCTATAACATACACTCTATACCCTACACTCTACACCCTACACTCTATACCATACACTCTACACTCTATATCCTACACTCTATACCATACACTCTACACCATGCACTCTATAGCATACACTCTATACCCTACACTCTACACTCTATACCCTACACTCTATACCCTACACTCTACACCCTGCACTCTATACCCTACACACTATACCCTACACTCTACACTCTATACCCTACACTCTATACCCTACACTCTATACCCTACACTCTATACCCTACACTCTACACTCTATAACCTACACTCTATAGCCTACACTCTACAATCTATACCCTACACTCTATACCCTACACTCTATACCCTACAGGCTATACCCTACACTCTATACCCTACACTCTACACTCTATACCTTACACTCCACACTCTATTCCCTACACTCTATACCCTACACTCTATACCCTACACTCTATACCCTACACTCTATACCCTACACTCTACACCCTACACTCTATACCCTACACTCTATACCATACACTCTATACCCTACACTCTACACTCTGTACCCTACACTCTACACCCTACACTCTATACCCTACACTCTAATCCCTACACTCTACACTCTATACCCTATACTCTATACCCTACACTCTACACTCTATACCTTACACTCTACACTCTATTCCCTACACTCTATTCCCTACACTCTATACCCTACACTCTATACCCTACACTCTACACCCTACACTCTATACCCTACACTCTATACCATACACTCTATACCCTACACTCTACACTCTATACCCTACACTCCACACCCTACACTCTATACCCTACACTCTAATCCCTACACTCTACACTCTATACCCTACACTCTATACCCTACACTCTACACTCTCTACCCTACACTCTATACCCTACACTCTGTACCCTACACTCTATACCCTACACTCTACACTCTATACCCTACACTCTACACTCTATACCCTACACTGTATACCCTACACTCTATACCCTACACTCTATACCCTACAATCTACACTCTATGCCCTACACTCTACACTCTATACCCTACACTCTACACTCTATACCCTACACTCTACACTCTATACCCTACACTGTATACCCTACACTCTATACCCTACACTCTATACCCTACACTCTATACCCTACACTCTACACTCTATGCCCTACACTCTACACTCTATACCTTACACTCAACACTCTATTCCCTACACTCTATACCCTACACTCTATACCCTACACTCTATACCCTACACTCTACACCCTACACTCTATACCCTACACTCTATACCATACACTCTATACCCTACACTCTACACTCTATGCCCTACACTCTACACCCTACACTCTATACCCTACACTCTAATCCCTACACTCTACACTCTCTACCCTACACTTTCTACCCTACACTCTATACCCTACACTCTATACCCTACACTCTACACTCTATGCCCTGCACTCTACACTCTATACCCTACACTCTATACCCTACACTCTATACCCTACACTCTACACTCTATACCCTACACTCTATACCCTACACTCTATGCCCTACACTCTATACCCTACACTCTATACCCTACACTCTATACCCTACACTCTACACTCTATACCCTACACTCTATACCCTACACTCTATACCCTACACTCTACACTCTATACCCTACACTCTATGCCCTACACTCTATACCCTACACTCTATACCCTACACTCTATACCCTACACTCTACACTCTATACCCTACACTCTACACTCTATACCCAACACACTATACCCTCCACTCTATACCCTACACTCTAATCCCTACACTCTACACTCTATACCCTACACTCTATACCCTACACTCTACACTCTATACCTTACACTCTACACTCTATTCCCTACACTCTATACCCTACACTCTCTACCCTACACTCTATACCCTACACTCTATACCCAACACTCTATACCCTACACTCTATACCCTACACTCTATACCCTACACTCTATACCCTACACTCTACACTCTATACCCTACACTCTATACCATACACTCCATACCCTACACTCTATACCGTACACTCTATACCCTACACTCTATACCCTACAATCTATACCCTACACTCTACACCCTACACTCTATACCTTACACTCTATACCCTACACTCTATACCCTACACTCTAAACTCTATACCCTACACTCTACACTCTATACCCTACACTCTATAACATACACTCTATACCCTACACTCTATACCCTACACTCTATACCCTACACTCTACACTCTATACCCTACACTCTATACCATACACTCTACACCATACACTCTATAGCATACACTCTATACCCTACACTCTACACTCTATACCCTACACTCTATACCCTACACTCTACACCCTGCACTCTATACCCTACACACTATACCCTACACTCTACACTCTATACCCTACACTCTATACCCTACACTCTATACCCTACACTCTATACCCTACACTCTATAGCCTACAATCTATACCCTACACTCTATACCCTACAGTCTATACCCTACACTATATACCCTACACTCTACACTCTATACCTTACACTCTACACTCTATTCCCTACACTCTATACCCTACACTCTATACCCTACACTCTATACCCTACACTCTATACCCTACACTCTACACCCTACACTCTATACCCTACACTCTATACCATACACTCTATACCCTACACTCTACACTCTATGCCCTACACTCTACACCCTACACTCTATACCCTACACTCTAATCCCTACACTCTACACTCTCTACCCTACACTTTCTACCCTACACTCTATACCCTACACTCTATACCCTACACTCTACACTCTATGCCCTACACTCTACACTCTATACCCTACACTCTATACCCTACACTCTATACCCTACACTCTACACTCTATACCCTACACTCTATACCCTACACTCTATGCCCTACACTCTATACCCTACACTCTATACCCTACACTCTACACCCTACACTCTACACTCTATACCCTACACTCTATACCCTACACTCTATACCCTACACTCTACACTCTATACCCTACACTCTATACCCTACACTCTATGCCCTACACTCTATACCCTACACTCTATACCCTACACTCTATACCCTACACTCTACACTCTATACCCTACACTCTACACTCTATACCCAACACACTATACCCTCCACTCTATACCCTACACTCTAATCCCTACACTTTACACTCTATACCCTACACTCTATACCCTACACTCTACACTCTATACCTTACACTCTACACTCTATTCCCTACACTCTATACCCTACACTCTCTACCCTACATTCTATACCCTACACTCTATAACCAACACTCTATACCCTACACTCTATACCCTACACTCTATACCCTACACTCTATACCCTACACTCTACACTCTATACCCTACACTCTATACCATACACTCCATACCCTACACTCTATACCGTACACTCTATACCCTACACTCTATACCCTACAATCTATACCCTACACTCTACACCCTACACTCTATACCTTACACTCTATACCCTACACTCTATACCCTACACTCTAAACTCTATACCCTACACTCTACACTCTATACCCTACACTCTATAACATACACTCTATACCCTACACTCTATACCCTACACTCTATACCCTACACTCTACACTCTATACCCTACACTCTATACCATACACTCTACACCATACACTCTATAGCATACACTCTATACCCTACACTCTACACTCTATAACCTACACTCTATACCCTACACTCTACACCCTGCACTCTATACCCTACACACTATACCCTACACTCTACACTCTATACCCTACACTCTATACCCTACACTCTATACCCTACACTCTATACCCTACACTCTATAGCCTACAATCTATACCCTACACTCTATACCCTACAGTCTATACCCTACACTATATACCCTACACTCTACACTCTATACCTTACACTCTACACTCTATTCCCTACACTCTATACCCTACACTCTATACCCTACACTCTATACCCTACACTCTATACCCTACACTCTACACCCTACACTCTATACCCTACACTCTATACCATACACTCAATACCCTACACTCTACACTCTATACCCTACACTCTACACCCTACACTCTATACCCTACACTCTAATCCCTACACTCTACACTCTATACCCTACACTCTATACCCTATACTCTACACTCTATACCTTACACTCTACACTCTATTCCCTACACTCTATACCCTACACTCTATACCCTACACTCTATACCCTACACTCTACACCCTACACTCTCTACCCTACACTCTATACCATACACTCTATACCCTACACTCTACACTCTATACCCTACACTCTACACACTACACTCTATACCCTACACTCTAATCCCTACACTCTACACTCTATACCCTACACTCTATACCCTACACTCTATACCCTACACTCTACACTCTCTACCCTACACTCTATACCCTACACTCTATAACATACACTCTATACCCTACACTCTACACCCTACACTCTATACCATACACTCTACACTCTATACCCTACACTCTATACCATACACTCTACACCATACACTCTATAGCATACACTCTATACCCTACACTCTACACTCTATACCCTACACTCTATACCCTACACTCTACACCCTGCACTCTATACCCTACACACTATACCCTACACTCTACACTCTATACCCTACACTCTATACCCTACACTCTATACCCTACACTCTATACCCTACACTCTACACTCTATACCCTACACTCTATAGCCTACACTTTACAATCTATACCCTACACTCTATACCCTACACTCTATACCCTACAGGCTATACCCTACACTCTATACCCTACACTCTACACTCTATACCTTACACTCCACACTCTATTCCCTACACTCTATACCCTACACTCTATACCCTACACTCTATACCCTACACTCTATACCATACACTCTATACCCTACACTCTACACTCTGTACCCTACACTCTACACCCTACACTCTATACCCTACACTCTAATCCCTACAGTCTACACTCTATACCCTACACTCTATACCCTACACTTTACACTCTATACCTTACACTCTACACTCTATTCCCTACACTCTATTCCCTACACTCTATACCCTACACTCTATAGCCTACACTCTACAATCTATACCCTACACTCTATACTCTACACTCTATACCCTACATGCTATACCCTACACTCTATACCCTACACTCTACACTCTATACCTTACACTCCACACTCTATTCCCTACACTCTATACCCTACACTCTATACCCTACACTCTATACCCTACACTCTATACCATACACTCTATACCCTACACTCTACACTCTGTACACTACACTTTACACCCTACACTCTAATCCCTACAGTCTACACTCTATACCCTACACTCTATACCCTACACTTTACACTCTATACCTTACACTCTACACTCTATTCCCTACACTCTATTCCCTACACTCTATACCCTACACTCTATACCCTACACTCTACACCCTACACTCTATACCCTACACTCTATACCATACACTCTATACCCTACACTCTACACTCTATACCCTACACTCCACACCCTACACTCTATACCCTACACTCTAATCCCTACACTCTACACTCTATACCCTACACTCTATACCCTACACTCTACACTCTCTACCCTACACTCTATACCCTACACTCTGTACCCTACACTCTATACCCTACACTCTACACTCTATACCCTACACTCTACACTCTATACCCTACACTGTATACCCTACACTCTATACCCTACACTCTATACCCTACAATCTACACTCTATGCCCTACACTCTACACTCTATACCCTACACTCTACACTCTATACCCTACACTGTATACCCTACACTCTATACCCTACACTCTATACCCTACAATCTATACCCTACACTCTACACCCTACACTCTATACCTTACACTCTACACCCTACACTCTATACCCTACACTCTAATCCCTACAGTCTACACTCTATACCCTACACTCTATACCCTACACTTTACACTCTGTACCTTACACTCTACACTCTATTCCCTACACTCTATTCCCTACACTCTATACCCTACACTCTATACCCTGCACTCTACACCCTACACTCTATACCCTACACTCTATACCATACACTCTATACCCTACACTCTACACTCTATACCCTACACTCCACACCCTACACTCTATACCCTACACTCTAATCCCTACACTCTACACTCTATACCCTACACTCTATACCCTACACTCTACACTCTCTACCCTACACTCTATACCCTACACTCTGTACCCTACACTCTATACCCTACACTCTACACTCTATACCCTACACTCTACACTCTATACCCTACACTGTATACCCTACACTCTATACCCTACACTCTATACCCTACAATCTACACTCTATGCCCTACACTCTACACTATATACCCTACACTCTACACTCTATACCCTACACTGTATACCCTACACTCTATACCCTACACTCTATACCCTACAATCTATACCGTACACTCTACACCCTACACTCTATACCTTACACTCTATACCCTACACTCTATACCCTACACTCTAAACTCTATACCCTACACTCTACACTCTATACCCTACACTCTATAACATACACTCTATACCCTACACTCTATACCCTACACTCTATACCCTACACTCTACACTCTATACCCTACACTCTATACCATACACTCTACACCATACACTCTATAGCATACACTCTATACCCTACACTCTACACTCTATACCCTACACTCTATACCCTACACTCTACACCCTGCACTCTATACCCTACACACTATACCCTACACTCTACACTCTATACCCTACACTCTATACCCTACACTCTATACCCTACACTCTATACCCTACACTCTATAGCCTACAATCTATACCCTACACTCTATACCCTACAGTCTATACCCTACACTATGTACCCTACACTCTACACTCTATACCTTACACTCTACACTCTATTCCCTACACTCTATACCCTACACTCTATATCCTACACTCTATACCCTACACTCTATAACCTACACTCTACACCCTACACTCTATACCCTACACTCTATACCATACACTCTATACCCTACACTCTACACTCTATACCCTAAACTCTACACCCTACACTCTATACCCTACACTCTAATCCCTACACTCTACACTCTATACCCTACACTCTATACCCTATACTCTACACTCTATACCTTACACTCTACACTCTATTCCCTACACTCTATACCCTACACTCTATACCCTACACTCTATACCCTACACTCTACACCCTACAATCTATACCCTACACTCTATACCATACACTCTATACCCTACACTCTACACTCTATACCCTACACTCTACACACTACACTCTATACCCTACACTCTAATCCCTACACTCTACACTCTATACCCTACACTCTATACCCTACACTCTATACCCTACACTCTACACTCTCTACCCTACACTCTATACCCTACACTCTATAACATACACTCTATACCCTACACTCTACACCCTACACTCTATACCATACACTCTACACTCTATACCCTACACTCTATACCATACACTCTACACCATACACTCTATAGCATACACTCTGTACCCTACACTCTACACCCTATACCCTACACTCTATACCCTACACTCTACACCCTGCACTCTATACCCTACACACTATACCCTACACTCTACACTCTATACTCTACACTCTATACCCTACACTCTATAGCCTACACTCTACAATCTATACCCTACACTCTATACCCTACACTCTATACCCTACAGGCTATACCCTACACTCTATACCATACACTCTACACTCTATACCTTACACTCCACACTCTATTCCCTACACTCTATACCCTACACTCTATACCCTACACTCTATACCCTACACTCTATACCCTACACTCTACACCCTACACTCTATACCCTACACTCTATACCATACACTCTATACCCTACACTCTACACTCTGTACCCTACACTCTACACCCTACACTCTATACCCTACACTCTAATCCCTACACTCTACACTCTATACCCTACACTCTATAACCTACACTCTACACTCTATACCTTACACTCTACACTCTATTCCCTACACTCTATTCCCTACACTCTATACCCTACACTCTATACCCTACACTCTACACCCTACACTCTATACCCTACACTCTATACCATACACTCTACACCCTACACTCTACACTCTATACCCTACACTCCACACCCTACACTCTATACCCTACACTCTAATCCCTACACTCTACACTCTATACCCTACACTCTATACCCTACACTCTACACTCTCTACCCTACACTCTATACCCTACACTCTGTACCCTACACTCTATACCCTACACTCTACACTCTATACCCTACACTCTACACTCTATACCCTACACTGTATACCCTACACTCTATACCCTACACTCTATACCCTACAATCTACACTCTATGCCCTACACTCTACACTCTATACCCTACACTCTACACTCTATACCCTACACTCTACACTCTATACCCTACACTGTATACCCTACACTCTATACCCTACACTCTATACCCTACACTCTATACCCTACACTCTACACTCTATGCCCTACACTCTACACTCTATACCTTACACTCAACACTCTATTCCCTACACTCTATACCCTACACTCTATACCCTACACTCTATACCCTACACTCTACACCCTACACTCTATACCCTACACTCTATACCATACACTCTATACCCTACACTCTACACTCTATGCCCTACACTCTACACCCTACACTCTATACCCTACACTCTAATCCCTACACTCTACACTCTCTACCCTACACTCTCTACCCTACACTCTATACCCTACACTCTATACCCTACACTCTACACTCTATGCCCTACACTCTACACTCTATACCCTACACTCTATACCCTACACTCTATACCCTACACTCTACACTCTATACCCTACACTCTATACCCTACACTCTATGCCCTACACTCTATACCCTACACTCTATACCCTACACTCTATACCCTACACTCTACACTCTATACCCTACACTCTATACCCTACACTCTATACCCTACACTCTACACTCTATACCCTACACTCTATACCCTACACTCTATGCCCTACACTCTATACCCTACACTCTATACCCTACACTCTATACCCTACACTCTACACTCTATACCCTACACTCTACACTCTATACCCTACACACTATACCCTCCACTCTATACCCTACACTCTAATCCCTACACTCTACACTCTATACCCTACACTCTATACCCTACACTCTACACTCTATACCTTACACTCTACACTCTATTCCCTACACTCTATACCCTACACTCTATACCCAACACTCTATACCCTACACTCTATACCCTACACTCTATACCCTACACTCTATACCCTACACTCTACACTCTATACCCTACACTCTATACCATACACTCCATACCCTACACTCTATACCGTACACTCTATACCCTACACTCTATACCCTACAATCTATACCCTACACTCTACACCCTACACTCTATACCTTACACTCTATACCCTACACTCTATACCCTACACTCTAAACTCTATACCCTACACTCTACACTCTATACCCTACACTCTATAACATACACTCTATACCCTACACTCTATACCCTACACTCTATACCCTACACTCTACACTCTATACCCTACACTCTATACCATACACTCTACACCATACACTCTATAGCATACACTCTATACCCTACACTCTACACTCTATACCCTACACTCTATACCCTACACTCTACACCCTGCACTCTATACCCTACACACTATACCCTACACTCTACACTCTATACCCTACACTCTATACCCTACACTCTATACCCTACACTCTATACCCTACAGTCTATAGCCTACAATCTATACCCTACACTCTATATCCTACAGTCTATACCCTACACTATATACCCTACACTCTACACTCTATACCTTACACTCTACACTCTATTCCCTACACTCTATACCCTACACTCTATACCCTACACTCTATACCCTACACTCTATACCCTACACTCTACACCCTACACTCTATACCCTACACTCTATACCATACACTCTATACCCTACACTCTACACTCTATACCCTACACTCTACACCCTACACTCTATACCCTACACTCTAATCCCTACACTCTACACTCTATACCCTACACTCTATACCCTATACTCTACACTCTATACCTTACACTCTACACTCTATTCCCTACACTCTATACCCTACACTCTATACCCTACACTCTATACCCTACACCCTACACTCTATACCCTACACTCTATACCATACACTCTATACCCTACACTCTACACTCTATACCCTACACTCTACACACTACACTCTATACCCTACACTCTAATCCCTACACTCTACACTCTATACCCTACACTCCATACCCTACACTCTATACCCTACACTCTACACTCTCTACCCTACACTCTATACCCTACACTCTATAACATACACTCTATACCCTACACTCTACACCCTACACTCTATACCATACACTCTACACTCTATACCCTACACTCTATACCATACACTCTACACCATACACTCTATAGCATACACTCTATACCCTACACTCTACACTCTATACCCTACACTCTATACCCTACACTCTACACCCTGCACTCTATACCCTACACACTATACCCTACACTCTACACTCTATACCCTACACTCTATACCCTACACTCTATACCCTACACTCTATACCCTACACTCTACACTCTATACCCTACACTCTATAGCCTACACTCTACAATCTATACCCTACAGGCTATACCCTACACTCTATACCCTACACTCTACACTCTATACCTTACACTCCACACTCTATTCCCTACACTCTATACCCTACACTCTATACCCTACACTCTATACCCTACACTCTATACCCTACACTCTACACCCTACACTCTATACCCTACACTCTATACCATACACTCTATACCCTACACTCTACACTCTGTACCCTACACTCTACACCCTACACTCTATACCCTACACTCTAATCCCTACACTCTACACTCTATACCCTACACTCTACACTCTATTCCCTACACTCTATTCCCTACACTCTATACCCTACACTATATACCCTACACTCTACACCCTACACTCTATACCCTACACTCTATACCATACACTCTATACCCTACACTCTACACTCTATACCCTACACTCCACACCCTACACTCTATACCCTACACTCTAATCCCTACACTCTATTCCCTACACTCTATTCCCTACACTCTATACCCTACACTATATACCCTACACTCTACACCCTACACTCTATACCCTACACTCTATACCATACACTCTATACCCTACACTCTACACTCTATACCCTACACTCCACACCCTACACTCTATACCCTACACTCTAATCCCTACACTCTACACTCTATACCCTACACTCTATACCCTACACTCTACACTCTCTACCCTACACTCTACACTCTATACCCTACACTGTATACCCTACACTCTATACCCTACACTCTATACCCTACAATCTACACTCTATGCCCTACACTCTACACTCTATACCCTACACTCTACACTCTATACCCTACACTCTACACTCTATACCCTACACTGTATACCCTACACTCTATACCCTACACTCTATACCCTACACTCTATACCCTACACTCTACACTCTATGCCCTACACTCTACACTCTATACCCTACACTGTATACCCTACACTCTATACCCTACACTCTATACCATACACTCTATACCCTACACTCTACACTCTGTACCCTACACTCTACACCCTACACTCTATACCCTACACTCTAATCCCTACACTCTACACTCTATACCCTACACTCTATAACCTACACTCTACACTCTATACCTTACACTCTACACTCTATTCCCTACACTCTATTCCCTACACTCTATACCCTACACTCTATACCCTACACTCTACACCCTACACTCTATACCCTACACTCTATACCATACACTCTACACCCTACACTCTACACTCTATACCCTACACTCCACACCCTACACTCTATACCCTACACTCTAATCCCTACACTCTACACTCTATACCCTACACTCTATACCCTACACTCTACACTCTCTACCCTACACTCTATACCCTACACTCTGTACCCTACACTCTATACCCTACACTCTACACTCTATACCCTACACTCTACACTCTATACCCTACACTGTATACCCTACACTCTATACCCTACACTCTATACCCTACAATCTACACTCTATGCCCTACACTCTACACTCTATACCCTACACTCTACACTCTATACCCTACACTCTACACTCTATACCCTACACTGTATACCCTACACTCTATACCCTACACTCTATACCCTACACTCTATACCCTACACTCTACACTCTATGCCCTACACTCTACACTCTATACCTTACACTCAACACTCTATTCCCTACACTCTATACCCTACACTCTATACCCTACACTCTATACCCTACACTCTACACCCTACACTCTATACCCTACACTCTATACCATACACTCTATACCCTACACTCTACACTCTATGCCCTACACTCTACACCCTACACTCTATACCCTACACTCTAATCCCTACACTCTACACTCTCTACCCTACACTCTCTACCCTACACTCTATACCCTACACTCTATACCCTACACTCTACACTCTATGCCCTACACTCTACACTCTATACCCTACACTCTATACCCTACACTCTATACCCTACACTCTACACTCTATACCCTACACTCTATACCCTACACTCTATGCCCTACACTCTATACCCTACACTCTATACCCTACACTCTATACCCTACACTCTACACTCTATACCCTACACTCTATACCCTACACTCTATACCCTACACTCTACACTCTATACCCTACACTCTATACCCTACACTCTATGCCCTACACTCTATACCCTACACTCTATACCCTACACTCTATACCCTACACTCTACACTCTATACCCTACACTCTACACTCTATACCCTACACACTATACCCTCCACTCTATACCCTACACTCTAATCCCTACACTCTACACTCTATACCCTACACTCTATACCCTACACTCTACACTCTATACCTTACACTCTACACTCTATTCCCTACACTCTATACCCTACACTCTATACCCAACACTCTATACCCTACACTCTATACCCTACACTCTATACCCTACACTCTATACCCTACACTCTACACTCTATACCCTACACTCTATACCATACACTCCATACCCTACACTCTATACCGTACACTCTATACCCTACACTCTATACCCTACAATCTATACCCTACACTCTACACCCTACACTCTATACCTTACACTCTATACCCTACACTCTATACCCTACACTCTAAACTCTATACCCTACACTCTACACTCTATACCCTACACTCTATAACATACACTCTATACCCTACACTCTATACCCTACACTCTATACCCTACACTCTACACTCTATACCCTACACTCTATACCATACACTCTACACCATACACTCTATAGCATACACTCTATACCCTACACTCTACACTCTATACCCTACACTCTATACCCTACACTCTACACCCTGCACTCTATACCCTACACACTATACCCTACACTCTACACTCTATACCCTACACTCTATACCCTACACTCTATACCCTACACTCTATACCCTACAGTCTATAGCCTACAATCTATACCCTACACTCTATACCATACACTCTATACCCTACACTCTACACTCTATACCCTACACTCTACACCCTACACTCTATACCCTACACTCTAATCCCTACACTCTACACTCTATACCCTACACTCTATACCCTATACTCTACACTCTATACCTTACACTCTACACTCTATTCCCTACACTCTATACCCTACACTCTATACCCTACACTCTATACCCTACACTCTATACCCTACACTCTACACCCTACACTCTATACCCTACACTCTATACCATACACTCTATACCCTACACTCTACACTCTATACCCTACACTCTACACCCTACACTCTATACCCTACACTCTAATCCCTACACTCTACACTCTATACCCTACACTCTATACCCTATACTCTACACTCTATACCTTACACTCTACACTCTATTCCCTACACTCTATACCCTACACTCTATACCCTACACTCTATACCCTACACCCTACACTCTATACCCTACACTCTATACCATACACTCTATACCCTACACTCTACACTCTATACCCTACACTCTACACACTACACTCTATACCCTACACTCTAATCCCTACACTCTACACTCTATACCCTACACTCCATACCCTACACTCTATACCCTACACTCTACACTCTCTACCCTACACTCTATACCCTACACTCTATAACATACACTCTATACCCTACACTCTACACCCTACACTCTATACCATACACTCTACACTCTATACCCTACACTCTATACCATACACTCTACACCATACACTCTATAGCATACACTCTATACCCTACACTCTACACTCTATACCCTACACTCTATACCCTACACTCTACACCCTGCACTCTATACCCTACACACTATACCCTACACTCTACACTCTATACCCTACACTCTATACCCTACACTCTATACCCTACACTCTATACCCTACACTCTACACTCTATACCCTACACTCTATAGCCTACACTCTACAATCTATACCCTACACTCTATACCCTACACTCTATACCCTACAGGCTATACCCTACACTCTATACCCTACACTCTACACTCTATACCTTACACTCCACACTCTATTCCCTACACTCTATACCCTACACTCTATACCCTACACTCTATACCCTACACTCTATACCCTACACTCTACACCCTACACTCTATACCCTACACTCTATACCATACACTCTATACCCTACACTCTACACTCTGTACCCTACACTCTACACCCTACACTCTATACCCTACACTCTAATCCCTACACTCTACACTCTATACCCTACACTCTACACTCTATTCCCTACACTCTATTCCCTACACTCTATACCCTACACTATATACCCTACACTCTACACCCTACACTCTATACCCTACACTCTATACCATACACTCTATACCCTACACTCTACACTCTATACCCTACACTCCACACCCTACACTCTATACCCTACACTCTAATCCCTACACTCTATTCCCTACACTCTATTCCCTACACTCTATACCCTACACTATATACCCTACACTCTACACCCTACACTCTATACCCTACACTCTATACCATACACTCTATACCCTACACTCTACACTCTATACCCTACACTCCACACCCTACACTCTATACCCTACACTCTAATCCCTACACTCTACACTCTATACCCTACACTCTATACCCTACACTCTACACTCTCTACCCTACACTCTACACTCTATACCCTACACTGTATACCCTACACTCTATACCCTACACTCTATACCCTACAATCTACACTCTATGCCCTACACTCTACACTCTATACCCTACACTCTACACTCTATACCCTACACTCTACACTCTATACCCTACACTGTATACCCTACACTCTATACCCTACACTCTATACCCTACACTCTATACCCTACACTCTACACTCTATGCCCTACACTCTACACTCTATACCTTACACTCAACACTCTATTCCCTACACTCTATACCCTACACTCTATACCCTACACTCTATACCCTACACTCTACACCCTACACTCTATACCCTACACTCTATACCATACACTCTATACCCTACACTCTACACTCTATGCCCTACACTCTACACCCTACACTCTATACCCTACACTCTAATCCCTACACTCTACACTCTCTACCCTACACTCTCTACCCTACACTCTATACCCTACACTCTATACCCTACACTCTATACCCTACACTCTATACCCTACACTCTATACCATACACTCTATACCCTACACTCTACACTCTGTACCCTACACTCTACACCCTACACTCTATACCCTACACTCTAATCCCTACAGTCTACACTCTATACCCTACACTCTATACCCTACACTTTACACTCTATACCTTACACTCTACACTCTATTCCCTACACTCTATTCCCTACACTCTATACCCTACACTCTATAGCCTACACTCTACAATCTATACCCTACACTCTATACTCTACACTCTATACCCTACATGCTATACCCTACACTCTATACCCTACACTCTACACTCTATACCTTACACTCCACACTCTATTCCCTACACTCTATACCCTACACTCTATACCCTACACTCTATACCCTACACTCTATACCATACACTCTATACCCTACACTCTACACTCTGTACACTACACTTTACACCCTACACTCTAATCCCTACAGTCTACACTCTATACCCTACACTCTATACCCTACACTTTACACTCTATACCTTACACTCTACACTCTATTCCCTACACTCTATTCCCTACACTCTATACCCTACACTCTATACCCTACACTCTACACCCTACACTCTATACCCTACACTCTATACCATACACTCTATACCCTACACTCTACACTCTATACCCTACACTCCACACCCTACACTCTATACCCTACACTCTAATCCCTACACTCTACACTCTATACCCTACACTCTATACCCTACACTCTACACTCTCTACCCTACACTCTATACCCTACACTCTGTACCCTACACTCTATACCCTACACTCTACACTCTATACCCTACACTCTACACTCTATACCCTACACTGTATACCCTACACTGTATACCCTACACTCTATACCCTACAATCTACACTCTATGCCCTACACTCTACACTCTATACCCTACACTCTACACTCTATACCCTACACTGTATACCCTACACTCTATACCCTACACTCTATACCCTACAATCTATACCCTACACTCTACACCCTACACTCTATACCTTACACTCTACACCCTACACTCTATACCCTACACTCTAATCCCTACAGTCTACACTCTATACCCTACACTCTATACCCTACACTTTACACTCTGTACCTTACACTCTACACTCTATTCCCTACACTCTATTCCCTACACTCTATACCCTACACTCTATACCCTACACTCTACACCCTACACTCTATACCCTACACTCTATACCATACACTCTATACCCTACACTCTACACTCTATACCCTACACTCCACACCCTACACTCTATACCCTACACTCTAATCCCTACACTCTACACTCTATACCCTACACTCTATACCCTACACTCTACACTCTCTACCCTACACTCTATACCCTACACTCTGTACCCTACACTCTATACCCTACACTCTACACTCTATACCCTACACTCTACACTCTATACCCTACACTGTATACCCTACACTCTATACCCTACACTCTATACCCTACAATCTACACTCTATGCCCTACACTCTACACTATATACCCTACACTCTACACTCTATACCCTACACTGTATACCCTACACTCTATACCCTACACTCTATACCCTACAATCTATACCGTACACTCTACACCCTACACTCTATACCTTACACTCTATACCCTACACTCTATACCCTACACTCTAAACTCTATACCCTACACTCTACACTCTATACCCTACACTCTATAACATACACTCTATACCCTACACTCTATACCCTACACTCTATACCCTACACTCTACACTCTATACCCTACACTCTATACCATACACTCTACACCATACACTCTATAGCATACACTCTATACCCTACACTCTACACTCTATACCCTACACTCTATACCCTACACTCTACACCCTGCACTCTATACCCTACACACTATACCCTACACTCTACACTCTATACCCTACACTCTATACCCTACACTCTATACCCTACACTCTATACCCTACACTCTATAGCCTACAATCTATACCCTACACTCTATACCCTACAGTCTATACCCTACACTATGTACCCTACACTCTACACTCTATACCTTACACTCTACACTCTATTCCCTACACTCTATACCCTACACTCTATATCCTACACTCTATACCCTACACTCTATAACCTACACTCTACACCCTACACTCTATACCCTACACTCTATACCATACACTCTATACCCTACACTCTACACTCTATACCCTAAACTCTACACCCTACACTCTATACCCTACACTCTAATCCCTACACTCTACACTCTATACCCTACACTCTATACCCTATACTCTACACTCTATACCTTACACTCTACACTCTATTCCCTACACTCTATACCCTACACTCTATACCCTACACTCTATACCCTACACTCTACACCCTACAATCTATACCCTACACTCTATACCATACACTCTATACCCTACACTCTACACTCTATACCCTACACTCTACACACTACACTCTATACCCTACACTCTAATCCCTACACTCTACACTCTATACCCTACACTCTATACCCTACACTCTATACCCTACACTCTACACTCTCTACCCTACACTCTATACCCTACACTCTATAACATACACTCTATACCCTACACTCTACACCCTACACTCTATACCATACACTCTACACTCTATACCCTACACTCTATACCATACACTCTACACCATACACTCTATAGCATACACTCTATACCCTACACTCTACACCCTATACCCTACACTCTATACCCTACACTCTACACCCTGCACTCTATACCCTACACACTATACCCTACACTCTACACTCTATACTCTACACTCTATACCCTACACTCTATAGCCTACACTCTACAATCTATACCCTACACTCTATACCCTACACTCTATACCCTACAGGCTATACCCTACACTCTATACCCTACACTCTACACTCTATACCTTACACTCCACACTCTATTCCCTACACTCTATACCCTACACTCTATACCCTACACTCTATACCCTACACTCTATACCCTACACTCTACACCCTACACTCTATACCCTACACTCTATACCATACACTCTATACCCTACACTCTACACTCTGTACCCTACACTCTACACCCTACACTCTATACCCTACACTCTAATCCCTACACTCTACACTCTATACCCTACACTCTATAACCTACACTCTACACTCTATACCTTACACTCTACACTCTATTCCCTACACTCTATTCCCTACACTCTATACCCTACACTCTATACCCTACACTCTACACCCTACACTCTATACCCTACACTCTATACCATACACTCTACACCCTACACTCTACACTCTATACCCTACACTCCACACCCTACACTCTATACCCTACACTCTAATCCCTACACTCTACACTCTATACCCTACACTCTATACCCTACACTCTACACTCTCTACCCTACACTCTCTACCCTACACTCTGTACCCTACACTCTATACCCTACACTCTACACTCTATACCCTACACTCTACACTCTATACCCTACACTGTATACCCTACACTCTATACCCTACACTCTATACCCTACAATCTACACTCTATGCCCTACACTCTACACTCTATACCCTACACTCTACACTCTATACCCTACACTCTACACTCTATACCCTACACTGTATACCCTACACTCTATACCCTACACTCTATACTCTACACTCTATACCCTACACTCTACACTCTATGCCCTACACTCTACACTTTATACCTTACACTCAACACTCTATTCCCTACACTCTATACCCTACACTCTATACCCTACACTCTATACCCTACACTCTACACCCTACACTCTATACCCTACACTCTATACCATAAACTCTATACCCTACACTCTACACTCTATGCCCTACACTCTACACCCTACACTCTATACCCTACACTCTAATCCCTACACTCTACACTCTCTACCCTACACTCTCTACCCTACACTCTATACCCTACACTCTATACCCTACACTCTACACTCTATGCCCTACACTCTACACTCTATACCCTACACTCTATACCCTACACTCTATACCCTACACTCTACACTCTATACCCTACACTCTATACCCTACACTCTATGCCCTACACTCTATACCCTACACTCTATACCCTACACTCTATACCCTACACTCTACACTCTATACCCTACACTCTATACCCTACACTCTATACCCTACACTCTACACTCTATACCCTACACTCTATACCCTACACTCTATGCCCTACACTCTATACCCTACACTCTATACCCTACACTCTATACCCTACACTCTACACTCTATACCCTACACTCTACACTCTATACCCTACACACTATACCCTCCACTCTATACCCTACACTCTAATCCCTACACTCTACACTCTATACCCTACACTCTATACCCTACACTCTACACTCTATACCTTACACTCTACACTCTATTCCCTACACTCTATACCCTACACTCTATACCCAACACTCTATACCCTACACTCTATACCCTACACTCTATACCCTACACTCTATACCCTACACTCTACACTCTATACCCTACACTCTATACCATACACTCCATACCCTACACTCTATACCGTACACTCTATACCCTACACTCTATACCCTACAATCTATACCCTACACTCTACACCCTACACTCTATACCTTACACTCTATACCCTACACTCTATACCCTACACTCTAAACTCTATACCCTACACTCTACACTCTATACCCTACACTCTATAACATACACTCTATACCCTACACTCTATACCCTACACTCTACACTCTATACCCTACACTCTATACCATACACTCTACACCATACACTCTATAGCATACACTCTATACCCTACACTCTACACTCTATACCCTACACTCTATACCCTACACTCTACACCCTGCACTCTATACCCTACACACTATACCCTACACTCTACACTCTATACCCTACACTCTATACCCTACACTCTATACCCTACACTCTATACCCTACAGTCTATAGCCTACAATCTATACCCTACTCTCTATACCCTACAGTCTATACCCTACACTATATACCCTACACTCTACACTCTATACCTTACACTCTACACTCTATTCCCTACACTCTATACCCTACACTCTATACCCTACACTCTATACCCTACACTCTATACCCTACACTCTACACCCTACACTCTATACCCTACACTCTATACCATACACTCTATACCCTACACTCTACACTCTATACCCTACACTCTACACCCTACACTCTATACCCTACACTCTAATCCCTACACTCTACACTCTATACCCTACACTCTATACCCTATACTCTACACTCTATACCTTACACTCTACACTCTATTCCCTACACTCTATACCCTACACTCTATACCCTACACTCTATACCCTACACCCTACACTCTATACCCTACACTCTATACCATACACTCTATACCCTACACTCTACACTCTATACCCTACACTCTACACACTACACTCTATACCCTACACTCTAATCCCTACACTCTACACTCTATACCCTACACTCCATACCCTACACTCTATACCCTACACTCTACACTCTCTACCCTACACTCTATACCCTACACTCTATAACATACACTCTATACCCTACACTCTACACCCTACACTCTATACCATACACTCTACACTCTATACCCTACACTCTATACCATACACTCTACACCATACACTCTATAGCATACACTCTATACCCTACACTCTACACTCTATACCCTACACTCTATACCCTACACTCTACACCCTGCACTCTATACCCTACACACTATACCCTACACTCTACACTCTATACCCTACACTCTATACCCTACACTCTATACCCTACACTCTATACCCTACACTCTACACTCTATACCCTACACTCTATAGCCTACACTCTACAATCTATACCCTACACTCTATACCCTACACTCTATACCCTACAGGCTATACCCTACACTCTATACCCTACACTCTACACTCTATACCTTACACTCCACACTCTATTCCCTACACTCTATACCCTACACTCTATACCCTACACTCTATACCCTACACTCTATACCCTACACTCTACACCCTACACTCTATACCCTACACTCTATACCATACACTCTATACCCTACACTCTACACTCTGTACCCTACACTCTACACCCTACACTCTATACCCTACACTCTAATCCCTACACTCTACACTCTATACCCTACACTCTACACTCTATTCCCTACACTCTATTCCCTACACTCTATACCCTACACTATATACCCTACACTCTACACCCTACACTCTATACCCTACACTCTATACCATACACTCTATACCCTACACTCTACACTCTATACCCTACACTCCACACCCTACACTCTATACCCTACACTCTAATCCCTACACTCTATTCCCTACACTCTATTCCCTACACTCTATACCCTACACTATATACCCTACACTCTACACCCTACACTCTATACCCTACACTCTATACCATACACTCTATACCCTACACTCTACACTCTATACCCTACACTCCACACCCTACACTCTATACCCTACACTCTAATCCCTACACTCTACACTCTATACCCTACACTCTATACCCTACACTCTACACTCTCTACCCTACACTCTACACTCTATACCCTACACTGTATACCCTACACTCTATACCCTACACTCTATACCCTACACTCTATACCATACACTCTATACCCTACACTCTACACTCTATACCCTACACTCTACACCCTACACTCTATACCCTACACTCTAATCCCTACACTCTACACTCTATACCCTACACTCTATACCCTATACTCTACACTCTATACCTTACACTCTACACTCTATTCCCTACACTCTATACCCTACACTCTATACCCTACACTCTATACCCTACACTCTACACCCTACACTCTCTACCCTACACTCTATACCATACACTCTATACCCTACACTCTACACTCTATACCCTACACTCTACACACTACACTCTATACCCTACACTCTAATCCCTACACTCTACACTCTATACCCTACACTCTGTACCCTACACTCTATACCCTACACTCTACACTCTATACCCTACACTCTACACTCTATACCCTACACTGTATACCCTACACTCTATACCCTACACTCTATACCCTACAATCTACACTCTATGCCCTACACTCTACACTCTATACCCTACACTCTACACTCTATACCCTACACTCTACACTCTATACCCTACACTGTATACCCTACACTCTATACCCTACACTCTATACCCTACACTCTATACCCTACACTCTACACTCTATGCCCTACACTCTACACTCTATACCTTACACTCAACACTCTATTCCCTACACTCTATACCCTACACTCTATACCCTACACTCTATACCCTACACTCTACACCCTACACTCTATACCCTACACTCTATACCATACACTCTATACCCTACACTCTACACTCTATGCCCTACACTCTACACCCTACACTCTATACCCTACACTCTAATCCCTACACTCTACACTCTCTACCCTACACTTTCTACCCTACACTCTATACCCTACACTCTATACCCTACACTCTACACTCTATGCCCTACACTCTACACTCTATACCCTACACTCTATACCCTACACTCTATACCCTACACTCTACACTCTATACCCTACACTCTATACCCTACACTCTATGCCCTACACTCTATACCCTACACTCTATACCCTACACTCTATACCCTACACTCTACACTCTATACCCTACACTCTATACCCTACACTCTATACCCTACACTCTACACTCTATACCCTACACTCTATACCCTACACTCTATGCCCTACACTCTATACCCTACACTCTATACCCTACACTCTATAACATACACTCTATACCCTACACTCTGTACCCTACAATCTATACCATACACTCTATACCCTACACTCTATACCCTACACTCTATACCCTACACTCTATACCATACTCTCTATACCCTACACTCTATACCGTACACTCTATACCCTACACTCTATACCCTACACTCTATACCCTACACTCTACACCCTACACTCTATACCTTACACTCTATACCCTACACTCTATACCCTACACTCTAAACTCTATACCCTACACTCTACACTCTATACCCTACACTCTATACCCTACACTCTATACCCTACACTCTATACCCTACACTCTACACCTTACACTCTATACCCTACACTCTATACCCTACACTCTAAACTCTATACCGTACACTCTACACTCTATACCCTACACTCTACACTCTATACCCTACACTCTACACTCTATACCCTACACTCTACACTCTATACCCTACACTCTATAACATACACTCTATACCCTACACTCTATACCCTACACTCTATACCATACACTCTATACCCTACACTCTATACCCTACACTCTATACCATACACTCTGTACCCTACACTCTATACCCTACACTCTATACCCTACACTCTATACCCTACACTCTACACCCTACACTCTATACCTTACACTCTATACCCTACACTCTATACCCTACACTCTAAACTCTATACCCTGCACTCTACACTCTATACCCTACACTCTATACCCTACACTCTATACCCTACACTCTATACCCTACACTCTATACCCTACACTCTACACTCTATACCCTACACTCTATACCATACACTCCATACCCTACACTCTATACCGTACACTCTATACCCTACACTCTATACCCTACAATCTATACCCTACACTCTACACCCTACACTCTATACCTTACACTCTATACCCTACACTCTATACCCTACACTCTAAACTCTATACCCTACACTCTACACTCTATACCCTACACTCTATAACATACACTCTATACCCTACACCCTATACCCTACACTCTATACCCTACACTCTACACTCTATACCCTACACTTTATACCATACACTCTACACCATACACTCTATAGCATACACTCTATACCCTACACTCTACACTATATACCCTACACTCTATACCCTACACTCTACACCCTGCACTCTATACCCTACACACTATACCCTACACTCTACACTCTATACCCTACACTCTATACCCTACACTCTATACCCTACACTCTATACCCTACACTCTATAGCCTACAATCTATACCCTACACTCTATACCCTACAGTCTATACCCTACACTATATACCCTACACTCTACACTCTATACCTTACACTCTACACTCTATTCCCTACACTCTATACCCTACACTCTATACCCTACACTCTATACCCTACACTCTATACCCTACACTCTACACCCTACACTCTATACCCTACACTCTATACCATACACTCTATACCCTACACTCTACACCCTACACTCTACACCCTACACTCTATACCCTACACTCTAATCCCTACACTCTACACTCTATACCCTACACTCTATACCCTATACTCTACACTCTATACCTTACACTCTACACTCTATTCCCTACACTCTATACCCTACACTCTATACCCTACACTCTATACCCTACACTCTACACCCTACACTCTATACCCTACACTCTATACCATACACTCTATACCCTACACTCTACACTCTATACCCTACACTCTACACACTACACTCTATACTCTACACTCTAATCCCTACACTCTACACTCTATACCCTACACTCTATACCCTACACTCTATACCCTACACTCTACACTCTCTACCCTACACTCTATACCCTACACTCTATAACATACACTCTATACCCTACACTCTACACCCTACACTCTATACCATACACTCTACACTCTATATCCTACACTCTATACCATACACTCTACACCATGCACTCTATAGCATACACTCTATACCCTACACTCTACACTCTATACCCTACACTCTATACCCTACACTCTACACCCTGCACTCTATACCCTACACACTATACCCTACACTCTACACTCTATACCCTACACTCTATACCCTACACTCTATACCCTACACTCTATACCCTACACTCTACACTCTATAACCTACACTCTATAGCCTACACTCTACAATCTATACCCTACACTCTATACCCTACACTCTATACCCTACAGGCTATACCCTACACTCTATACCCTACACTCTACACTCTATACCTTACACTCCACACTCTATTCCCTACACTCTATACCCTACACTCTATACCCTACACTCTATACCCTACACTCTATACCCTACACTCTACACCCTACACTCTATACCCTACACTCTATACCATACACTCTATACCCTACACTCTACACTCTGTACCCTACACTCTACACCCTACACTCTATACCCTACACTCTAATCCCTACACTCTACACTCTATACCCTATACTCTATACCCTACACTCTACACTCTATACCTTACACTCTACACTCTATTCCCTACACTCTATTCCCTACACTCTATACCCTACACTCTATACCCTACACTCTACACCCTACACTCTATACCCTACACTCTATACCATACACTCTATACCCTACACTCTACACTCTATACCCTACACTCCACACCCTACACTCTATACCCTACACTCTAATCCCTACACTCTACACTCTATACCCTACACTCTATACCCTACACTCTACACTCTCTACCCTACACTCTATACCCTACACTCTGTACCCTACACTCTATACCCTACACTCTACACTCTATACCCTACACTCTACACTCTATACCCTACACTGTATACCCTACACTCTATACCCTACACTCTATACCCTACAATCTACACTCTATGCCCTACACTCTACACTCTATACCCTACACTCTACACTCTATACCCTACACTCTACACTCTATACCCTACACTGTATACCCTACACTCTATACCCTACACTCTATACCCTACACTCTATACCCTACACTCTACACTCTATGCCCTACACTCTACACTCTATACCTTACACTCAACACTCTATTCCCTACACTCTATACCCTACACTCTATACCCTACACTCTATACCCTACACTCTACACCCTACACTCTATACCCTACACTCTATACCATACACTCTATACCCTACACTCTACACTCTATGCCCTACACTCTACACCCTACACTCTATACCCTACACTCTAATCCCTACACTCTACACTCTCTACCCTACACTTTCTACCCTACACTCTATACCCTACACTCTATACCCTACACTCTACACTCTATGCCCTGCACTCTACACTCTATACCCTACACTCTATACCCTACACTCTATACCCTACACTCTACACTCTATACCCTACACTCTATACCCTACACTCTATGCCCTACACTCTATACCCTACACTCTATACCCTACACTCTATACCCTACACTCTACACTCTATACCCTACACTCTATACCCTACACTCTATACCCTACACTCTACACTCTATACCCTACACTCTATGCCCTACACTCTATACCCTACACTCTATACCCTACACTCTATACCCTACACTCTACACTCTATACCCTACACTCTACACTCTATACCCAACACACTATACCCTCCACTCTATACCCTACACTCTAATCCCTACACTCTACACTCTATACCCTACACTCTATACCCTACACTCTACACTCTATACCTTACACTCTACACTCTATTCCCTACACTCTATACCCTACACTCTCTACCCTACACTCTATACCCTACACTCTATACCCAACACTCTATACCCTACACTCTATACCCTACACTCTATACCCTACACTCTATACCCTACACTCTACACTCTATACCCTACACTCTATACCATACACTCCATACCCTACACTCTATACCGTACACTCTATACCCTACACTCTATACCCTACAATCTATACCCTACACTCTACACCCTACACTCTATACCTTACACTCTATACCCTACACTCTATACCCTACACTCTAAACTCTATACCCTACACTCTACACTCTATACCCTACACTCTATAACATACACTCTATACCCTACACTCTATACCCTACACTCTATACCCTACACTCTACACTCTATACCCTACACTCTATACCATACACTCTACACCATACACTCTATAGCATACACTCTATACCCTACACTCTACACTCTATACCCTACACTCTATACCCTACACTCTACACCCTGCACTCTATACCCTACACACTATACCCTACACTCTACACTCTATACCCTACACTCTATACCCTACACTCTATACCCTACACTCTATACCCTACACTCTATAGCCTACAATCTATACCCTACACTCTATACCCTACAGTCTATACCCTACACTATATACCCTACACTCTACACTCTATACCTTACACTCTACACTCTATTCCCTACACTCTATACCCTACACTCTATACCCTACACTCTATACCCTACACTCTATACCCTACACTCTACACCCTACACTCTATACCCTACACTCTATACCATACACTCTATACCCTACACTCTACACTCTATGCCCTACACTCTACACCCTACACTCTATACCCTACACTCTAATCCCTACACTCTACACTCTCTACCCTACACTTTCTACCCTACACTCTATACCCTACACTCTATACCCTACACTCTACACTCTATGCCCTACACTCTACACTCTATACCCTACACTCTATACCCTACACTCTATACCCTACACTCTACACTCTATACCCTACACTCTATACCCTACACTCTATGCCCTACACTCTATACCCTACACTCTATACCCTACACTCTATACCCTACACTCTACACTCTATACCCTACACTCTATACCCTACACTCTATACCCTACACTCTACACTCTATACCCTACACTCTATACCCTACACTCTATGCCCTACACTCTATACCCTACACTCTATACCCTACACTCTATACCCTACACTCTACACTCTATACCCTACACTCTACACTCTATACCCAACACACTATACCCTCCACTCTATACCCTACACTCTAATCCCTACACTTTACACTCTATACCCTACACTCTATACCCTACACTCTACACTCTATACCTTACACTCTACACTCTATTCCCTACACTCTATACCCTACACTCTCTACCCTACATTCTATACCCTACACTCTATAACCAACACTCTATACCCTACACTCTATACCCTACACTCTATACCCTACACTCTATACCCTACACTCTACACTCTATACCCTACACTCTATACCATACACTCCATACCCTACACTCTATACCGTACACTCTATACCCTACACTCTATACCCTACAATCTATACCCTACACTCTACACCCTACACTCTATACCTTACACTCTATACCCTACACTCTATACCCTACACTCTAAACTCTATACCCTACACTCTACACTCTATACCCTACACTCTATAACATACACTCTATACCCTACACTCTATACCCTACACTCTATACCCTACACTCTACACTCTATACCCTACACTCTATACCATACACTCTACACCATACACTCTATAGCATACACTCTATACCCTACACTCTACACTCTATAACCTACACTCTATACCCTACACTCTACACCCTGCACTCTATACCCTACACACTATACCCTACACTCTACACTCTATACCCTACACTCTATACCCTACACTCTATACCCTACACTCTATACCCTACACTCTATAGCCTACAATCTATACCCTACACTCTATACCCTACAGTCTATACCCTACACTATATACCCTACACTCTACACTCTATACCTTACACTCTACACTCTATTCCCTACACTCTATACCCTACACTCTATACCCTACACTCTATACCCTACACTCTATACCCTACACTCTACACCCTACACTCTATACCCTACACTCTATACCATACACTCAATACCCTACACTCTACACTCTATACCCTACACTCTACACCCTACACTCTATACCCTACACTCTAATCCCTACACTCTACACTCTATACCCTACACTCTATACCCTATACTCTACACTCTATACCTTACACTCTACACTCTATTCCCTACACTCTATACCCTACACTCTATACCCTACACTCTATACCCTACACTCTACACCCTACACTCTCTACCCTACACTCTATACCATACACTCTATACCCTACACTCTACACTCTATACCCTACACTCTACACACTACACTCTATACCCTACACTCTAATCCCTACACTCTACACTCTATACCCTACACTCTATACCCTACACTCTATACCCTACACTCTACACTCTCTACCCTACACTCTATACCCTACACTCTATAACATACACTCTATACCCTACACTCTACACCCTACACTCTATACCATACACTCTACACTCTATACCCTACACTCTATACCATACACTCTACACCATACACTCTATAGCATACACTCTATACCCTACACTCTACACTCTATACCCTACACTCTATACCCTACACTCTACACCCTGCACTCTATACCCTACACACTATACCCTACACTCTACACTCTATACCCTACACTCTATACCCTACACTCTATACCCTACACTCTATACCCTACACTCTACACTCTATACCCTACACTCTATAGCCTACACTTTACAATCTATACCCTACACTCTATACCCTACACTCTATACCCTACAGGCTATACCCTACACTCTATACCCTACACTCTACACTCTATACCTTACACTCCACACTCTATTCCCTACACTCTATACCCTACACTCTATACCCTACACTCTATACCCTACACTCTATACCATACACTCTATACCCTACACTCTACACTCTGTACCCTACACTCTACACCCTACACTCTATACCCTACACTCTAATCCCTACAGTCTACACTCTATACCCTACACTCTATACCCTACACTTTACACTCTATACCTTACACTCTACACTCTATTCCCTACACTCTATTCCCTACACTCTATACCCTACACTCTATAGCCTACACTCTACAATCTATACCCTACACTCTATACTCTACACTCTATACCCTACATGCTATACCCTACACTCTATACCCTACACTCTACACTCTATACCTTACACTCCACACTCTATTCCCTACACTCTATACCCTACACTCTATACCCTACACTCTATACCCTACACTCTATACCATACACTCTATACCCTACACTCTACACTCTGTACACTACACTTTACACCCTACACTCTAATCCCTACAGTCTACACTCTATACCCTACACTCTATACCCTACACTTTACACTCTATACCTTACACTCTACACTCTATTCCCTACACTCTATTCCCTACACTCTATACCCTACACTCTATACCCTACACTCTACACCCTACACTCTATACCCTACACTCTATACCATACACTCTATACCCTACACTCTACACTCTATACCCTACACTCCACACCCTACACTCTATACCCTACACTCTAATCCCTACACTCTACACTCTATACCCTACACTCTATACCCTACACTCTACACTCTCTACCCTACACTCTATACCCTACACTCTGTACCCTACACTCTATACCCTACACTCTACACTCTATACCCTACACTCTACACTCTATACCCTACACTGTATACCCTACACTCTATACCCTACACTCTATACCCTACAATCTACACTCTATGCCCTACACTCTACACTCTATACCCTACACTCTACACTCTATACCCTACACTGTATACCCTACACTCTATACCCTACACTCTATACCCTACAATCTATACCCTACACTCTACACCCTACACTCTATACCTTACACTCTACACCCTACACTCTATACCCTACACTCTAATCCCTACAGTCTACACTCTATACCCTACACTCTATACCCTACACTTTACACTCTGTACCTTACACTCTACACTCTATTCCCTACACTCTATTCCCTACACTCTATACCCTACACTCTATACCCTGCACTCTACACCCTACACTCTATACCCTACACTCTATACCATACACTCTATACCCTACACTCTACACTCTATACCCTACACTCCACACCCTACACTCTATACCCTACACTCTAATCCCTACACTCTACACTCTATACCCTACACTCTATACCCTACACTCTACACTCTCTACCCTACACTCTATACCCTACACTCTGTACCCTACACTCTATACCCTACACTCTACACTCTATACCCTACACTCTACACTCTATACCCTACACTGTATACCCTACACTCTATACCCTACACTCTATACCCTACAATCTACACTCTATGCCCTACACTCTACACTATATACCCTACACTCTACACTCTATACCCTACACTGTATACCCTACACTCTATACCCTACACTCTATACCCTACAATCTATACCGTACACTCTACACCCTACACTCTATACCTTACACTCTATACCCTACACTCTATACCCTACACTCTAAACTCTATACCCTACACTCTACACTCTATACCCTACACTCTATAACATACACTCTATACCCTACACTCTATACCCTACACTCTATACCCTACACTCTACACTCTATACCCTACACTCTATACCATACACTCTACACCATACACTCTATAGCATACACTCTATACCCTACACTCTACACTCTATACCCTACACTCTATACCCTACACTCTACACCCTGCACTCTATACCCTACACACTATACCCTACACTCTACACTCTATACCCTACACTCTATACCCTACACTCTATACCCTACACTCTATACCCTACACTCTATAGCCTACAATCTATACCCTACACTCTATACCCTACAGTCTATACCCTACACTATGTACCCTACACTCTACACTCTATACCTTACACTCTACACTCTATTCCCTACACTCTATACCCTACACTCTATATCCTACACTCTATACCCTACACTCTATAACCTACACTCTACACCCTACACTCTATACCCTACACTCTATACCATACACTCTATACCCTACACTCTACACTCTATACCCTAAACTCTACACCCTACACTCTATACCCTACACTCTAATCCCTACACTCTACACTCTATACCCTACACTCTATACCCTATACTCTACACTCTATACCTTACACTCTACACTCTATTCCCTACACTCTATACCCTACACTCTATACCCTACACTCTATACCCTACACTCTACACCCTACAATCTATACCCTACACTCTATACCATACACTCTATACCCTACACTCTACACTCTATACCCTACACTCTACACACTACACTCTATACCCTACACTCTAATCCCTACACTCTACACTCTATACCCTACACTCTATACCCTACACTCTATACCCTACACTCTACACTCTCTACCCTACACTCTATACCCTACACTCTATAACATACACTCTATACCCTACACTCTACACCCTACACTCTATACCATACACTCTACACTCTATACCCTACACTCTATACCATACACTCTACACCATACACTCTATAGCATACACTCTGTACCCTACACTCTACACCCTATACCCTACACTCTATACCCTACACTCTACACCCTGCACTCTATACCCTACACACTATACCCTACACTCTACACTCTATACTCTACACTCTATACCCTACACTCTATAGCCTACACTCTACAATCTATACCCTACACTCTATACCCTACACTCTATACCCTACAGGCTATACCCTACACTCTATACCATACACTCTACACTCTATACCTTACACTCCACACTCTATTCCCTACACTCTATACCCTACACTCTATACCCTACACTCTATACCCTACACTCTATACCCTACACTCTACACCCTACACTCTATACCCTACACTCTATACCATACACTCTATACCCTACACTCTACACTCTGTACCCTACACTCTACACCCTACACTCTATACCCTACACTCTAATCCCTACACTCTACACTCTATACCCTACACTCTATAACCTACACTCTACACTCTATACCTTACACTCTACACTCTATTCCCTACACTCTATTCCCTACACTCTATACCCTACACTCTATACCCTACACTCTACACCCTACACTCTATACCCTACACTCTATACCATACACTCTACACCCTACACTCTACACTCTATACCCTACACTCCACACCCTACACTCTATACCCTACACTCTAATCCCTACACTCTACACTCTATACCCTACACTCTATACCCTACACTCTACACTCTCTACCCTACACTCTATACCCTACACTCTGTACCCTACACTCTATACCCTACACTCTACACTCTATACCCTACACTCTACACTCTATACCCTACACTGTATACCCTACACTCTATACCCTACACTCTATACCCTACAATCTACACTCTATGCCCTACACTCTACACTCTATACCCTACACTCTACACTCTATACCCTACACTCTACACTCTATACCCTACACTGTATACCCTACACTCTATACCCTACACTCTATACCCTACACTCTATACCCTACACTCTACACTCTATGCCCTACACTCTACACTCTATACCTTACACTCAACACTCTATTCCCTACACTCTATACCCTACACTCTATACCCTACACTCTATACCCTACACTCTACACCCTACACTCTATACCCTACACTCTATACCATACACTCTATACCCTACACTCTACACTCTATGCCCTACACTCTACACCCTACACTCTATACCCTACACTCTAATCCCTACACTCTACACTCTCTACCCTACACTCTCTACCCTACACTCTATACCCTACACTCTATACCCTACACTCTACACTCTATGCCCTACACTCTACACTCTATACCCTACACTCTATACCCTACACTCTATACCCTACACTCTACACTCTATACCCTACACTCTATACCCTACACTCTATGCCCTACACTCTATACCCTACACTCTATACCCTACACTCTATACCCTACACTCTACACTCTATACCCTACACTCTATACCCTACACTCTATACCCTACACTCTACACTCTATACCCTACACTCTATACCCTACACTCTATGCCCTACACTCTATACCCTACACTCTATACCCTACACTCTATACCCTACACTCTACACTCTATACCCTACACTCTACACTCTATACCCTACACACTATACCCTCCACTCTATACCCTACACTCTAATCCCTACACTCTACACTCTATACCCTACACTCTATACCCTACACTCTACACTCTATACCTTACACTCTACACTCTATTCCCTACACTCTATACCCTACACTCTATACCCAACACTCTATACCCTACACTCTATACCCTACACTCTATACCCTACACTCTATACCCTACACTCTACACTCTATACCCTACACTCTATACCATACACTCCATACCCTACACTCTATACCGTACACTCTATACCCTACACTCTATACCCTACAATCTATACCCTACACTCTACACCCTACACTCTATACCTTACACTCTATACCCTACACTCTATACCCTACACTCTAAACTCTATACCCTACACTCTACACTCTATACCCTACACTCTATAACATACACTCTATACCCTACACTCTATACCCTACACTCTATACCCTACACTCTACACTCTATACCCTACACTCTATACCATACACTCTACACCATACACTCTATAGCATACACTCTATACCCTACACTCTACACTCTATACCCTACACTCTATACCCTACACTCTACACCCTGCACTCTATACCCTACACACTATACCCTACACTCTACACTCTATACCCTACACTCTATACCCTACACTCTATACCCTACACTCTATACCCTACAGTCTATAGCCTACAATCTATACCCTACACTCTATATCCTACAGTCTATACCCTACACTATATACCCTACACTCTACACTCTATACCTTACACTCTACACTCTATTCCCTACACTCTATACCCTACACTCTATACCCTACACTCTATACCCTACACTCTATACCCTACACTCTACACCCTACACTCTATACCCTACACTCTATACCATACACTCTATACCCTACACTCTACACTCTATACCCTACACTCTACACCCTACACTCTATACCCTACACTCTAATCCCTACACTCTACACTCTATACCCTACACTCTATACCCTATACTCTACACTCTATACCTTACACTCTACACTCTATTCCCTACACTCTATACCCTACACTCTATACCCTACACTCTATACCCTACACCCTACACTCTATACCCTACACTCTATACCATACACTCTATACCCTACACTCTACACTCTATACCCTACACTCTACACACTACACTCTATACCCTACACTCTAATCCCTACACTCTACACTCTATACCCTACACTCCATACCCTACACTCTATACCCTACACTCTACACTCTCTACCCTACACTCTATACCCTACACTCTATAACATACACTCTATACCCTACACTCTACACCCTACACTCTATACCATACACTCTACACTCTATACCCTACACTCTATACCATACACTCTACACCATACACTCTATAGCATACACTCTATACCCTACACTCTACACTCTATACCCTACACTCTATACCCTACACTCTACACCCTGCACTCTATACCCTACACACTATACCCTACACTCTACACTCTATACCCTACACTCTATACCCTACACTCTATACCCTACACTCTATACCCTACACTCTACACTCTATACCCTACACTCTATAGCCTACACTCTACAATCTATACCCTACAGGCTATACCCTACACTCTATACCCTACACTCTACACTCTATACCTTACACTCCACACTCTATTCCCTACACTCTATACCCTACACTCTATACCCTACACTCTATACCCTACACTCTATACCCTACACTCTACACCCTACACTCTATACCCTACACTCTATACCATACACTCTATACCCTACACTCTACACTCTGTACCCTACACTCTACACCCTACACTCTATACCCTACACTCTAATCCCTACACTCTACACTCTATACCCTACACTCTACACTCTATTCCCTACACTCTATTCCCTACACTCTATACCCTACACTATATACCCTACACTCTACACCCTACACTCTATACCCTACACTCTATACCATACACTCTATACCCTACACTCTACACTCTATACCCTACACTCCACACCCTACACTCTATACCCTACACTCTAATCCCTACACTCTATTCCCTACACTCTATTCCCTACACTCTATACCCTACACTATATACCCTACACTCTACACCCTACACTCTATACCCTACACTCTATACCATACACTCTATACCCTACACTCTACACTCTATACCCTACACTCCACACCCTACACTCTATACCCTACACTCTAATCCCTACACTCTACACTCTATACCCTACACTCTATACCCTACACTCTACACTCTCTACCCTACACTCTACACTCTATACCCTACACTGTATACCCTACACTCTATACCCTACACTCTATACCCTACAATCTACACTCTATGCCCTACACTCTACACTCTATACCCTACACTCTACACTCTATACCCTACACTCTACACTCTATACCCTACACTGTATACCCTACACTCTATACCCTACACTCTATACCCTACACTCTATACCCTACACTCTACACTCTATGCCCTACACTCTACACTCTATACCCTACACTGTATACCCTACACTCTATACCCTACACTCTATACCATACACTCTATACCCTACACTCTACACTCTGTACCCTACACTCTACACCCTACACTCTATACCCTACACTCTAATCCCTACACTCTACACTCTATACCCTACACTCTATAACCTACACTCTACACTCTATACCTTACACTCTACACTCTATTCCCTACACTCTATTCCCTACACTCTATACCCTACACTCTATACCCTACACTCTACACCCTACACTCTATACCCTACACTCTATACCATACACTCTACACCCTACACTCTACACTCTATACCCTACACTCCACACCCTACACTCTATACCCTACACTCTAATCCCTACACTCTACACTCTATACCCTACACTCTATACCCTACACTCTACACTCTCTACCCTACACTCTATACCCTACACTCTGTACCCTACACTCTATACCCTACACTCTACACTCTATACCCTACACTCTACACTCTATACCCTACACTGTATACCCTACACTCTATACCCTACACTCTATACCCTACAATCTACACTCTATGCCCTACACTCTACACTCTATACCCTACACTCTACACTCTATACCCTACACTCTACACTCTATACCCTACACTGTATACCCTACACTCTATACCCTACACTCTATACCCTACACTCTATACCCTACACTCTACACTCTATGCCCTACACTCTACACTCTATACCTTACACTCAACACTCTATTCCCTACACTCTATACCCTACACTCTATACCCTACACTCTATACCCTACACTCTACACCCTACACTCTATACCCTACACTCTATACCATACACTCTATACCCTACACTCTACACTCTATGCCCTACACTCTACACCCTACACTCTATACCCTACACTCTAATCCCTACACTCTACACTCTCTACCCTACACTCTCTACCCTACACTCTATACCCTACACTCTATACCCTACACTCTACACTCTATGCCCTACACTCTACACTCTATACCCTACACTCTATACCCTACACTCTATACCCTACACTCTACACTCTATACCCTACACTCTATACCCTACACTCTATGCCCTACACTCTATACCCTACACTCTATACCCTACACTCTATACCCTACACTCTACACTCTATACCCTACACTCTATACCCTACACTCTATACCCTACACTCTACACTCTATACCCTACACTCTATACCCTACACTCTATGCCCTACACTCTATACCCTACACTCTATACCCTACACTCTATACCCTACACTCTACACTCTATACCCTACACTCTACACTCTATACCCTACACACTATACCCTCCACTCTATACCCTACACTCTAATCCCTACACTCTACACTCTATACCCTACACTCTATACCCTACACTCTACACTCTATACCTTACACTCTACACTCTATTCCCTACACTCTATACCCTACACTCTATACCCAACACTCTATACCCTACACTCTATACCCTACACTCTATACCCTACACTCTATACCCTACACTCTACACTCTATACCCTACACTCTATACCATACACTCCATACCCTACACTCTATACCGTACACTCTATACCCTACACTCTATACCCTACAATCTATACCCTACACTCTACACCCTACACTCTATACCTTACACTCTATACCCTACACTCTATACCCTACACTCTAAACTCTATACCCTACACTCTACACTCTATACCCTACACTCTATAACATACACTCTATACCCTACACTCTATACCCTACACTCTATACCCTACACTCTACACTCTATACCCTACACTCTATACCATACACTCTACACCATACACTCTATAGCATACACTCTATACCCTACACTCTACACTCTATACCCTACACTCTATACCCTACACTCTACACCCTGCACTCTATACCCTACACACTATACCCTACACTCTACACTCTATACCCTACACTCTATACCCTACACTCTATACCCTACACTCTATACCCTACAGTCTATAGCCTACAATCTATACCCTACACTCTATACCATACACTCTATACCCTACACTCTACACTCTATACCCTACACTCTACACCCTACACTCTATACCCTACACTCTAATCCCTACACTCTACACTCTATACCCTACACTCTATACCCTATACTCTACACTCTATACCTTACACTCTACACTCTATTCCCTACACTCTATACCCTACACTCTATACCCTACACTCTATACCCTACACTCTATACCCTACACTCTACACCCTACACTCTATACCCTACACTCTATACCATACACTCTATACCCTACACTCTACACTCTATACCCTACACTCTACACCCTACACTCTATACCCTACACTCTAATCCCTACACTCTACACTCTATACCCTACACTCTATACCCTATACTCTACACTCTATACCTTACACTCTACACTCTATTCCCTACACTCTATACCCTACACTCTATACCCTACACTCTATACCCTACACCCTACACTCTATACCCTACACTCTATACCATACACTCTATACCCTACACTCTACACTCTATACCCTACACTCTACACACTACACTCTATACCCTACACTCTAATCCCTACACTCTACACTCTATACCCTACACTCCATACCCTACACTCTATACCCTACACTCTACACTCTCTACCCTACACTCTATACCCTACACTCTATAACATACACTCTATACCCTACACTCTACACCCTACACTCTATACCATACACTCTACACTCTATACCCTACACTCTATACCATACACTCTACACCATACACTCTATAGCATACACTCTATACCCTACACTCTACACTCTATACCCTACACTCTATACCCTACACTCTACACCCTGCACTCTATACCCTACACACTATACCCTACACTCTACACTCTATACCCTACACTCTATACCCTACACTCTATACCCTACACTCTATACCCTACACTCTACACTCTATACCCTACACTCTATAGCCTACACTCTACAATCTATACCCTACACTCTATACCCTACACTCTATACCCTACAGGCTATACCCTACACTCTATACCCTACACTCTACACTCTATACCTTACACTCCACACTCTATTCCCTACACTCTATACCCTACACTCTATACCCTACACTCTATACCCTACACTCTATACCCTACACTCTACACCCTACACTCTATACCCTACACTCTATACCATACACTCTATACCCTACACTCTACACTCTGTACCCTACACTCTACACCCTACACTCTATACCCTACACTCTAATCCCTACACTCTACACTCTATACCCTACACTCTACACTCTATTCCCTACACTCTATTCCCTACACTCTATACCCTACACTATATACCCTACACTCTACACCCTACACTCTATACCCTACACTCTATACCATACACTCTATACCCTACACTCTACACTCTATACCCTACACTCCACACCCTACACTCTATACCCTACACTCTAATCCCTACACTCTATTCCCTACACTCTATTCCCTACACTCTATACCCTACACTATATACCCTACACTCTACACCCTACACTCTATACCCTACACTCTATACCATACACTCTATACCCTACACTCTACACTCTATACCCTACACTCCACACCCTACACTCTATACCCTACACTCTAATCCCTACACTCTACACTCTATACCCTACACTCTATACCCTACACTCTACACTCTCTACCCTACACTCTACACTCTATACCCTACACTGTATACCCTACACTCTATACCCTACACTCTATACCCTACAATCTACACTCTATGCCCTACACTCTACACTCTATACCCTACACTCTACACTCTATACCCTACACTCTACACTCTATACCCTACACTGTATACCCTACACTCTATACCCTACACTCTATACCCTACACTCTATACCCTACACTCTACACTCTATGCCCTACACTCTACACTCTATACCTTACACTCAACACTCTATTCCCTACACTCTATACCCTACACTCTATACCCTACACTCTATACCCTACACTCTACACCCTACACTCTATACCCTACACTCTATACCATACACTCTATACCCTACACTCTACACTCTATGCCCTACACTCTACACCCTACACTCTATACCCTACACTCTAATCCCTACACTCTACACTCTCTACCCTACACTCTCTACCCTACACTCTATACCCTACACTCTATACCCTACACTCTATACCCTACACTCTATACCCTACACTCTATACCATACACTCTATACCCTACACTCTACACTCTGTACCCTACACTCTACACCCTACACTCTATACCCTACACTCTAATCCCTACAGTCTACACTCTATACCCTACACTCTATACCCTACACTTTACACTCTATACCTTACACTCTACACTCTATTCCCTACACTCTATTCCCTACACTCTATACCCTACACTCTATAGCCTACACTCTACAATCTATACCCTACACTCTATACTCTACACTCTATACCCTACATGCTATACCCTACACTCTATACCCTACACTCTACACTCTATACCTTACACTCCACACTCTATTCCCTACACTCTATACCCTACACTCTATACCCTACACTCTATACCCTACACTCTATACCATACACTCTATACCCTACACTCTACACTCTGTACACTACACTTTACACCCTACACTCTAATCCCTACAGTCTACACTCTATACCCTACACTCTATACCCTACACTTTACACTCTATACCTTACACTCTACACTCTATTCCCTACACTCTATTCCCTACACTCTATACCCTACACTCTATACCCTACACTCTACACCCTACACTCTATACCCTACACTCTATACCATACACTCTATACCCTACACTCTACACTCTATACCCTACACTCCACACCCTACACTCTATACCCTACACTCTAATCCCTACACTCTACACTCTATACCCTACACTCTATACCCTACACTCTACACTCTCTACCCTACACTCTATACCCTACACTCTGTACCCTACACTCTATACCCTACACTCTACACTCTATACCCTACACTCTACACTCTATACCCTACACTGTATACCCTACACTGTATACCCTACACTCTATACCCTACAATCTACACTCTATGCCCTACACTCTACACTCTATACCCTACACTCTACACTCTATACCCTACACTGTATACCCTACACTCTATACCCTACACTCTATACCCTACAATCTATACCCTACACTCTACACCCTACACTCTATACCTTACACTCTACACCCTACACTCTATACCCTACACTCTAATCCCTACAGTCTACACTCTATACCCTACACTCTATACCCTACACTTTACACTCTGTACCTTACACTCTACACTCTATTCCCTACACTCTATTCCCTACACTCTATACCCTACACTCTATACCCTACACTCTACACCCTACACTCTATACCCTACACTCTATACCATACACTCTATACCCTACACTCTACACTCTATACCCTACACTCCACACCCTACACTCTATACCCTACACTCTAATCCCTACACTCTACACTCTATACCCTACACTCTATACCCTACACTCTACACTCTCTACCCTACACTCTATACCCTACACTCTGTACCCTACACTCTATACCCTACACTCTACACTCTATACCCTACACTCTACACTCTATACCCTACACTGTATACCCTACACTCTATACCCTACACTCTATACCCTACAATCTACACTCTATGCCCTACACTCTACACTATATACCCTACACTCTACACTCTATACCCTACACTGTATACCCTACACTCTATACCCTACACTCTATACCCTACAATCTATACCGTACACTCTACACCCTACACTCTATACCTTACACTCTATACCCTACACTCTATACCCTACACTCTAAACTCTATACCCTACACTCTACACTCTATACCCTACACTCTATAACATACACTCTATACCCTACACTCTATACCCTACACTCTATACCCTACACTCTACACTCTATACCCTACACTCTATACCATACACTCTACACCATACACTCTATAGCATACACTCTATACCCTACACTCTACACTCTATACCCTACACTCTATACCCTACACTCTACACCCTGCACTCTATACCCTACACACTATACCCTACACTCTACACTCTATACCCTACACTCTATACCCTACACTCTATACCCTACACTCTATACCCTACACTCTATAGCCTACAATCTATACCCTACACTCTATACCCTACAGTCTATACCCTACACTATGTACCCTACACTCTACACTCTATACCTTACACTCTACACTCTATTCCCTACACTCTATACCCTACACTCTATATCCTACACTCTATACCCTACACTCTATAACCTACACTCTACACCCTACACTCTATACCCTACACTCTATACCATACACTCTATACCCTACACTCTACACTCTATACCCTAAACTCTACACCCTACACTCTATACCCTACACTCTAATCCCTACACTCTACACTCTATACCCTACACTCTATACCCTATACTCTACACTCTATACCTTACACTCTACACTCTATTCCCTACACTCTATACCCTACACTCTATACCCTACACTCTATACCCTACACTCTACACCCTACAATCTATACCCTACACTCTATACCATACACTCTATACCCTACACTCTACACTCTATACCCTACACTCTACACACTACACTCTATACCCTACACTCTAATCCCTACACTCTACACTCTATACCCTACACTCTATACCCTACACTCTATACCCTACACTCTACACTCTCTACCCTACACTCTATACCCTACACTCTATAACATACACTCTATACCCTACACTCTACACCCTACACTCTATACCATACACTCTACACTCTATACCCTACACTCTATACCATACACTCTACACCATACACTCTATAGCATACACTCTATACCCTACACTCTACACCCTATACCCTACACTCTATACCCTACACTCTACACCCTGCACTCTATACCCTACACACTATACCCTACACTCTACACTCTATACTCTACACTCTATACCCTACACTCTATAGCCTACACTCTACAATCTATACCCTACACTCTATACCCTACACTCTATACCCTACAGGCTATACCCTACACTCTATACCCTACACTCTACACTCTATACCTTACACTCCACACTCTATTCCCTACACTCTATACCCTACACTCTATACCCTACACTCTATACCCTACACTCTATACCCTACACTCTACACCCTACACTCTATACCCTACACTCTATACCATACACTCTATACCCTACACTCTACACTCTGTACCCTACACTCTACACCCTACACTCTATACCCTACACTCTAATCCCTACACTCTACACTCTATACCCTACACTCTATAACCTACACTCTACACTCTATACCTTACACTCTACACTCTATTCCCTACACTCTATTCCCTACACTCTATACCCTACACTCTATACCCTACACTCTACACCCTACACTCTATACCCTACACTCTATACCATACACTCTACACCCTACACTCTACACTCTATACCCTACACTCCACACCCTACACTCTATACCCTACACTCTAATCCCTACACTCTACACTCTATACCCTACACTCTATACCCTACACTCTACACTCTCTACCCTACACTCTCTACCCTACACTCTGTACCCTACACTCTATACCCTACACTCTACACTCTATACCCTACACTCTACACTCTATACCCTACACTGTATACCCTACACTCTATACCCTACACTCTATACCCTACAATCTACACTCTATGCCCTACACTCTACACTCTATACCCTACACTCTACACTCTATACCCTACACTCTACACTCTATACCCTACACTGTATACCCTACACTCTATACCCTACACTCTATACTCTACACTCTATACCCTACACTCTACACTCTATGCCCTACACTCTACACTTTATACCTTACACTCAACACTCTATTCCCTACACTCTATACCCTACACTCTATACCCTACACTCTATACCCTACACTCTACACCCTACACTCTATACCCTACACTCTATACCATAAACTCTATACCCTACACTCTACACTCTATGCCCTACACTCTACACCCTACACTCTATACCCTACACTCTAATCCCTACACTCTACACTCTCTACCCTACACTCTCTACCCTACACTCTATACCCTACACTCTATACCCTACACTCTACACTCTATGCCCTACACTCTACACTCTATACCCTACACTCTATACCCTACACTCTATACCCTACACTCTACACTCTATACCCTACACTCTATACCCTACACTCTATGCCCTACACTCTATACCCTACACTCTATACCCTACACTCTATACCCTACACTCTACACTCTATACCCTACACTCTATACCCTACACTCTATACCCTACACTCTACACTCTATACCCTACACTCTATACCCTACACTCTATGCCCTACACTCTATACCCTACACTCTATACCCTACACTCTATACCCTACACTCTACACTCTATACCCTACACTCTACACTCTATACCCTACACACTATACCCTCCACTCTATACCCTACACTCTAATCCCTACACTCTACACTCTATACCCTACACTCTATACCCTACACTCTACACTCTATACCTTACACTCTACACTCTATTCCCTACACTCTATACCCTACACTCTATACCCAACACTCTATACCCTACACTCTATACCCTACACTCTATACCCTACACTCTATACCCTACACTCTACACTCTATACCCTACACTCTATACCATACACTCCATACCCTACACTCTATACCGTACACTCTATACCCTACACTCTATACCCTACAATCTATACCCTACACTCTACACCCTACACTCTATACCTTACACTCTATACCCTACACTCTATACCCTACACTCTAAACTCTATACCCTACACTCTACACTCTATACCCTACACTCTATAACATACACTCTATACCCTACACTCTATACCCTACACTCTACACTCTATACCCTACACTCTATACCATACACTCTACACCATACACTCTATAGCATACACTCTATACCCTACACTCTACACTCTATACCCTACACTCTATACCCTACACTCTACACCCTGCACTCTATACCCTACACACTATACCCTACACTCTACACTCTATACCCTACACTCTATACCCTACACTCTATACCCTACACTCTATACCCTACAGTCTATAGCCTACAATCTATACCCTACTCTCTATACCCTACAGTCTATACCCTACACTATATACCCTACACTCTACACTCTATACCTTACACTCTACACTCTATTCCCTACACTCTATACCCTACACTCTATACCCTACACTCTATACCCTACACTCTATACCCTACACTCTACACCCTACACTCTATACCCTACACTCTATACCATACACTCTATACCCTACACTCTACACTCTATACCCTACACTCTACACCCTACACTCTATACCCTACACTCTAATCCCTACACTCTACACTCTATACCCTACACTCTATACCCTATACTCTACACTCTATACCTTACACTCTACACTCTATTCCCTACACTCTATACCCTACACTCTATACCCTACACTCTATACCCTACACCCTACACTCTATACCCTACACTCTATACCATACACTCTATACCCTACACTCTACACTCTATACCCTACACTCTACACACTACACTCTATACCCTACACTCTAATCCCTACACTCTACACTCTATACCCTACACTCCATACCCTACACTCTATACCCTACACTCTACACTCTCTACCCTACACTCTATACCCTACACTCTATAACATACACTCTATACCCTACACTCTACACCCTACACTCTATACCATACACTCTACACTCTATACCCTACACTCTATACCATACACTCTACACCATACACTCTATAGCATACACTCTATACCCTACACTCTACACTCTATACCCTACACTCTATACCCTACACTCTACACCCTGCACTCTATACCCTACACACTATACCCTACACTCTACACTCTATACCCTACACTCTATACCCTACACTCTATACCCTACACTCTATACCCTACACTCTACACTCTATACCCTACACTCTATAGCCTACACTCTACAATCTATACCCTACACTCTATACCCTACACTCTATACCCTACAGGCTATACCCTACACTCTATACCCTACACTCTACACTCTATACCTTACACTCCACACTCTATTCCCTACACTCTATACCCTACACTCTATACCCTACACTCTATACCCTACACTCTATACCCTACACTCTACACCCTACACTCTATACCCTACACTCTATACCATACACTCTATACCCTACACTCTACACTCTGTACCCTACACTCTACACCCTACACTCTATACCCTACACTCTAATCCCTACACTCTACACTCTATACCCTACACTCTACACTCTATTCCCTACACTCTATTCCCTACACTCTATACCCTACACTATATACCCTACACTCTACACCCTACACTCTATACCCTACACTCTATACCATACACTCTATACCCTACACTCTACACTCTATACCCTACACTCCACACCCTACACTCTATACCCTACACTCTAATCCCTACACTCTATTCCCTACACTCTATTCCCTACACTCTATACCCTACACTATATACCCTACACTCTACACCCTACACTCTATACCCTACACTCTATACCATACACTCTATACCCTACACTCTACACTCTATACCCTACACTCCACACCCTACACTCTATACCCTACACTCTAATCCCTACACTCTACACTCTATACCCTACACTCTATACCCTACACTCTACACTCTCTACCCTACACTCTACACTCTATACCCTACACTGTATACCCTACACTCTATACCCTACACTCTATACCCTACAATCTACACTCTATGCCCTACACTCTACACTCTATACCCTACACTCTACACTCTATACCCTACACTCTACACTCTATACCCTACACTGTATACCCTACACTCTATACCCTACACTCTATACCCTACACTCTATACCCTACACTCTACACTCTATGCCCTACACTCTACACTCTATACCTTACACTCAACACTCTATTCCCTACACTCTATACCCTACACTCTATACCCTACACTCTATACCCTACACTCTACACCCTACACTCTATACCCTACACTCTATACCATACACTCTATACCCTACACTCTACACTCTATGCCCTACACTCTACACCCTACACTCTATACCCTACACTCTAATCCCTACACTCTACACTCTCTACCCTACACTCTCTACCCTACACTCTATACCCTACACTCTATACCCTACACTCTACACTCTATGCCCTTCACTCTACACTCTATACCCTACACTCTATACCCTACACTCTATACCCTACACTCTACACTCTAAACCCTACACTCTATACCCTACACTCTATGCCCTACACTCTATACCCTACACTCTATACCCTACACTCTATACCCTACACTCTATACCCTACACTCTACACTCTATACCCTACACTCTATACCCTACACTCTATACCCTACACTCTACACTCTATACCCTACACTCTATACCCTACACTCTATGCCCTACACTCTATACCCTACACTCTATACCCTACACTCTATACCCTACACTCTACACTCTATACCCTACACTCTACACTCTATACCCTACACTCTATACCCTACACTCTATGCCCTACACTCTATACCCTACACTCTATACCCTCCACTCTATACCCTACACTCTAATCCCTACACTCTACACTCTATACCCTACACTCTATACCCTACACTCTACACTCTATACCTTACACTCTACACTCTATTTCCTACACTCTATACCCTACACTCTCTACCCTACACTCTATACCCTACACTCTATACCCAACACTCTATACCCTACACTCTACACCCTGCACTCTATACCCTACACACTATACCCTACACTCTACACTCTATACCCTACACTCTATACCCTACACTCTATACCCTACACTCTATACCCTACACTCTACACTCTATACCCTACACTCTATAGCCTACACTCTACAATCTATACCCTACACTCTATACCCTACACTCTATACCCTACAGGCTATACCCTACACTCTATACCCTACACTCTACACTCTATACCTTACACTCCACACTCTATTCCCTACACTCTATACCCTACACTCTATACCCTACACTCTATACCCTACACTCTATACCCTACACTCTACACCCTACACTCTATACCCTACACTCTATACCATACACTCTATACCCTACACTCTACACTCTGTACCCTACACTCTACACCCTACACTCTATACCCTACACTCTAATCCCTACACTCTACACTCTATACCCTACACTCTACACTCTATTCCCTACACTCTATTCCCTACACTCTATACCCTACACTATATACCCTACACTCTACACCCTACACTCTATACCCTACACTCTATACCATACACTCTATACCCTACACTCTACACTCTATACCCTACACTCCACACCCTACACTCTATACCCTACACTCTAATCCCTACACTCTATTCCCTACACTCTATTCCCTACACTCTATACCCTACACTATATACCCTACACTCTACACCCTACACTCTATACCCTACACTCTATACCATACACTCTATACCCTACACTCTACACTCTATACCCTACACTCCACACCCTACACTCTATACCCTACACTCTAATCCCTACACTCTACACTCTATACCCTACACTCTATACCCTACACTCTACACTCTCTACCCTACACTCTACACTCTATACCCTACACTGTATACCCTACACTCTATACCCTACACTCTATACCCTACAATCTACACTCTATGCCCTACACTCTACACTCTATACCCTACACTCTACACTCTATACCCTACACTCTACACTCTATACCCTACACTGTATACCCTACACTCTATACCCTACACTCTATACCCTACACTCTATACCCTACACTCTACACTCTATGCCCTACACTCTACACTCTATACCTTACACTCAACACTCTATTCCCTACACTCTATACCCTACACTCTATACCCTACACTCTATACCCTACACTCTACACCCTACACTCTATACCCTACACTCTATACCATACACTCTATACCCTACACTCTACACTCTATGCCCTACACTCTACACCCTACACTCTATACCCTACACTCTAATCCCTACACTCTACACTCTCTACCCTACACTCTCTACCCTACACTCTATACCCTACACTCTATACCCTACACTCTACACTCTATGCCCTTCACTCTACACTCTATACCCTACACTCTATACCCTACACTCTATACCCTACACTCTACACTCTAAACCCTACACTCTATACCCTACACTCTATGCCCTACACTCTATACCCTACACTCTATACCCTACACTCTATACCCTACACTCTATACCCTACACTCTACACTCTATACCCTACACTCTATACCCTACACTCTATACCCTACACTCTACACTCTATACCCTACACTCTATACCCTACACTCTATGCCCTACACTCTATACCCTACACTCTATACCCTACACTCTATACCCTACACTCTACACTCTATACCCTACACTCTACACTCTATACCCTACACTCTATACCCTACACTCTATGCCCTACACTCTATACCCTACACTCTATACCCTCCACTCTATACCCTACACTCTAATCCCTACACTCTACACTCTATACCCTACACTCTATACCCTACACTCTACACTCTATACCTTACACTCTACACTCTATTCCCTACACTCTATACCCTACACTCTCTACCCTACACTCTATACCCTACACTCTATACCCAACACTCTACACCCTACACTCTATACCCTACACTCTATACCATACACTCTATACCCTACACTCTACACTCTATACCCTACACTCTACACTCTATACCCTACACTCTATACCCTACACTCTATACCCTACACTCTATACCCGACACTCTACACGCTATACCCTACACTCTACACTCTATACCCTACACTCTATACCCTACACTCTATACCCTACACTCTATACCCTACACTCTATACCCTACACTCTACACTCTATACCCTACACTCTATACCCTACACTACACCCTACACTCTATACCCTACACTCTATGCCCCACACTCTATGCCCTACACTCTATACCCTACACTCTATACCCTACACTCTACACTCTATACCCTACACTCTATACCCTACACTCTATACCCTACACACTACACTCTATACCCTACACTCTATACCATACACTCTATACCCTACACTCTATACCCTACACTCTACACTCTATATCCTACACTCTCTACCCTACACTCTACACTCTATACCCTACACTCTATACCCTACACTCTAATCCCTACACTCTACACTCTATACCCTACACTCTATACCCTACACTCTATACCCTACACTCTACACTCTATACCCTACACTCTATATCCTACACTCTACACTCTTTACCATACATTCTATACCCTACACTCTATACCATACACTCTATACCCTACACTCTACACCCTACACTCTATACCCTACACTCTATACCCTACACTCTATACCCTACACTCTATACCCTACACTCTACACCCTACACTCTATACCCCACACTCTATACCATACACTCTATACCCTACACTCTATACCCTACACTCTACATCCTACACTCTATACCCTACACTCTAATCCCGACACTCTACACTCTATACCCTACACTCTATACCCTACACTCTATACCCTACACTCTACACTCTCTACCCTACACTCTATACCCTACACTCTATAACATACACTCTATACCCTACACTCTATACCCTACACTCTATACCATACACTCTACAATCTATACCCTACACTCTATACCATACACTCTACACCATACACTCTATAGCATACACTCTATACCCTACACTCTACACTCTATACCGTACACTCTATACCCTACACTCTACACCCTGCACTCTATACCCTACACACTATACCCTACACTCTACACTCTATACCCTACACTCTATACCCTACACTCTATACCCTACACTCTATACCCTACACTCTACACTCTATACCCTACACTCTATAGCCTACACTCTACAATCTATACCCTACACTCTATACCCACACTCTATACCCTACAGTCTATACCCTACACTCTATACCCTACACTCTACACTCTATACCTTACACTCTACACTCTATTCCCTACACTCTATACCCTACACTCTGTACCCTACACTCTATACCCTACACTCTATACCCTACATTCTACACCCTACACTCTATACCCTACACTCTATACCATACACTCTATACCCTACACTCTACACTCTATACCCTACACTCTACACCCTACACTCTATACCCTACACTCTAATCCCTTCACTCTACACTCTATACCCTACACTCTATACCCTACACTCTACACTCTATATCTTACACTCTACACTCTATTCCCTACACTATATACCCTACACTCTATACACTACACTCTATACCCTACACTCTACACCCTACACTCTATACCATACACTCTATACCCTACACTCTACACTCTATACCCTACACTCTACACCCTACACTCTATACCCTACACTCTAATCCCTACACTCTACACTCTATACCCTACACTCTATACCCTACACTCTATACCCTACACTCTACACACTCTACCCTACACTCTATACCCTACACTCTATACCCTACACTCTATACCCTACACTCTACACTCTATACCCTACACTCTACACTCTATACCCTACACTCTATACCCTACACTCTATACCCTACACTCTAATCCCTACACTCTACACTCTATACCCTACACTCTATACCCTACACTCTACATTCTATACCTTACACTCTACACTCTATTCCCTACACTCTATACCCTACACTCTATACCCTACACTCTATACCCTACACTCTATACCCAACACTCTACACCCTACACTCTATACCCTACACTCTATACCCTACACTCTATACCCGACACTCTACACGCTATACCCTACACTCTACACTCTATACCCTACACTCTATACCCTACACTCTATAACCTACACTCTATACCCTACACTCTACACTCTATACCGTACACTCTATACCCTACACTCTACACCCTGCACTCTATACCCTACACACTATACCCTACACTCTACACTCTATACCCTACACTCTATACCCTACACTCTATACCCTACACTCTATACCCTACACTCTACACTCTATACCCTACACTCTATAGCCTACACTCTACAATCTATACCCTACACTCTATACCCACACTCTATACCCTACAGTCTATACCCTACACTCTATACCCTACACTCTACACTCTATACCTTACACTCTACACTCTATTCCCTACACTCTATACCCTACACTCTATACCCTACACTCTATACCCTACACTCTATACCCTACACTCTACACCCTACACTCTATACCCTACACTCTATACCATACACTCTATACCCTACACTCTACACTCTATACCCTACACTCTACACCCTACACTCTATACCCTACACTCTAATCCCTTCACTCTACACTCTATACCCTACACTCTACACTCTATATCTTACACTCTACACTCTATTCCCTACACTATATACCCTACACTCTATACCCTACACTCTATACCCTACACTCTACACCCTACACTCTATACCATACACTCTATACCCTACACTCTACACTCTATACCCTACACTCTACACCCTACACTCTATACCCTACACTCTAATCCCTACACTCTACACTCTATACCCTACACTCTATACCCTACACTCTATACCCTACACTCTACACACTCTACCCTACACTCTATACCCTACACTCTATACCCTACACTCTACACTCTATACCCTACACTCTACACTCTATACCCTACACTCTATACCCTACACTCTATACCCTACACTCTAATCCCTACACTCTACACTCTATACCCTACACTCTATACCCTACACTCTACATTCTATACCTTACACTCTACACTCTATTCCCTACACTCTATACCCTACACTCTATACCCTACACTCTATACCCTACACTCTATACCCAACACTCTACACCCTACACTCTATACCCTACACTCTATACCCTACACTCTATACCCGACACTCTACACGCTATACCCTACACTCTATACCCAACACTCTATACCCTACACTCTATACCCTACACTCTAATCCCTACACTCTACACTCTATACCCTACACTCTATACCCTACACTCTACACTCTATACCCTACACTCTATACCCTACACTCTATAACCTACACTCTATACATAGTAACATAGTAACATAGTTAGTAAGGCCGAAAAAAGACATTTGTCCATCCAGTTCAGCCTATATTCCATCATAATAAATCCCCAGATCTACGTCCTTCTACAGAACCTAATAATTGTATGATACAATATTGTTCTGCTCCAGGAAGACATCCAGGCCTCTCTTGAACCCCTCGACTGAGTTCGCCATCACCACCTCCTCAGGCAAGCAATTCCAGATTCTCACTGCCCTAACAGTAAAGAATCCTCTTCTATGTTGGTGGAAAAACCTTCTCTCCTCCAGACGCAAAGAATGCCCCCTTGTGCCCGTCACCTTCCTTGGTATAAACAGATCCTCAGCGAGATATTTGTATCGTCCCCTTATATACTTATACATGGTTATTAGATCGCCCCTCAGTCGTCTTTTTTCTAGACTAAATAATCCTAATTTCGCTAATCTATCTGGGTATTGTAGTTCTCCCATCCCCTTTATTAATTTTGTTGCCCTCCTTTGTACTCTCTCTAGTTCCATTATATCCTTCCTGAGCACCGGTGCCCAAAACTGGACACAGTACTCCATGTGCGGTCTAACTAGGGATTTGTACAGAGGCAGTATAATTCTCTCATCATGTGTATCCAGACCTCTTTTAATGCACCCCATGATCCTGTTTGCCTTGGCAGCTGCTGCCTGGCACTGGCTGCTCCAGGTAAGTTTATCATTAACTAGGATCCCCAAGTCCTTCTCCCTGTCAGATTTACCCAGTGGTTTCCCGTTCAGTGTGTAATGGTGATATTGATTCCCTCTTCCCATGTGTATAACCTTACATTTATCATTGTTAAACCTCATCTGCCACCTTTCAGCCCAAGATTCCAACTTATCCAGATCCATCTGTAGCAGAATACTATCTTCTCTTGTATTAACTGCTTTACATAGTTTTGTATCATCTGCAAATATCGATATTTTACTGTGTAAACCTTCTACCAGATCATTAATGAATATGTTGAAGAGAACAGGTCCCAATACTGACCCCTGCGGTACCCCACTGGTCACAGCGACCCAGTTAGAGACTATACCATTTATAACCACCCTCTGCTTTCTATCACTAAGCCAGTTACTAACCCATTTACACACATTTTCCCCCAGACCAAGCATTCTCATTTTGTGTACCAACCTCTTGTGCGGCACGGTATCAAACGCTTTGGAAAAATCGAGATATACCACGTCCAATGACTCACCGTGGTCCAGTCTATAGCTTACCTCTTCATAAAAACTGATTAGATTGGTTTGACAGGAGCGATTTCTCATAAACCCATGCTGATATGGAGTTAAACAGTTATTCTCATTGAGATAATCCAGAATAACATCCCTCAGAAACCCTTCAAATATTTTACCAACAATAGAGGTTAGACTTACTGGCCTAAGTATACCCTACACTCTATACCCTACACTCTACACTCTATACCCTACACTCTATACCCTACACTCTACACCCTACACTCTATACCCTACACTCTATACCCTACACTCTATACCCTACACTCTCTACCCTACACTCTACACTCTATACCCTACACTCTATACCCTACACTCTAATCCCTACACTCTACACTCTATACCCTACACTCTATACCCTACACTCAATACCCTACACTCTACACTCTATACCCTACACTCTATATCCTACACTCTACACTCTATACCATACATTCTATACCCTACACTCTATACCATACACTCTATACCCTACACTCTACACCCTACACTCTATACCCTACACTCTATACCCTACACTCTATACCCTACACTCTATACCCTACACTCTTCACCCTACACTCTATACCCTACAATCTATACCATACACTCTATACCATACACTCTACAATCTATACCCTACACTCTATACCCTACACTCTATACCCTACACTCTATACCCTACACTCTACACTCTATATCCTACACTCTCTACCCTACACTCTACACTCTATACCCTACACTCTATACCCTACACTCTAATCCCTACACTCTACACTCTATACCCTACACTCTATATCCTACACTCTACACTCTATACCATACATACTATACCCTACACTCTATACCATACACTCTATACCCTACACTCTACACCCTACACTCTATACCCTACACTCTATACCCTACACTCTACACCCTACACTCTATACCCTACACTCTATACCCTACACTCTATACCCTACGCTCTACACTCTATACCCTACACTCTATACCCTACACTCTATACCCTACACTCTATACCCTACACTCTACACTCTATATCCTACAATCTCTACCCTACACTCTACACTCTATACCCTACACTCTATACCCTACACTCTAATCCCTACACTCTACACTCTATACCCTACACTCTATACCCTACACTCTATACCCTACACTCTACACTCTATACCCTACACTCTATATCCTACACTCTACACTCTATACCATACATTCTATACCCTACACTCTATACCCTACACTCTATACCCTACACTCTACACCCTACACTCTATACCCTACACTCTATACCATACACTCTATACCCTACACTCTACACTCTATACCCTACACTCTACATCCTACACTCTATACCCTACACTCTAATCCCAACACTCTACACTCTATACCCTACACTCTATACCTTACACTCTACACTCTCTACCCTACACTCTATACCCTACACTCTATAACATACACTCTATACCCTACACTCTATACCATACACTCTACAATCTATACCCTACACTCTATACCATACACTCTACACCATACACTCTATAGCATACACTCTATACCCTACACTCTACACTCTATACCCTACACTCTATACCCTACACTCTACACCCTGCACTCTATACCTTACACACTATACCCTACACTCTACACTCTATACCCTACACTCTATACCCTACACTCTATACCCTACACTCTACACTCTATAACCTACACTCTATAGCCTACACTCTACAATCTATACCCTACAGTCTATACCCTACACTCTATACCCTACACTCTACACTCTATACCTTACACTCTACACTCTATTCCCTACACTCTATACCCTACACTCTATACCCTACACTCTATACCCTACACTCTACACCCTACACTCTATACCCTACACTCTATACCATACACTCTATACCCTACACTCTACACTCAATACCCTACACTCTACACCCTACACTCTATACCCTACACTCTAATCCCTTCACTCTACATTCTATACCCTACACTCTACACTCTATACCTTACACTCTACACTCTATTCCCTACACTCTATACCCTACACTCTATACCCTACACTCTATACCCTACACTCTACACCCTACACTCTATACCCTACACTCTATACCATACACTCTATACCCTACACTCTACACTCTATACCCTACACCCTACACTCTATACCCTACACTCTAATCCCTACACTCTACACTCTATACCCTACACTCTATACCCTACACTCTATACCCTACACTCTACACACTCTACCCTACACTCTATACCCTACACTCTATACCCTACACTCTATACCCTACACTCTACACTCTATACCCTACACTCTACACTCTATACCCTACACTCTATACCCTACACTCTATACCCTACACTCTATACCCTACACTCTAATCCCTACACTCTACACTCTATACCCTACACTTTATACCCTACACTCTACACTCTATACCTTACACTCTACACTCTATTCCCTACACTCTATACCCTACACTCTATACCCTACACTCTATACCCTACACTCTATACCCTACACTCTATACCCAACACTCTACACCCTACACTCTATTCCCTACACTCTATACCCTACACTCTATACCCTACACTCTATACCCTACACTCTATACCCTACACTCTACACCCTACACTCTATACCCTACACTCTATACCATACACTCTATACCCTACACTCTACACTCTATACCCTACACTCTACACCCTACACTCTATACCCTACACTCTAATCCCTTCACTCTACACTGTATACCCTACACTCTATACCCTACACTCTACACTCTATATCTTACACTCTACACTCTATTCCCTACACTATATACCCTACACTCTATACCCTACACTCTATACCCTACACTCTACACCCTACACTCTATACCATACACTCTATACCCTACACTCTACACTCTATATCCTACACTCTACACCCTACACTCTATACCCTACACTCTAATCCCTACACTCTACACTCTATACCCTACACTCTATACCCTACACTCTACACACTCTACCCTACACTCTATACCCTACACTCTATACCCTACACTCTACACTCTATACCCTACACTCTACACTCTATACCCTACACTCTATACCCTACACTCTATACCCTACACTCTAATCCCTACACTCTACACTCTATACCTTACACTCTACACTCTATTCCCTACACTCTATACCCTACACTCTATACCCTACACTCTATACCCTACACTCTACACCCTACACTCTATACCCTACACTCTATACCATACACTCTATACCCTACACTCTACACTCTATACCCTACACCCTACACTCTATACCCTACACTCTAATCCCTACACTCTACACTCTATACCCTACACTCTATACCCTACACTCTATACCCTACACTCTACACACTCTACCCTACACTCTATACCCTACACTCTATACCCTACACTCTATACCCTACACTCTACACTCTATACCCTACACTCTACACTCTATACCCTACACTCTATACCCTACACTCTATACCCTACACTCTATACCCTACACTCTAATCCCTACACTCTACACTCTATACCCTACACTTTATACCCTACACTCTACACTCTATACCTTACACTCTACACTCTATTCCCTACACTCTATACCCTACACTCTATACCCTACACTCTATACCCTACACTCTATACCCTACACTCTATACCCAACACTCTACACCCTACACTCTATTCCCTACACTCTATACCCTACACTCTATACCCTACACTCTATACCCTACACTCTATACCCTACACTCTACACCCTACACTCTATACCCTACACTCTATACCATACACTCTATACCCTACACTCTACACTCTATACCCTACACTCTACACCCTACACTCTATACCCTACACTCTAATCCCTTCACTCTACACTCTATACCCTACACTCTATACCCTACACTCTACACTCTATATCTTACACTCTACACTCTATTCCCTACACTATATACCCTACACTCTATACCCTACACTCTATACCCTACACTCTACACCCTACACTCTATACCATACACTCTATACCCTACACTCTACACTCTATACCCTACACTCTACACCCTACACTCTATACCCTACACTCTAATCCCTACACTCTACACTCTATACCCTACACTCTATACCCTACACTCTACACACTCTACCCTACACTCTATACCCTACACTCTATACCCTACACTCTACACTCTATACCCTACACTCTACACTCTATACCCTACACTCTATACCCTACACTCTATACCCTACACTCTAATCCCTACACTCTACACTCTATACCCTACACTCTATACCCTACACTCTACATTCTATACCTTACACTCTACACTCTATTCCCTACACTCTATACCCTACACTCTATACCCTACACTCTATACCCTACACTCTATACCCAACACTCTACACCCTACACTCTATACCCTACACTCTATACCCTACACTCTATACCCGACACTCTACACGCTATACCCTACACTCTACACTCTATACCCTACACTCTATACCCTACACTCTATAACCTACACTCTATACCCTACACTCTACACTCTATACCCTACACTCTATACCCTACACTCTACACCCTACACTCTATACCCTACACTCTATACCCTACACTCTATACCCTACACTCTCTACCCTACACTCTACACTCTATACCCTACACTCTATACCCTACACTCTATACGCTACAATCTATACCATACACTCTATACCCTACACTCTTCACCCTACACTCTATACCCTACAATCTATACCATACACTCTATACCATACACTCTACAATCTATACCCTACACTCTATACCCTACACTCTATACCCTACACTCTATACCCTACACTCTACACTCTATATCCTACACTCTCTACCCTACACTCTACACTCTATACCCTACACTCTATATCCTACACTCTAATCCCTACACTCTACACTCTATACCCTACACTCTATATCCTACACTCTACACTCTATACCATACATACTATACCCTACACTCTATACCATACACTCTATACCCTACACTCTACACCCTACACTCTATACCCTACACTCTATACCCTACACTCTACACCCTACACTCTATACCCTACACTCTATACCCTACACTCTATACCCTACGCTCTACACTCTATACCCTACACTCTATACCCTACACTCTATACCCTACACTCTATACCCTACACTCTACACTCTATATCCTACACTCTCTACCCTACACTCTACACTCTATACCCTACACTCTATACCCTACACTCTAATCCCTACACTCTACACTCTATACCCTACACTCTATACCCTACACTCTATACCCTACACTCTACACTCTATACCCTACACTCTATATCCTACACTCTACACTCTATACCATACATTCTATACCCTACACTCTATACCCTACACTCTATACCCTACACTCTACACCCTACACTCTATACCCTACACTCTATACCCTACACTCTATACCCTACACTCTATACCCTACACTCTACACCCTACACTCTATACCCTACACTCTATACCATACACTCTATACCCTACACTCTACACTCTATACCCTACACTCTACATCCTACACTCTATACCCTACACTCTAATCCCGACACTCTACACTCTATACCCTACACTCTATACCTTACACTCTACACTCTCTACCCTACACTCTATACCCTACACTCTATAACATACACTCTATACCCTACACTCTATACCCTACACTCTATACCATACACTCTACAATCTATACCCTACACTCTATACCATACACTCTACACCATACACTCTATAGCATACACTCTATACCCTACACTCTACACTCTATACCCTACACTCTATACCCTACACTCTACACCCTGCACTCTATACCTTACACACTATACCCTACACTCTACACTCTATACCCTACACTCTATACCCTACACTCTATACCCTACACTCTACACTCTATAACCTACACTCTATAGCCTACACTCTACAATCTATACCCTACAGTCTATACCCTACACTCTATACCCTACACTCTACACTCTATACCTTACACTCTACACTCTATTCCCTACACTCTATACCCTACACTCTATACCCTACACTCTATACCCTACACTCTACACCCTACACTCTATACCCTACACTCTATACCATACACTCTATACCCTACACTCTACACTCAATACCCTACACTCTACACCCTACACCCTACACTCTAATCCCTTCACTCTACATTCTATACCCTACACTCTACACTCTATACCTTACACTCTACACTCTATTCCCTACACTCTATACCCTACACTCTATACCCTACACTCTATACCCTACACTCTACACCCTACACTCTATACCCTACACTCTATACCATACACTCTATACCCTACACTCTACACTCTATACCCTACACCCTACACTCTATACCCTACACTCTAATCCCTACACTCTACACTCTATACCCTACACTCTATACCCTACACTCTATACCCTACACTCTACACACTCTACCCTACACTCTATACCCTACACTCTATACCCTACACTCTATACCCTACACTCTACACTCTATACCCTACACTCTACACTCTATACCCTACACTCTATACCCTACACTCTATACCCTACACTCTAATCCCTACACTCTACACTCTATACCCTACACTTTATACCCTACACTCTACACTCTATACCTTACACTCTACACTCTATTCCCTACACTCTATACCCTACACTCTATACCCTACACTCTATACCCTACACTCTATACCCTACACTCTATACCCAACACTCTACACCCTACACTCTATACCCTACACTCTATACCATACAATCTATACCCTACACTCTACACTCTATACCCTACACTCTACACTCTATACCCTACACTCTACACTCTATACCCTACACTCTATACCCTACACTCTATACCCTACAATCTATACCATACACTCTATACCCTACACTCTATACCCTACACTCTATACCCTACACTCTATACCATACACTCTATACCCTACACTCTATACCGTACACTCTATACCCTACACTCTATACCCTACACTCTATACCCTACACTCTACACCCTACACTCTATACCTTACACTCTATACCCTACACTCTATACCCTACACTCTAAACTCTATACCCTACACTCTACACTCTATACCCTACACTCTATACCCTACACTCTATACCCTACACTCTATACCCTACACTCTATACCCTACACTGTATACCCTACACTCTATACCCTACACTCTAATCCCTACACTCTACACTCTATACCCTACACTCTATATCCTACACTCTACACTCTATACCATACATTCTATACCCTACACTCTATACCATACACTCTATACCCTACACTCTACACCCTACACTTCATACCCTACACTCTATACCCTACACTCTATACCCTACACTCTACACCCTACACTCTATACCCTACACTCTATACCCTACACTCTATACCCTACGCTCTACACTCTATACCCTACACTCTATACCCTACACTCTATACCCTACACTCTATACCCTACACTCTACACTCTATATCCTACACTCTCTACCCTACACTCTACACTCTATACCCTACACTTTATACCCTACACTCTAATCCCTACACTCTACACTCTATACCCTACACTCTATACCCTACACTCTATACCCTACACTCTACACTCTATACCCTACACTCTATATCCTACACTCTACACTCTATACCATACATTCTATACCCTACACTCTATACCATACACTCTGTACCCTACACTCTACACCCTACACTCTATACCCTACACTCTATACCCTACACTCTATACCCTACACTCTACACCCTACACTCTATACCCTACACTCTATACCCTACACTCTATACCCTACACTCTATACCCTACACTCTATACCCTACACTCTATACCCTACACTCTACACCCTACACTCTATACCCTACACTCTATACCATACACTCTATACCCTACACTCTACACTCTATACCCTACACTCTACATCCTACACTCTATACCCTACACTCTAATCCCGACACTCTACACTCTATACCCTACACTCTATACCTTACACTCTACACTCTCTACCCTACACTCTATACCCTACACTCTATAACATACACTCTATACCCTACACTCTATACCCTACACTCTATACCATACACTCTACAATCTATACCCTACACTCTATACCATACACTCTACACCATACACTCTATAGCATACACTCTATACCCTACACTCTACACTCTATACCCTACACTCTATACCCTACACTCTACACCCTGCACTCTATACCCTACACACTATACCCTACACTCTACACTCTATACCCTACACTCTATACCCTACACTCTATACCCTACACTCTATACCCTACACTCTACACTCTATAACCTACACTCTATAGCCTACACTCTACAATCTATACCCTACACTCTATACCATACACTCTATACCCTACAGTCTATACCCTACACTCTATACCCTACACTCTACACTCTATACCTTACACTCTACACTCTATTCCCTACACTCTATACCCTACACTCTATACCCTACACTCTATACCCTACACTCTATACCCTATACTCTACACCCTACACTCTATACCCTACACTCTATACCATACACTCTATACCCTACACTCTACACTCTATACTCTACACTCTACACCCTACACTCTATACCCTACACTCTAATCCCTTCACTCTACACTCTATACCCTACACTCTATACCCTACACTCTACACTCTATACCTTACACTCTACACTCTATTCCCTACACTCTATACCCTACACTCTATACCCTACACTCTATACCCTACACTCTACACCCTACACTCTATACCCTACACTCTATACCATACACTCTATACCCTACACTCTACACTCTATACCCTACACCCTACACTCTATACCCTACACTCTAATCCCTACACTCTACACTCTATACCCTACACTCTATACCCTACACTCTACACACTCTACCCTACACTCTATACCCTACACTCTATACCCTACACTCTATACCCTACACTCTACACTCTATACCCTACACTCTACACTCTATACCCTACTCTCTATACCCTACACTCTAATCCCTACACTCTACACTCTATACCCTACACTCTATACCCTACACTCTACACTCTATACCTTACACTCTACACTCTATACCCTACACTCTATACCCTACACTCTATACCCTACACTCTATACCCTACATTATATACCCTACACTCTATACCCAACACTCTACACCCTACACTCTATACCCTACACTCTATACCATACAATCTATACCCTACACTCTACACTCTATACCCTACACTCTACACTCTATACCCTACACTCTACACTCTATACCCTACACTCTATACCCTACACTCTATACCCTACAATCTATACCATACACTCTATACCCTACACTCTATACCCTACACTCTATACCCTACACTCTATACCATACACTCTATACCCTACACTCTATACCGTACACTCTATACCCTACACTCTATACCCTACACTCTATACCCTACACTCTACACCCTACACTCTATACCTTACACTCTATACCCTACACTCTATACCCTACACTCTAAACTCTATACCCTACACTCTACACTCTATACCCTACACTCTATACCCTACACTCTATACCCTACACTCTATACCCTACACTGTATACCCTACACTCTATACCCTACACTCTATACCCTACACTCTACACTCTATACCCTACACTCTATACCCTACACTCTATACCCTACACTCTACACTTTATACAATACACTCTATACCCTACACTCTATACCCTACACTCTGTACCCTACACTCTACACCCTACACTCTATACCCTACACTCTATACCATATACTCTATACCCTACACTCTACACTCTATACCCTACACTCTACACCCTACACTCTATACCCTACACTCTAATCCCAACACTCTACACTCTATACCCTACACTCTATACCCTACAGTCTACACTCTATACCTTACACTCTACACTCTATTCCCTACACTCTATACCCTACACTCTATACCCTACACTCTATACCCTACACTCTACACCCTACACTCTATACCCTACACTCTATACCATACACTCTATACCCTACACTCTACACTCTATACCCTACACTCTACACCCTACACTCTATACCCTACACTCTAATCCCTACACTCTACACCCTACACTCTATACCCTACACTCTATACCCTACACTCTACACTCTCTACCCTACACTCTATACCCTACACTCTATACCCTACACTCTGTACCCTACACTCTACACCCTACACTCTATACCCTACACTCTATACCATATACTCTATACCCTACACTCTACACTCTATACCCTACACTCTACACCCTACACTCTATACCCTACACTCTAATCCCAACACTCTACACTCTATACCCTACACTCTATACCCTACAGTCTACACTCTATACCTTACACTCTACACTCTATTCCCTACACTCTATACCCTACACTCTATACCCTACACTCTATACCCTACACTCTACACCCTACACTCTATACCCTACACTCTATACCATACACTCTATACCCTACACTCTACACTCTATACCCTACACTCTACACCCTACACTCTATACCCTACACTCTAATCCCTACACTCTACACTCTATAAACTACACTCTATACCCTACACTCTATACCCTACACTCTACACTCTCTACCCTACACTCTATACCCTACACTCTATACCCTACACTCTACACTCTCTACCCTACACTCTATAACCTACACTCTATACCCTACACTCTACACTCTATACCCTACACTCTACACTCTATACCCTACACTCTATACCCTACACTCTATACCCTACACTCTATACCCTACACTCTATACCATACACTCTATACCCTACACTCTATCCTACACACTATACCCTACACTCTACACTCTGTACCCTACACTCTATACCCTACACTCTATACCCTACACTCTACACTCTATACCCTACACTCTATAGCCTACACTCTACAATCTATACCCTACACTCTATACCCTACACTCTATACCCTACAGTCTATACCCTACACTCTATACCCTACACTCTACACTCTAAACCTTACACTCTACACTCTATTCCCTACACTCTATACCCTACACTCTATACCCTATACTCTACACCCTACACTCTATACCCTACACTCTATACCATATACTCTATACCCTACACTCTACACTCTATATCCTACACTCTACACCCTACACTCTATACCCTACACTCTAATCCCAACACTCTACACTCTATACCCTACACTCTATACCCTACACTCTACACTCTATACCTTACACTCTACACTCTATTCCCTACACTCTATACCCTACACTCTATACCCTACACGCTACACCCTACACTCTATACCCTACACTCTATACCATACACTCTATACCCTACACTCTACACTCTATACCCTACACTCTACACCCTACACTCTATACCCTACACTCTAATCCCTACACTCTATACCCTACACTCTACACTCTATACCCTACACTCTATACCATACACTCTATACCCTACACTCTATACCGTACACTCTATACCCTACACTCTATACCTTACACTCTACACTCTATTCCCTACACTCTATACCCTACACTCTATACACTACACTCTATACCCTACACTCTATACCCTACACTCTACACCCTACACTCTATACCCTACACTCTATACCATACACTCTATACCCTACACTCTACACTCTCTACCCTACACTCTATACCCTACACTCTGTACCCTACACTCTACACTCTATACCCTACACTCTATACCCTACACTCTATACCATACACTCTATACCCTACACTCTATACCCTACACTCTGAACCCTACACTCTATACCCTACACTCTACTCCCTACACTCTATACCCTACACTCTATACCCTACACTCTACACTCTATACCCTACACTCTATACCCTACACTCTATACCCTACACTCTATACCCTACACTCTACACTCTATACCCTACACTCTACACTCTATACCCTGCACTCTATACCCTACACTCTATACCCTACACTCTATACCCTACACTCTATACCCTACACTCTACACTATACACCCTACACTCTATACCCTACACTCTATACCCTACACTCTATACTCTACACTCTATACCCTACACTCTTTGCCCTACACTCTATACCCTACACTCTATACCCTACACTCTATACCATACACTATATACCCTACACTCTACACTCTATACCCTACACTCTATACCCTACACTCTATGCCCAACACTCTATACCCTACACTCTACACCCTACACTCTATACCCTACACTCTATATCATACACTCTATACCCTACACTCTACACTCTATACCCTACACTCTATACCCTACACTCTATACCCTACACTCTATACCCTACACTCTACACTCTATATCCTACACTCTCTACCCTACACTCTACACTCTATACCCTACACTCTATACCCTACACTCTAATCCCTACACTCTACACTCTATACCCTACACTCTATATCCTACACTCTACACTCTATACCATACATTCTATACCCTACACTCTATACCATACACTCTATACCCTACACTCTACACCCTACACTCTATACCCTACACTCTATACCCTACACTCTATACCCTACACTCTACACCCTACACTCTATACCCTACACTCTATACCCTACACTCTATACCCTACACTCTATACCCTACGCTCTACACTCTATACCCTACACTCTATACCCTACACTCTATACCCTACACTCTATACCCTACACTCTACACTCTATATCCTACACTCTCTACCCTACACTCTACACTCTATACCCTACACTTTATACCCTACACTCTAATCCCTACACTCTACACTCTATACCCTACACTCTATACCCTACACTCTATACCCTACACTCTACACTCTATACCCTACACTCTATATCCTACACTCTACACTCTATACCATACATTCTATACCCTACTCTCTATACCATACACTCTATACCCTACACTCTTCACCCTACACTCAATACCCTACACTCTATACCCTACACTCTATACCCTACACTCTATACCCTACACTCTACACCCTACACTCTATACCCTACACTCTATACCATACACTCTATACCCTACACTCTACACTCTATACCCTACACTCTACATCCTACACTCTATACCCTACACTCTAATCCCGACACTCTACACTCTATACCCTACACTCTATACCTTACACTCTACACTCGCTACCCTACACTCTATACCCTACACTCTATAACATACACTCTATACCCTACACTCTATACCCTACACTCTATACCATACACTCTACAATCTATACCCTACACTCTATACCATACACTCTACACCATACACTCTATAGCATACACTCTATACCCTACACTCTACACTCTATACCCTACACTCTATACCCTACACTCTACACCCTGCACTCTATACCCTACACTCTACACTCTATAACCTACACTCTATAGCCTACACTCTACAATCTATACCCTACACTCTATACCATACACTCTATACCCTACAGTCTATACCCTATACTCTATACCCTACACTCTACACTCTATACCTTACACTCTACACTCTATTCCCTACACTCTATACCCTACACTCTATACCCTAAACTCTATACCCTACACTCTATACCCTACACTCTACACCCTACACTCTATACCCTACACTCTATACCATACACTCTATACCCTACACTCTACACTCTATACCCTACACTCTACACCCTACACTCTATACCCTACACTCTAATCCCTTCACTCTACACTCTATACCCTACACTCTATACCCTACACTCTACACTCTATACCTTACACTCTACACTCTATTCCCTACACTCTATACCCTACACTCTATGCCCAACACTCTATACCCTACACTCTACACCCTACACTCTATACCCTACACTCTATATCATACACTCTATACCCTACACTCTACACTCTATACCCTACACTCTATACCCTACACTCTATACCCTACACTCTATACCCTACACTCTACACTCTATATCCTACACTCTCTACCCTACACTCTACACTCTATACCCTACACTCTATACCCTACACTCTAATCCCTACACTCTACACTCTATACCCTACACTCTATATCCTACACTCTACACTCTATACCATACATTCTATACCCTACACTCTATACCATACACTCTATACCCTACACTCTACACCCTACACTCTATACCCTACACTCTATACCCTACACTCTATACCCTACACTCTACACCCTACACTCTATACCCTACACTCTATACCCTACACTCTATACCCTACACTCTATACCCTACGCTCTACACTCTATACCCTACACTCTATACCCTACACTCTATACCCTACACTCTATACCCTACACTCTACACTCTATATCCTACACTCTCTACCCTACACTCTACACTCTATACCCTACACTTTATACCCTACACTCTAATCCCTACACTCTACACTCTATACCCTACACTCTATACCCTGCACTCTATACCCTACACTCTACACTCTATACCCTACACTCTATATCCTACACTCTACACTCTATACCATACATTCTATACCCTACACTCTATACCATACACTCTATACCCTACACTCTACACCCTACACTCTATACCCTACACTCTATACCCTACACTCTATACCCTACACTCTATACCCTACACTCTACACCCTACACTCTATACCCTACACTCTATACCATACACTCTATACCCTACACTCTACACTCTATACCCTACACTCTACATCCTACACTCTATACCCTACACTCTAATCCCGACACTCTACACTCTATACCCTACACTCTATACCTTACACTCTACACTCACTACCCTACACTCTATACCCTACACTCTATAACATACACTCTATACCCTACACTCTATACCCTACACTCTATACCATACACTCTACAATCTATACCCTACACTCTATACCATACACTCTACACCATACACTCTATAGCATACACTCTATACCCTACACTCTACACTCTATACCCTACACTCTATACCCTACACTCTACACCCTGCACTCTATACCCTACACTCTACACTCTATAACCTACACTCTATAGCCTACACTCTACAATCTATACCCTACACTCTATACCATACACTCTATACCCTACAGTCTATACCCTACACTCTATACCCTACACTCTACACTCTATACCTTACACTCTACACTCTATTCCCTACACTCTATACCCTACACTCTATACCCTAAACTCTATACCCTACACTCTATACCCTACACTCTACACCCTACACTCTATACCCTACACTCTATACCATACACTCTATACCCTACACTCTACACTCTATACCCTACACTCTACACCCTACACTCTATACCCTACACTCTAATCCCTTCACTCTACACTCTATACCCTACACTCTATACCCTACACTCTACACTCTATACCTTACACTCTACACTCTATACCCTACACTCTATACCCTACACTCTGTACCCTACACTCTACACCCTACACTCTATACCCTACACTCTATACCATACACTCTATACCCTACACTCTACACTCTATACCCTACACTCTACACCCTACACTCTATACCCTACATTCTAATCCCTACACTCTACACTCTATACCCTACACTCTATACCCTACACTCTATACCCTACACTCTACACACTCTACCCTACACTCTATACCCTACACTCTATACCCTACACTCTATACCCTACACTCTACACTCTATACCCTACACTCTACACTCTATACCCTACACTCTATACCCTACACTCTATACCCTACACTCTATACCCTACACTCTAATCCCTACACTCTACACTCTATACACTACACTCTATACCCTACACTCTACACTCTATACCTTACACTCTACAATCTATTCCCTACACTCTATACCCTACACTCTATACCCTACACTCTATACCCTACACTCTATACCCTACACTCTATACCCAACACTCTACACCCTACACTCTATACCCTACACTCTATACCATACAATCTATACCCTACACTCTACACTCTATACCCTACACTCTACACTCTATACCCTACACTCTACAGTCTATACCCTACACTCTATACCCTACACTCTATACCCTACAATCTATACCATACACTCTATACCCTACACTCTATACCCTACACTCTATACCCTACACTCTATACCATACACTCTATACCCTACACTCTATACCGTACACTCTATACCCTACACTCTATACCCTACACTCTATACCCTACACTCTACACCCTACACTCTATACCTTACACTCTATACCCTACACTCTATACCCTACACTCTAAACTCTATACCCTACACTCTACACTCTATACCCTACACTCTATACCCTACACTCTATACCCTACACTCTATACCCTACACTCTATACCCTACACTGTATACCCTACACTCTATACCCTACACTCTATACCCTACACTCTACACTCTATACCCTTCACTCTATACCCTACACTCTATACCCTACACTCTACACTTTATGCATTACACTCTATACCCTACACTCTATACCCTACACTCTGTACCCTACACTCTACACCCTACACTCTGTACCCTACACTCTATACCATATACTCTATACCCTACACTCTACACTCTATACCCTACACTCTACACCCTACACTCTATACCCTACACTCTAATCCCAACAATCTACACTCTATACCCTACACTCTATACCCTACAGTCTACACTCTATTCCTTACATTCTACACTCTATTCCCTACACTCTATACCCTACACTCTATACCCTACACTCTATACCCTACACTCTACACCCTAAACTCTATACCCTACACTCTATACCATACACTCTATACCCTACACTCTACACTCTATACCCTACACTCTACACCCTACACTCTATACCCTACACTCTAATCCCTACACTCTACACTCTATACCCTACACTCTATACCCTACACTCTATACCCTACACTCTACACTCTCTACCCTACACTCTATACCCTACACTCTATACCCTACACTCTACACTCTATACCCTACACTCTACACTCTATACCCTACACTCTATACTCTACACTCTATACCCTACACTCTATACCCTACACTCTATACCATACACTCTATACCCTACACTCTATACCCTACACTCTATCCTACACACTATACCCTACACTCTACACTCTATACCCTACACTCTATACCCTACACTCTATACCCTACACTCTACACTCTATACCCTACACTCTATAGCCTACACTCTACAATCTATACCCTACACTCTATACCCTACACTCTATACCCTACAGTCTATACCCTACACTCTATACCCTACACTCTACACTCTAAACCTTACACTCTACACTCTATTCCCTACACTCTATACCCTACACTCTATACCCTATACTCTACACCCTACACTCTATACCCTACACTCTATACCATATACTCTATACCCTACACTCTACACTCTATACCCTACACTCTACACCCTACACTCTATACCCTACAATCTAATCCCAACACTCTACACTCTATTCCCTACACTCTATACCCTACACTCTACACTCTATACCTTACACTCTACACTCTATTCCCTACACTCTATACCCTACACTCTATACCCTACACTCTATACCCTACACTCTATACCCTACACTCTACACCCTACACTCTATACCCTACACTCTATACCATACACTCTATACCCTACACTCTACACCCTACACTCTATACCCTACACTCTATACCATACACTCTATACCCTACACTCTACACTCTATACCCTACACTCTACACCCTACACTCTATACCCTACACTCTAATCCCTTCACTCTACACTCTATACCCTACACTCTATACCCTACACTCTACACTCTATACCTTACACTCTACACTCTATTCCCTACACTCTATACCCTACACTCTATACCCTACACTCTGTACCCTACACTTTACACCCTACACTCTATACCCTACACTCTATACCATACACTCTATACCCTACACTCTACACTCTATACCCTACACTCTACACCCTACACTCTATACCCTACATTCTAATCCCTACACTCTACACTCTATACCCTACACTCTATACCCTACAATCTATACCCTACACTCTACACACTCTACCCTACACTCTATACCCTACACTCTATACCCTACACTCTATACCCTACACTCTACACTCTATACCCTACACTCTACACTCTATACCCTACACTCTATACCCTACACTCTATACCCTACACTCTATACCCTACACACTAATCCCTACACTCTACACTCTATACACTACACTCTATACCCTACACTCTACACTCTATACCTTACACTCTACACTCTATTCCCTACACTCTATACCCTACACTCTATACCCTACACTCTATACCCTACACTCTATACCCAACACTCTACACCCTACACTCTATACCCTACACTCTATACCATACAATCTATACCCTACACTCTACACTCTATACCCTACACTCTACACTCTATACCCTACACTCTACACTCTATACCCTACACTCTATACCCTACACTCTATACCCTACAATCTATACCATACACTCTATACCCTACACTCTATACCCTACACTCTATACCCTACACTCTATACCATACACTCTATACCCTACACTCTATACCGTACACTCTATACCCTACACTCTATACCCTACACTCTATACCCTACACTCTACACCCTACACTATATACCTTACACTCTATACCCTACACTCTGTACCCTACACTCTAAACTCTATACCCTACACTCTACACTCTATACCCTACACTCTATACCCTACACTCTATACCCTACACTCTATACCCTACACTCTATACCCTACACTGTATACCCTACACTCTATACCCTACACTCTATACCCTACACTCTACACTCTATACCCTTCACTCTATACCCTACAGTCTATACCCTACACTCTACACTTTATGCACTACACTCTATACCCTACACTCTATACCCTACACTCTGTACCCTACACTCTACACCCTACACTCTATACCCTACACTCTATACCATATACTCTATACCCTACACTCTACACTCTATACCCTACACTCTACACCCTACACTCTATACCCTACACTCTAATCCCAACACTCTACACTCTATACCCTACACTCTATACCCTACAGTCTACACTCTATTCCTTACATTCTACACTCTATTCCCTACACTCTATACCCTACACTCTATACCCTACACTCTATACCCTACACTCTACACCCTAAACTCTATACCCTACACTCTATACCATACACTCTATACCCTACACTCTACACTCTATACCCTACACTCTACACCCTACACTCTATACCCTACACTCTAATCCCTACACTCTACACTCTATACCCTACACTCTATACCCTACACTCTATACCCTACACTCTACACTCTCTACCCTACACTCTATACCCTACACTCTATACCCTACACTCTACACTCTATACCCTACACTCTACACTCTATACCCTACACTCTATACTCTACACTCTATACCCTACACTCTATACCCTACACTCTATACCATACACTCTATACCCTACACTCTATACCCTACACTCTATCCTACACACTATACCCTACACTCTACACTCTATACCCTACACTCTATACCCTACACTCTATACCCTACACTCTACACTCTATACCCTACACTCTATAGCCTACACTCTACAATCTATACCCTACACTCTATACCCTACACTCTATACCCTACAGTCTATACCCTACACTCTATACCCTACACTCTACACTCTAAACCTTACACTCTACACTCTATTCCCTACACTCTATACCCTACACTCTATACCCTATACTCTACACCCTACACTCTATACCCTACACTCTATACCATATACTCTATACCCTACACTCTACACTCTATACCCTACACTCTACACCCTACACTCTATACCCTACACTCTAATCCCAACACTCTACACTCTATTCCCTACACTCTATACCCTACACTCTACACTCTATACCTTACACTCTACACTCTATTCCCTACACTCTATACCCTACACTCTATACCCTACACTCTATACCCTACACTCTATACTCTACACTCTACACCCTACACTCTATACCCTACACTCTATACCATACACTCTATACCCTACACTCTACACCCTACACTCTATACCCTACACTCTATACCATACACTCTATACCCTACACTCTACACTCTATACCCTACACTCTACACCCTACACTCTATACCCTACACTCTAATCCCTTCACTCTTCACTCTATACCCTACACTCTATACCCTACACTCTACACTCTATACCTTACACTCTACACTCTATTCCCTACACTCTATACCCTACACTCTATACCCTACACTCTGTACCCTACACTCTACACCCTACACTCTATACCCTACACTCTATACCATACACTCTATACCCTACACTCTACACTCTATACCCTACACTCTACACCCTACACTCTATACCCTACATTCTAATCCCTACACTCTACACTCTATACCCTACACTCTATACCCTACACTCTATACCCTACACTCTACACACTCTACCCTACACTCTATACCCTACACTCTATACCCTACACTCTATACCCTACACTCTACACTCTATACCCTACACTCTACACTCTATACCCTACACTCTATACCCTACACTCTATACCCTACACTCTATACCCTACACTCTAATCCCTACACTCTACACTCTATACACTACACTCTATACCCTACACTCTACACTCTATACCTTACACTCTACACTCTATTCCCTACACTCTATACCCTACACTCTATACCCTACACTCTATACCCTACACTCTATACCCTACACTCTATACCCAACACTCTACACCCTACACTCTATACCCTACACTCTATACCATACAATCTATACCCTACACTCTACACTCTATACCCTACACTCTACACTCTATACCCTACACTCTACACTCTATACCCTACACTCTATACCCTACACTCTATACCCTACAATCTATACCATACACTCTATACCCTACACTCTATACCCTACACTCTATACCCTACACTCTATACCATACACTCTATACCCTACACTCTATACCGTACACTCTATACCCTACACTCTATACCCTACACTCTATACCCTACACTCTACACCCTACACTCTATACCTTACACTCTATACCCTACACTCTGTACCCTACACTCTAAACTCTATACCCTACACTCTACACTCTATACCCTACACTCTATACCCTACACTCTATACCCTACACTCTATACCCTACACTCTATACCCTACACTGTATACCCTACACTCTATACCCTACACTCTATACCCTACACTCTACACTCTATACCCTTCACTCTATACCCTACACTCTATACCCTACACTCTACACTTTATGCACTACACTCTATACCCTACACTCTATACCCTACACTCTGTACCCTACACTCTACACCCTACACTCTATACCCTACACTCTATACCATATACTCTATACCCTACACTCTACACTCTATACCCTACACTCTACACCCTACACTCTATACCCTACACTCTAATCCCAACACTCTACACTCTATACCCTACACTCTATACCCTACAGTCTACACTCTATTCCTTACATTCTACACTCTATTCCCTACACTCTATACCCTACACTCTATACCCTACACTCTATACCCTACACTCTACACCCTAAACTCTATACCCTACACTCTATACCATACACTCTATACCCTACACTCTACACTCTATACCCTACACTCTACACTCTATACCCTACACTCTACACCCTACACTCTATACCCTACACTCTAATCCCTACACTCTACACTCTATACCCTACACTCTATACCCTACACTCTATACCCTACACTCTACACTCTCTACCCTACACTCTATACCCTACACTCTATACCCTACACTCTACACTCTATACCCTACACTCTACACTCTATACCCTACACTCTATACTCTACACTCTATACCCTACACTCTATACCCTACACTCTATACCATACACTCTATACCCTACACTCTATACCCTACACTCTATCCTACACACTATACCCTACACTCTACACTCTATACCCTACACTCTATACCCTACACTCTATACCCTACACTCTACACTCTATACCCTACACTCTATAGCCTACACTCTACAATCTATACCCTACACTCTATACCCTACACTCTATACCCTACAGTCTATACCCTACACTCTATACCCTACACTCTACACTCTAAACCTTACACTCTACACTCTATTCCCTACACTCTATACCCTACACTCTATACCCTATACTCTACACCCTACACTCTATACCCTACACTCTATACCATATACTCTATACCCTACACTCTACACTCTATACCCTACACTCTACACCCTACACTCTATACCCTACACTCTAATCCCAACACTCTACACTCTATACCCTACACTCTATACCCTACACTCTACACTCTATACCTTACACTCTACACTCTATTCCCTACACTCTATACCCTACACTCTATACCCTACACTCTATACCCTACACTCTATACCCTACACTCTACACCCTACACTCTATACCCTACACTCTACACTCTATACCCTACATTCTACACCCTACACTCTATACCCTACACTCTAATCCCTACACTCTATACCCTACACTCTACACTCTATACCCTACACTCTATACCATACACTCTATACCCTACACACTATACCGTACACTCTATACCCTACACTCTATACCTTACACTCTACACTCTATTCCCTACACTCTATACCCTACACTCTATACACTACACTCTATACCCTACACTCTATACCCTACACTCTACACCCACACTCTATACCCTACACTCTATACCCTACACTCTATACCCTACACTCTACACTCTCTACCCTACACTCTATACCCTACACTCTATACCCTACATTCTACACTCTATACCCTACACTCTATACCCTACACTCTATACCCTACACTCTATACCCTACACTCTATATCATACACTCTATACCCTACATTCTATACCCTACACTCTGAACCCTACACTCTATACCCTACACTCTACTCCCTACACTCTATACCCTACACTCTATACCCTACACTCTACACTCTATACCCTACACTCTATACCCTACACTCTATACCCTACACTCTATACCCTACACTCTACACTCTATACCCTACACTCTACACTCTATACCCTGCACTCTATACCCTACACTCTATACCCTACACTCTATACCCTACACTCTATACCCTACACTCTACACTATATACCCTACACTCTATACCCTACACTCTATACCCTACACTCTATACCCTACACTCTATACCCTACACTCTTTGCCCTACACTCTATACCCTACACTCTACACCCTACACTCTATACCCTACACTCTACACTCTATACCCTACATTCTACACCCTACACTCTATACCCTACACTCTAATCCCTACACTCTATACCCTACACTCTACACTCTATACCCTACACTCTATACCATACACTCTATACCCTACACACTATACCGTACACTCTATACCCTACACTCTATACCTTACACTCTACACTCTATTCCCTACACTCTATACCCTACACTCTATACACTACACTCTATACCCTACACTCTATACCCTACACTCTACACCCACACTCTATACCCTACACTCTATACCCTACACTCTATACCCTACACTCTACACTCTCTACCCTACACTCTATACCCTACACTCTATACCCTACATTCTACACTCTATACCCTACACTCTATACCCTACACTCTATACCCTACACTCTATACCCTACACTCTATATCATACACTCTATACCCTACATTCTATACCCTACACTCTGAACCCTACACTCTATACCCTACACTCTACTCCCTACACTCTATACCCTACACTCTATACCCTACACTCTACACTCTATACCCTACACTCTATACCCTACACTCTATACCCTACACTCTATACCCTACACTCTACACTCTATACCCTACACTCTACACTCTATACCCTGCACTCTATACCCTACACTCTATACCCTACACTCTATACCCTACACTCTATACCCTACACTCTACACTATATACCCTACACTCTATACCCTACACTCTATACCCTACACTCTATACCCTACACTCTATACCCTACACTCTTTGCCCTACACTCTATACCCTACACTCTATACCCTACACTCTATACCATACACTCTATACCTTACACTCTACACTCTATACCCTACACTCTATACCCTACACTCTATGCCCAACACTCTATACCCTACACTCTACACCCTACACTCTATACCCTACACTCTATATCATACACTCTATACCCTACACTCTACACTCTATACCCTACACTCTATACCCTACACTCTATACCCTACACTCTATACCCTACACTCTACACTCTATATCCTACACTCTCTACCCTACACTCTACACTCTATACCCTACACTCTATACCCTACACTCTAATCCCTACACTCTACACTCTATACCCTACACTCTATATCCTACACTCTACACTCTATACCATACATTCTATACCCTACACTCTATACCATACACTCTACACCCTACACTCTATGCCCAACACTCTATACCCTACACTCTACACCCTACACTCTATACCCTACACTCTATATCATACACTCTATACCCTACACTCTACACTCTATACCCTACACTCTATACCCTACACTCTATACCCTACACTCTATACCCTACACTCTACACTCTATATCCTACACTCTCTACCCTACACTCTACACTCTATACCCTACACTCTATACCCTACACTCTAATCCCTACACTCTACACTCTATACCCTACACTCTATATCCTACACTCTACACTCTATACCATACATTCTATACCCTACACTCTATACCATACACTCTACACCCTACACTCTATACCCTACACTCTATACCCTACACTCTATACCCTACACTCTACACCCTACACTCTATACCCTACACTCTATACCCTACACTCTATACCCTACACTCTATACCCTACGCTCTACACTCTATACCCTACACTCTATACCCTACACTCTATACCCTACACTCTATACCCCACACTCTACACTCTATATCCTGCACTCTCTACCCTACACTCTACACTCTATACCCTACACTTTATACCCTACACTCTAATCCCTACACTCTACACTCTATACCCTACACTCTATACCCTACACTCTATACCCTACACTTTACACTCTATACCCTACACTCTATATCCTACACTCTACACTCTATACCATACATTCTATACCCTACACTCTATACCATACACTCTATACCCTACACTCTACACCCTACACTCTATACCCTACACTCTATACCCTACACTCTATACCCTACACTCTATACCCTACACTCTACACCCTACACTCTATACCCTACACTCTATACCATACACTCTATACCCTACACTCTACACTCTATACCCTACACTCTACATCCTACACTCTATACCCTAAACTCTAATCCCGACACTCTACACTCTATACCCTACACTCTATACCTTACACTCTACACTCTCTACCCTACACTCTATACCCTACACTCTATAACATACACTCTATACCCTACACTCTATACCCTACACTCTATACCATACACTCTACAATCTATACCCTACACTCTATACCATACACTCTACACCATACACTCTATAGCATACACTCTATACCCTACACTCTACACTCTATACCCTACACTCTATACCCTACACTCTACACCCTGCACTCTATACCCTACACACTATACCCTACACTCTACACTCTATACCGTACACTCTATACCCTACACTCTATACCCTACACTCTATACCCTACACTCTACACTCTATAACCTACACTCTATAGCCTACACTCTACAATCTATACCCTACACTCTATACCATACACTCTATAACCTACAGTCTATACCCTACACTCTATACCCTACACTCTACACTCTATACCTTACACTCTACACTCTATTCCCTACACTCTATACCCTACACTCTATACCCTACACTCTATACCCTACACTCTATACCCTACACTCTACACCCTACACTCTATACCTTACACTCTATACCATACACTCTATACCCTACACGCTACACTCTATACCCTACACTCTACACCCTACACTCTATACCCTACACTCTAATCCCTTCACTCTACACTCTATACCCTACACTCTATACCCTACACTCTACACTCTATACCTTACACTCTACACTCTTTTCCCTACACTCTATACCCGACACTCTATACCCTACACTCTACACACTCTACCCTACACTCTATACCCTACACTCTATACCCTACACTCTATACCCTACACTCTACACTCTATACCCTACACTCTACACTCTATACCCTACACTCTATACCCTACACTCTATACCTTACACTCTATACCCTACACTCTAATCCCTACACTCTACACTCTATACCCTACACTCTATACCCTACACTCTACACTCTATACCTTACACTCTACACTCTATTCCCTACACTCTATACCCTACACTCTATACCCTACACTCTATACCCTACACTCTATACCCAACACTCTACACCCTACACTCTATACCCTACACTCTATACCATACAATCTATACCCTACACTCTACACTCTATAACCTACACTCTACACTCTATACCCTACACTCTACACGCTATACCCTACACTCTATACCCTACACTCTATACCCTGCAATCTATACCATACACTCTATGCCCTACACTCTATACCCTACACTCTATACCCTACACTCTATACCATACACTCTATACCCTACACTCTATACCGTACACTCTATACCCTACACTCTATACCCTACACTCTATACCCTACACTCTACACCCTACACTCTATACCTTACACTCTATACCCTACACTCTATACCCTACACTCTAAACCCTATACCCTACACTCTACACTCTATACCCTACACTCTATACCCTACAGTCTATACCCTACACTCTATACCCTACACTGTATACCCTACACTCTATACCCTACACTCTATACCCTACACTCTATACCCTACACTCTATACCCTACACTCTACACTTTATGCACTACACTCTATACCCTACACTCTATACCCTACACTCTGTACAATACACTCTACACCCTACACTCTATACCCTACACTCTATACCATATACTCTATACCCTACACTCTACACTCTATACCCTACACTCTACACCCTACACTCTATACCCTACACTCTAATCCCAACACTCTACACTCTATACCCTACACTCTATACCCTACAGTCTACACTCTATACCTTACACTCTACACTCTATTCCCTACACTCTATACCCTACACTCTATACCCTACACTCTATACCCTACACTCTACACCCTACACTCTATACCCTACACTCTATACCATACACTCTATACCCTACACTCTACACTCTATACCCTACACTCTACACCCTACACTCTATACCCTACACTCTAATCCCTACACTCTACACTCTATACCCTACACTCTATACCCTACACTCTATACCCTACACTCTACACTCTATACCCTACACTCTCTACCCTACACTCTATACCCTACACTCTACACTCTATACCCTACACTCTACACTCTATACCCTACACTCTATACCCTACACTCTATACCCTACACTCTATACCATACACTCTATACCCTACACTCTATACCCTACACTCTATCCTACACACTATACCCTACACTCTACACTCTATACCCTACACTCTATACCCTACACTCTATACCCTACACTCTACACTCTATACCCTACACTCTATAGCCTACACTCTACAATCTATACCCTACACTCTATACCCTACACTCTATACCCTACAGTCTATACCCTACACTCTATACCCTACACTCTACACTCTAAACCTTACACTCTACACTCTATTCCCTACACTCTATACCCTACACTCTATACCCTACACTCTATACCCTATACTCTACACCCTACACTCTATACCCTACACTCTATACCATATACTCTATACCCTACACTCTACACTCTATACCCTACACTCTACACCCTACACTCTATACCCTACACTCTAATCCCAACACTCTACACTCTATACCCTACACTCTATACCCTAAACTCTACACTCTATACCTTACACTCTACACTCTATTCCCTACACTCTATACCTTACACTCTATACCCTACACTCTATACCCTACACTCTATACCCTACACTCTACACCCTACACTCTATACCATACACTCTATACCATACACTCTATACCCTACACTCTACACTCTATACCCTACACTCTACACCCTACACTCTATACCCTACACTCTAATCCCTACACTCTATACCCTACACTCTACACTCTATACCCTACACTCTATACCATACACTCTATACCCTACACTCTATACCGTACACGCTATACCCTACACTCTTTACCTTACACTCTACACTCTATTCCCTACACTCTATACCCTACACTCTATACCCTACACTCTATACCCTACACTCTATACCCTACACTCTACACCCCCACTCTATACCCTACACTCTATACCCTACACTCTATACCCTACACTCTACACTCTCTACCCTACACTCTATACCCTACACTCTCTACCCTACACTCTACACTCTATACCCTACACTCTATACCCTACACTCTATACCCTACACTCTATACCCTACACTCTATACCATACACTCTATACCCTACACTCTATACCCTACACTCTGAACCCTACACTCTATACCCTACACTCTACTAGCTACACTCTATACCCTACACTCTATACCCTACACTCTACACTCTATACCCTACACTCTATACCCTACACTCTATACCCTACACTCTATACCCTACACTCTACACTCTATACCCTACACTCTACACTCTATACCCTGCACTCTATACCCTACACTCTATACCCTACACTCTATACCCTACACTCTATACCCTACACTCTACACTATATACCCTACACTCTATACCCTACACTCTATACCCTACACTCTATACCCTACACTCTATACCCTACACTCTTTGCCCTACACTCTATACCCTACACTCTATACCCTACACTCTATACCATACACTCTATACCCTACACTCTACACTCTATACCCTACACTCTACACACTACACTCTATACCCTACACTCTATACCATACACTCCATACCCTACACTCTATACCGTACACTCTATACCCTACACTCTACACTCTATACCCTACACTCTATACCCTACACTCTATACCCTACACTCTATACCCTACACTCTATACCATACACTCTATACCCCACACTCTATACCCTACACTCTGAACCCTACACTCTATACCCTACACTCTACTAGCTACACTCTATACCCTACACTCTATACCCTACACTCTACACTCTATACCCTACACTCTATACCCTACACTCTATACCCTACACTCTATACCCTACACTCTACACTCTATACCCTACACTCTACACTCTATACCCTGCACTCTATACCCTACACTCTATACCCTACACTCTATACCCTACACTCTATACCCTACACTCTACACTATATACCCTACACTCTATACCCTACACTCTATACCCTACACTCTATACCCTACACTCTATACCCTACACTCTTTGCCCTACACTCTATACCCTACACTCTATACCCTACACTCTATACCATACACTCTATACCCTACACTCTACACTCTATACCCTACACTCTACACACTACACTCTATACCCTATACTCTATACCATACACTCCATACCCTACACTCTATACCGTACACTCTATACCCTACACTCTATACCCTACAATATATACCCTACACTCTACACCCTACACTCTATACCTTACACTCTATACCCTACACTCTATACCCTACACTCTAAACTCTATACCCTACACTCTACACTCTATAACATACACTCTATAACATACACTCTATACCCTACACTCTACACTCTATACCCTACACTCTATACCATACACTCTACACCATACACTCTATAGCATACACTCTATACCCTACACTCTACACTCTATACCCTACACTCTATACCCTACACTCTACACCCTGCACTCTATACCCTACACACTATACCCTACACTCTACACTCTATACCCTACACTCTATACCCTACACTCTATACCCTACACTCTATACCCTACACTCTATAGCCTACAATCTATACCCTACACTCTATACCCTACAGTCTATACCCTACACTATATACCCTACACTCTACACTCTATACCTTACACTCTACACTCTATTCCCTACACTCTATACCCTACACTCTATACCCTACACTCTATACCCTACACTCTATACCCTACACTCTACACCCTACACTCTATACCCTACACTCTATACCATACACTCTATACCCTACACTCTACACTCTATACCCTACACTCTACACCCTACACTCTATACCCTACACTCTAATCCCTACACTCTACACTCTATACCCTACACTCTATACCCTATACTCTACACTCTATACCTTACACTCTACACTCTATTCCCTACACTCTATACCCTACACTCTATACCCTACACTCTATACCCTACACTCTACACCCTACACTCTATACCCTACACTCTATACCATACACTCTATACCCTACACTCTACACTCTATACCCTACACTCTACACATTACACTCTATACCCTACACTCTAATCCCTACACTCTACACTCTATACCCTACACTCTATACCCTACACTCTATACCCTACACTCTACACTCTCTACCCTACACTCTATACCCTACACTCTATAACATACACTCTATACCCTACACTCTACACCCTACACTCTATACCATACACTCTACACTCTATACCCTACACTCTATACCATACACTCTACACCATGCACTCTATAGCATACACTCTATACCCTACACTCTACACTCTATACCCTACACTCTATACCCTACACTCTACACCCTGCACTCTATACCCTACACACTATACCCTACACTCTACACTCTATACCCTACACTCTATACCCTACACTCTATACCCTACACTCTATACCCTACACTCTACACTCTATACCCTACACTCTATAGCCTACACTCTACAATCTATACCCTACACTCTATATCCTACACTCTATACCCTACAGGCTATACCCTACACTCTATACCCTACACTCTACACTCTATACCTTACACTCCACACTCTATTCCCTACACTCTATACCCTACACTCTATACCCTACACTCTATACCCTACACTCTATACCCTACACTCTACACCCTACACTCTATACCCTACACTCTATACCATACACTCTATACCCTACACTCTACACTCTGTACCCTACACTCTACACCCTACACTCTATACCCTACACTCTAATCCCTACACTCTACACTCTATACCCTACACTCTATACCCTACACTCTACACTCTATACCTTACACTCTACACTCTATTCCCTACACTCTATTCCCTACACTCTATACCCTACACTCTATACCCTACACTCTACACCCTACACTCTATACCCTACACTCTATACCATACACTCTATACCCTACACTCTACACTCTATACCCTACACTCCACACCCTACACTCTATACCGTACACTCTAATCTCTACACTCTACACTCTATACCCTACACTCTATACCCTACACTCTACACTCTCTACCCTACACTCTATACCCTACACTCTGTACCCTACACTCTATACCCTACACTCTACACTCTATACCCTACACTCTACACTCTATACCCTACACTGTATACCCTACACTCTATACCCTACACTCTATACCCTACAATCTACACTCTATGCCCTACACTCTACACTCTATACCCTACACTCTACACTCTATACCCTACACTCTACACTCTATACCCTACACTGTATACCCTACACTCTATACCCTACACTCTATACCCTACACTCTATACCCTACACTCTACACTCTATGCCCTACACTCTACACTCTATACCTTACACTCAACACTCTATTCCCTACACTCTATACCCTACACTCTATACCCTACACTCTATACCCTACACTCTACACCCTACACTCTATACCCTACACTCTATACCATACACTCTATACCCTACACTCTACACTCTATACCCTACACTCTACACCCTACACTCTATACCCTACACTCTAATCCCTACACTCTACACTCTATACCCTACACTCTATACCCTACACTCTATACCCTACACTCTACACTCTCTACCCTACACTCTATACCCTACACTCTATACCCTACACTCTACACTCTATACCCTACACTCTACACTCTATACCCTACACTCTATACCCTACACTCTATACCCTACACTCTATACCATACACTCTATACCCTACACTCTATACCCTACACTCTATCCTACACACTATACCCTACACTCTACACTCTATACCCTACACTCTATACCCTACACTCTATACCCTACACTCTACACTCTATACCCTACACTCTATAGCCTACACTCTACAATCTATACCCTACACTCTATACCCTACACTCTATACCCTACAGTCTATACCCTACACTCTATACCCTACACTCTACACTCTAAACCTTACACTCTACACTCTATTCCCTACACTCTATACCCTACACTCTATACCCTACACTCTATACCCTATACTCTACACCCTACACTCTATACCCTACACTCTATACCATATACTCTATACCCTACACTCTACACTCTATACCCTACACTCTACACCCTACACTCTATACCCTACACTCTAATCCCAACACTCTACACTCTATACCCTACACTCTATACCCTAAACTCTACACTCTATACCTTACACTCTACACTCTATTCCCTACACTCTATACCTTACACTCTATACCCTACACTCTATACCCTACACTCTATACCCTACACTCTACACCCTACACTCTATACCCTACACTCTATACCATACACTCTATACCCTACACTCTACACTCTAAACCTTACACTCTACACTCTATTCCCTACACTCTATACCCTACACTCTATACCCTACACTCTATACCCTATACTCTACACCCTACACTCTATACCCTACACTCTATACCATATACTCTATACCCTACACTCTACACTCTATACCCTACACTCTACACCCTACACTCTATACCCTACACTCTAATCCCAACACTCTACACTCTATACCCTACACTCTATACCCTAAACTCTACACTCTATACCTTACACTCTACACTCTATTCCCTACACTCTATACCTTACACTCTATACCCTACACTCTATACCCTACACTCTATACCCTACACTCTACACCCTACACTCTATACCCTACACTCTATACCATACACTCTATACCCTACACTCTACACTCTATACCCTACACTCTACACCCTACACTCTATACCCTACACTTTAATCCCTACACTCTATACCCTACACTCTACACTCTATACCCTACACTCTATACCATACACTCTATACCCTACACTCTATACCGTACACGCTATACCCTACACTCTATACCTTACACTCTACACTCTATTCCCTACACTCTATACCCTACACTCTATACCCTACACTCTATACCCTACACTCTATACCCTACACTCTACACCCCACACTCTATACCCTACACTCTATACCCTACACTCTATACCCTACACTCTACACTCTCTACCCTACACTCTATACCCTACACTCTATACCCTACACTCTACACTCTATACCCTACACTCTATACCCTACACTCTATACCCTACACTCTATACCCTACACTCTATACCATACACTCTATACCCTACACTCTATACCCTACACTGTGAACCCTACACTCTATACCCTACACTCTACTAGCTACACTCTATACCCTACACTCTATACCCTACACTCTACACTCTATACCCTACACTCTATACCCTACACTCTATACCCTACACTCTATACCCTACACTCTACACTCTATACCCTACACTCTACACTCTATACCCTGCACTCTATACCCTACACTCTATACCCTACACTCTATACCCTACACTCTATACCCTACACTCTACACTATATACCCTACACTCTATACCCTACACTCTATACCCTACACTCTATACCCTACACTCTATACCCTACACTCTTTGCCCTACACTCTATACCCTACACTCTATACCCTACACTCTATACCATACACTCTATACCCTACACTCTACACTCTATACCCTACACTCTACACACTACACTCTATACCCTACACTCTATACCATACACTCCATACCCTACACTCTATACCGTACACTCTATACCCTACACTCTATACCCTACAATCTATACCCTACACTCTACACCCTACACTCTATACCTTACACTCTGTACCCTACACTCTATACCCTACACTCTAAACTCTATACCCTACACTCTACACTCTATACCCTACACTCTATAACATACACTCTATACCCTACACTCTATACCCTACACTCTATACCCTACACTCTACACTCTATACCCTACACTCTATACCATACACTCTACACCATACACTCTATACCCTACACTCTATACCCTACACTCTACACCCTGCACTCTATACCCTACACACTATACCCTACACTCTACACTCTATACCCTACACTCTATACCCTACACTCTATACCCTACACTCTATACCCTACACTCTATAGCCTACAATCTATACCCTACACTCTATACCCTACAGTCTATACCCTACACTATATACCCTACACTCTACACTCTATACCTTACACTCTACACTCTATTCCCTACACTCTATACCCTACACTCTATACCCTACACTCTATACCCTACACTCTATACCCTACACTCTACACCCTACACTCTATACCCTACACTCTATACCATACACTCTATACCCTACACTCTACACTCTATACCCTACACTCTACACCCTACACTCTATACCCTACACTCTAATCCCTACACTCTACACTCTATACCCTACACTCTATACCCTATACTCTACACTCTATACCTTACACTCTACACTCTATTCCCTACACTCTATACCCTACACTCTATACCCTACACTCTATACCCTACACTCTACACCCTACACTCTATACCCTACACTCTATACCATACACTCTATACCCTACACTCTACACTCTATACCCTACACTCTACACACTACACTCTATACCCTACACTCTATACCCTACACTCTACACTCTCTACCCTACACTCTATACCCTACACTCTATAACATACACTCTATACCCTACACTCTACACCCTACACTCTATACCATACACTCTACACTCTATACCCTACACTCTATACCATACACTCTACACCATGCACTCTATAGCATACACTCTATACCCTACACTCTACACTCTATACCCTACACTCTATACCCTACACTCTACACCCTGCACTCTATACCCTACACACTATACCCTACACTCTACACTCTATACCCTACACTCTATACCCTACACTCTATACCCTACACTCTATACCCTACACTCTACACTCTATACCCTACACTCTATAGCCTACACTCTACAATCTATACCCTACACTCTATACCCTACACTCTATACCCTACAGGCTATACCCTACACTCTATACCCTACACTCTACACTCTATACCTTACACTCCACACTCTATTCCCTACACTCTATACCCTACACTCTATACCCTACACTCTATACCCTACACTCTATACCCTACACTCTACACCCTACACTCTATACCCTACACTCTATACCATACACTCTATACCCTACACTCTACACTCTGTACCCTACACTCTACACCCTACACTCTATACCCTACACTCTAATCTCTACACTCTACACTCTATACCCTACACTCTATACCCTACACTCTACACTCTATACCTTACACTCTACACTCTATTCCCTACACTCTATTCCCTACACTCTATACATTACACTCTATACCCTACACTCTACACCCTACACTCTGTACCCTACACTCTATACCATACACTCTATACCCTTCACTCTACACTCTATACCCTACACTCCACACCCTACACTCTATACCCTACACTCTAATCCCTACACTCTACACTCTATACCCTACACTCTATACCCTACACTCTACACTCTCTACCCTACACTCTATACCCTACACTCTACACTCTATACCCTACACTCTACACTCTATACCCTACACTGTATACCCTACACTCTATACCCTACACTCTATACCCTACAATCTACACTCTATGCCCTACACTCTACACTCTATACCCTACACTCTACACTCTATACCCTACACTCTACACTCTATACCCTACACTGTATACCCTACACTCTATACCCTACACTCTATACCCTACACTCTATACCCTACACTCTACACTCTATGCCCTACACTCTACACTCTATACCTTACACTCAACACTCTATTCCCTACACTCTATACCCTACACTCTATACCCTACACTCTATACCCTACACTCTACACCCTACACTCTATACCCTACACTCTATACCATACACTCTATACCCTACACTCTACACTCTATACCCTACACTCTACACCCTACACTCTATACCCTACACTCTAATCCCTACACTCTACACTCTATACCCTACACTCTATACCCTACACTCTCTACCCTACACTCTATACCCTACACTCTATACCCTACACTCTACACTCTATACCCTACACTCTACACTCTATACCCTACACTCTATACCCTACACTCTATACCCTACACTCTATACCATACACTCTATACCCTACACTCTATACCCTACACTCTATCCTACACACTATACCCTACACTCTACACTCTATACCCTACACTCTATACCCTACACTCTATACCCTACACTCTACACTCTATACCCTACACTCTATAGCCTACACTCTACAATCTATACCCTACACTCTATACCCTACACTCTATACCCTACAGTCTATACCCTACACTCTATACCCTACACTCTACACTCTAAACCTTACACTCTACACTCTATTCCCTACACTCTATACCCTACACTCTATACCCTACACTCTATACCCTATACTCTACACCCTACACTCTATACCCTACACTCTATACCATATACTCTATACCCTACACTCTACACTCTATACCCTACACTCTACACCCTACACTCTATACCCTACACTCTAATCCCAACACTCTACACTCTATACCCTACACTCTATACCCTAAACTCTACACTCTATACCTTACACTCTACACTCTATTCCCTACACTCTATACCTTACACTCTATACCCTACACTCTATACCCTACACTCTATACCCTACACTCTACACCCTACACTCTATACCCTACACTCTATACCATACACTCTATACCCTACACTCTACACTCTATACCCTACACTCTACACCCTACACTCTATACCCTACACTCTAATCCCTACACTCTATACCCTACACTCTACACTCTATACCCTACACTCTATACCATACACTCTATACCCTACACTCTATACCGTACACGCTATACCCTACACTCTATACCTTACACTCTACACTCTATTCCCTACACTCTATACCCTACACTCTATACCCTACACTCTATACCCTACACTCTATACCCTACACTCTACACCCCACACTCTATACCCTACACTCTATACCCTACACTCTATACCCTACACTCTACACTCTCTACCCTACACTCTATACCCTACACTCTATACCCTACACTCTACACTCTATACCCTACACTCTATACCCTACACTCTATACCCTACACTCTATACCCTACACTCTATACCATACACTCTATACCCTACACTCTATACCCTACACTGTGAACCCTACACTCTATACCCTACACTCTACTAGCTACACTCTATACCCTACACTCTATACCCTACACTCTACACTCTATACCCTACACTCTATACCCTACACTCTATACCCTACACTCTATACCCTACACTCTACACTCTATACCCTACACTCTACACTCTATACCCTGCACTCTATACCCTACACTCTATACCCTACACTCTATACCCTACACTCTATACCCTACACTCTACACTATATACCCTACACTCTATACCCTACACTCTATACCCTACACTCTTTGCCCTACACTCTATACCCTACACTCTATACCCTACACTCTATACCATACACTCTATACCCTACACTCTACACTCTATACCCTACACTCTACACACTACACTCTATACCCTACACTCTATACCATACACTCCATACCCTACACTCTATACCGTACACTCTATACCCTACACTCTATACCCTACAATCTATACCCTACACTCTACACCCTACACTCTATACCTTACACTCTATACCCTACACTCTATACCCTACACTCTAAACTCTATACCCTACACTCTACACTCTATACCCTACACTCTATAACATACACTCTATACCCTACACTCTATACCCTACACTCTATACCCTACACTCTACACTCTATACCCTACACTCTATACCATACACTCTACACCATACACTCTATAGCATACACTCTATACCCTACACTCTACACTCTATACCCTACACTCTATACCCTACACTCTACACCCTGCACTCTATACCCTACACACTATACCCTACACTCTACACTCTATACCCTACACTCTATACCCTACACTCTATACCCTACCCTCTATACCCTACACTCTATAGCCTACAATCTATACCCTACACTCTATACCCTACAGTCTATACCCTACACTATATACCCTACACTCTACACTCTATACCTTACACTCTACACTCTATTCCCTACACTCTATACCCTACACTCTATACCCTACACTCTATACCCTACACTCTATACCCTACACTCTACACCCTACACTCTATACCCTACACTCTATACCATACACTCTATACCCTACACTCTACACTCTATACCCTACACTCTACACCCTACACTCTATACCCTACACTCTAATCCCTACACTCTACACTCTATACCCTACACTCTATACCCTATACTCTACACTCTATACCCTACACTCTATACCCTATACCCTACACTCTATACCCTACACTCTACACCCTACACTCTATACCCTACACTCTATACCATACACTCTATACCCTACACTCTACACTCTATACCCTACACTCTACACACTACACTCTATACCCTACACTCTATACCCTACACTCTACACTCTCTACCCTACACTCTATACCCTACACTCTATAACATACACTCTATACCCTACACTCTACACCCTACACTCTACACTCTATACCCTACACTCTATACCCTACACTCTATACCCTACACTCTATACCCTACACTCTACACTCTATACCCTACACTCTATAGCCTACACTCTACACCCTGCACTCTATACCCTACACACTATACCCTACACTCTACACTCTATACCCTACACTCTATACCCTACACTCTATACCCTACACTCTATACCCTACACTCTACACTCTATACCCTACACTCTATAGCCTACACTCTACAATCTATACCCTACACTCTATACCCTACACTCTATACCCTACAGGCTATACCCTACACTCTATACCCTACACTCTACACTCTATACCTTACACTCCACACTCTATTTCCTACACTCTATACCCTACACTCTATACCCTACACTCTATACCCTACACTCTATACCCTACACTCTACACCCTACACTCTATACCCTACACTCTATACCATACACTCTATACCCTACACTCTACACTCTGTACCCTACACTCTACACCCTACACTCTATACCCTACACTCTAATCCCTACACTCTACACTCTATACCCTACACTCTATACCCTACACTCTACACTCTATACCTTACACTCTACACTCTATTCCCTACACTCTATTCCCTACACTCTATACATTACACTCTATACCCTACACTCTACACCCTACACTCTGTACCCTACACTCTATACCATACACTCTATACCCTACACTCTACACTCTATACCCTACACTCCACACCCTACACTCTATACCCTACACTCTAATCCCTACACTCTACACTCTATACCCTACACTCTATACCCTACACTCTACACTCTCTACCCTACACTCTATACCCTACACTCTACACTCTATACCCTACACTCTACACTCTATACCCTACACTGTATACCCTACACTCTATACCCTACACTCTATACCCTACAATCTACACTCTATGCCCTACACTCTACACTCTATACCCTACACTCTACACTCTATACCCTACACTCTACACTCTATACCCTACACTGTATACCCTACACTCTATACCCTACACTCTATACCCTACACTCTATACCCTACACTCTACACTCTATACCCTACACTCTACACTCTATACCCTACACTCTATACCCTACACTCTATACCCTACACTCTATACCATACACTCTATACCCTACACTCTATACCCTACACTCTATCCTACACACTATACCCTACACTCTACACTCTATACCCTACACTCTATACCCTACACTCTATACCCTACACTCTACACTCTATACCCTACACTCTATAGCCTACACTCTACAATCTATACCCTACACTCTATACCCTACACTCTATACCCTACAGTCTATACCCTACACTCTATACCCTACACTCTACACTCTAAACCTTACACTCTACACTCTATTCCCTACACTCTATACCCTACACTCTATACCCTACACTCTATACCCTATACTCTACACCCTACACTCTATACCCTACACTCTATACCATATACTCTATACCCTACACTCTACACTCTATACCCTACACTCTACACCCTACACTCTATACCCTACACTCTAATCCCAACACTCTACACTCTATACCCTACACTCTATACCCTAAACTCTACACTCTATACCTTACACTCTACACTCTATTCCCTACACTCTATACCTTACACTCTATACCCTACACTCTATACCCTACACTCTATACCCTACACTCTACACCCTACACTCTATACCCTACACTCTATACCATACACTCTATACCCTACACTCTACACTCTACACCCTACACTCTACACCCTACACTCTATACCCTACACTCTAATCCCTACACTCTATACCCTACACTCTACACTCTATACCCTACACTCTATACCATACACTCTATACCCTACACTCTAAACCGTACACGCTAAACCCTACACTCTATACCTTACACTCTACACTCTATTCCCTACACTCTATACCCTACACTCTATACCCTACACTCTATACCCTACACTCTATACCCTACACTCTACACCCCACACTCTATACCCTACACTCTATACCCTACACTCTATACCCTACACTCTACACTCTCTACCCTACACTCTATACCCTACACTCTATACCCTACACTCTACACTCTATACCCTACACTCTATACCCTACACTCTATACCCTACACTCTATACCCTACACTCTATACCATACACTCTATACCCTACACTCTATACCCTACACTGTGAACCCTACACTCTATACCCTACACTCTACTAGCTACACTCTATACCCTACACTCTATACCCTACACTCTACACTCTATACCCTACACTCTATACCCTACACTCTATACCCTACACTCTATACCCTACACTCTACACTCTATACCCTACACTCTACACTCTATACCCTGCACTCTATACCCTACACTCTATACCCTACACTCTATACCCTACACTCTATACCCTACACTCTACACTATATACCCTACACTCTATACCCTACACTCTATACCCTACACTCTATACCCTACACTCTTTGCCCTACACTCTATACCCTACACTCTATACCCTACACTCTATACCATACACTCTATACCCTACACTCTATACCCTACAATCTATACCCTACACTCTACACCCTACACTCTATACCTTACACTCTATACCCTACACTCTATACCCTACACTCTAAACTCTATACCCTACACTCTACACTCTATACCCTACACTCTATAACATACACTCTATACCCTACACTCTATACCCTACACTCTATACCCTACACTCTACACTCTATACCCTACACTCTATACCATACACTCTACACCATACACTCTATAGCATACACTCTATACCCTACACTCTACACTCTATACCCTACACTCTATAGCCTACACTCTACACTCTGTACCCTACACTCTATACCCTACACTCTACACCCTGCACTCTATACCCTACACACTATACCCTACACTCTACACTCTATACCCTACACTCTATACCCTACACTCTATACCCTACACTCTATACCCTACACTCTACACTCTATACCCTACACTCTATAGCCTACACTCTACAATCTATACCCTACACTCTATACCCTACACTCTATACCCTACAGGCTATACCCTACACTCTATACCCTACACTCTACACTCTATACCTTACACTCCACACTCTATTCCCTACACTCTATACCCTACACTCTATACCCTACACTCTATACCCTACACTCTATACCCTACACTCTACACCCTACACTCTATACCCTACACTCTATACCATACACTCTATACCCTACACTCTACACTCTGTACCCTACACTCTACACCCTACACTCTATACCCTACACTCTAATCCCTACACTCTACACTCTATACCCTACACTCTATACCCTACACTCTACACTCTATACCTTACACTCTACACTCTATTCCCTACACTCTATTCCCTACACTCTATACATTACACTCTATACCCTACACTCTACACCCTACACTCTGTACCCTACACTCTATACCATACACTCTATACCCTACACTCTACACTCTATACCCTACACTCCACACCCTACACTCTATACCCTACACTCTAATCCCTACACTCTACACTCTATACCCTACACTCTATACCCTACACTCTACACTCTCTACCCTACACTCTATACCCTACACTCTACACTCTATACCCTACACTCTACACTCTATACCCTACACTGTATACCCTACACTCTATACCCTACACTCTATACCCTACAATCTACACTCTATGCCCTACACTCTACACTCTATACCCTACACTCTACACTCTATACCCTACACTCTACACTCTATACCCTACACTGTATACCCTACACTCTATACCCTACACTCTATACCCTACACTCTATACCCTACACTCTACACTCTATACCCTACACTCTACACTCTATACCCTACACTCTATACCCTACACTCTATACCCTACACTCTATACCATACACTCTATACCCTACACTCTATACCCTACACTCTATCCTACACACTATACCCTACACTCTACACTCTATACCCTACACTCTATACCCTACACTCTATACCCTACACTCTACACTCTATACCCTACACTCTATAGCCTACACTCTACAATCTATACCCTACACTCTATACCCTACACTCTATACCCTACAGTCTATACCCTACACTCTATACCCTACACTCTACACTCTAAACCTTACACTCTACACTCTATTCCCTACACTCTATACCCTACACTCTATACCCTACACTCTATACCCTATACTCTACACCCTACACTCTATACCCTACACTCTATACCATATACTCTATACCCTACACTCTACACTCTATACCCTACACTCTACACCCTACACTCTATACCCTACACTCTAATCCCAACACTCTACACTCTATACCCTACACTCTATACCCTAAACTCTACACTCTATACCTTACACTCTACACTCTATTCCCTACACTCTATACCTTACACTCTATACCCTACACTCTATACCCTACACTCTATACCCTACACTCTACACCCTACACTCTATACCCTACACTCTATACCATACACTCTATACCCTACACTCTACACTCTACACCCTACACTCTACACCCTACACTCTATACCCTACACTCTAATCCCTACACTCTATACCCTACACTCTACACTCTATACCCTACACTCTATACCATACACTCTATACCCTACACTCTATACCGTACACGCTATACCCTACACTCTATACCTTACACTCTACACTCTATTCCCTACACTCTATACCCTACACTCTATACCCTACACTCTATACCCTACACTCTATACCCTACACTCTACACCCCACACTCTATACCCTACACTCTATACCCTACACTCTATACCCTACACTCTACACTCTCTACCCTACACTCTATACCCTACACTCTATACCCTACACTCTACACTCTATACCCTACACTCTATACCCTACACTCTATACCCTACACTCTATACCCTACACTCTATACCATACACTCTATACCCTACACTCTATACCCTACACTGTGAACCCTACACTCTATACCCTACACTCTACTAGCTACACTCTATACCCTACACTCTATACCCTACACTCTACACTCTATACCCTACACTCTATACCCTACACTCTATACCCTACACTCTATACCCTACACTCTACACTCTATACCCTACACTCTACACTCTATACCCTGCACTCTATACCCTACACTCTATACCCTACACTCTATACCCTACACTCTATACCCTACACTCTACACTATATACCCTACACTCTATACCCTACACTCTATACCCTACACTCTATACCCTACACTCTTTGCCCTACACTCTATACCCTACACTCTATACCCTACACTCTATACCATACACTCTATACCCTACACTCTATACCCTACAATCTATACCCTACACTCTACACCCTACACTCTATACCTTACACTCTATACCCTACACTCTATACCCTACACTCTAAACTCTATACCCTACACTCTACACTCTATACCCTACACTCTATAACATACACTCTATACCCTACACTCTATACCCTACACTCTATACCCTACACTCTACACTCTATACCCTACACTCTATACCATACACTCTACACCATACACTCTATAGCATACACTCTATACCCTACACTCTACACTCTATACCCTACACTCTATATCCTACACTCTACACCCTGCACTCTATACCCTACACACTATACCCTACACTCTACACTCTATACCCTACACTCTATACCCTACACTCTATACCCTACCCTCTATACCCTACACTCTATAGCCTACAATCTATACCCTACACTCTATACCCTACAGTCTATACCCTACACTATATACCCTACACTCTACACTCTATACCTTACACTCTACACTCTATTCCCTACACTCTATACCCTACACTCTATACCCTACACTCTATACCCTACACTCTATACCCTACACTCTACACCCTACACTCTATACCCTACACTCTATACCATACACTCTATACCCTACACTCTACACTCTATACCCTACACTCTACACCCTACACTCTATACCCTACACTCTAATCCCTACACTCTACACTCTATACCCTACACTCTATACCCTATACTCTACACTCTATACCTTACACTCTACACTCTATTCCCTACACTCTATACCCTACACTCTATACCCTACACTCTATACCCTACACTCTACACCCTACACTCTATACCCTACACTCTATACCATACACTCTATACCCTACACTCTACACTCTATACCCTACACTCTACACACTACACTCTATACCCTACACTCTATACCCTACACTCTACACTCTCTACCCTACACTCTATACCCTACACTCTATAACATACACTCTATACCCTACACTCTACACCCTACACTCTATACCATACACTCTACACTCTATACCCTACACTCTATACCATACACTCTACACCATGCACTCTATAGCATACACTCTATACCCTACACTCTACACTCTATACCCTACACTCTATACCCTACACTCTACACCCTGCACTCTATACCCTACACACTATACCCTACACTCTACACTCTATACCCTACACTCTATACCCTACACTCTATACCCTACACTCTATACCCTACACTCTACACTCTATACCCTACACTCTATAGCCTACACTCTACAATCTATACCCTACACTCTATACCCTACACTCTATACCCTACAGGCTATACCCTACACTCTATACCCTACACTCTACACTCTATACCTTACACTCCACACTCTATTCCCTACTCTCTATACCCTACACTCTATACCCTACACTCTATACCCTACACTCTATACCCTACACTCTACACCCTACACTCTATACCCTACACTCTATACCATACACTCTATACCCTACACTCTACACTCTGTACCTTACACTCTACACCCTACACTCTATACCCTACACTCTAATCCCTACACTCTACACTCTATACCCTACACTCTATACCCTACACTCTACACTCTATACCTTACACTCTACACTCTATTCCCTACACTCTATTCCCTACACTCTATACATTACACTCTATACCCTACACTCTACACCCTACACTCTGTACCCTACACTCTATACCATACACTCTATACCCTACACTCTACACTCTATACCCTACACTCCACACCCTACACTCTATACCCTACACTCTAATCCCTACACTCTACACTCTATACCCTACACTCTATACCCTACACTCTACACTCTCTACCCTACACTCTATACCCTACACTCTACACTCTATACCCTACACTCTACACTCTATACCCTACACTGTATACCCTACACTCTATACCCTACACTCTATACCCTACAATCTACACTCTATGCCCTACACTCTACACTCTATACCCTACACTCTACACTCTATACCCTACACTCTACACTCTATACCCTACACTGTATACCCTACACTCTATACCCTACACTCTATACCCTACACTCTATACCCTACACTCTACACTCTATGCCCTACACTCTACACTCTATACATTACACTCAACACTCTATTCCCTACACTCTATACCCTACACTCTATACCCTACACTCTATACCCTACACTCTACACCCTACACTCTATACCCTACACTCTATACCATACACTCTATACCCTACACTCTACACTCTATGCCCTACACTCTACACCCTACACTCTATACCCTACACTCTAATCCCTACACTCTACACTCTCTACCCTACACTTTCTACCCTACACTCTATACCCTACACTCTATACCCTACACTCTACACTCTATGCCCTACACTCTACACTCTATACCCTACACTCTATACCCTACACTCTATACCCTACACTCTACACTCTATACCCTACACTCTATACCCTACACTCTATGCCCTACACTCTATACCCTACACTCTATACCCTACACTCTATACCCTACACTCTACACTCTATACCCTACACTCTATACCCTACACTCTACACTCTATACCCTACACTCTATACCCTACACTCTATGCCCTACACTCTATACCCTACACTCTATACCCTACACTCTATACCCTACACTCTACACTCTATACCCTACACTCTACACTCTATACCCTACACACTATACCCTCCATTCTATACCCTACACTCTAATCCCTACACTCTACACTCTATACCCTACACTCTATACCCTACACTCTACACTCTATACCTTACACTCTACACTCTATTCCCTACACTCTATACCCTACACTCTCTACCCTACACTCTATACCCTACACTCTATACCCAACACTCTATACCCTACACTCTATACCCTACACTCTATACCCTACACTCTATACCCTACACTCTACACTCTATACCCTACACTCTATACCATACACTCCATACCCTACACTCTATACCGTACACTCTATACCCTATACTCTATACCCTACAATCTATACCCTACACTCTACACCCTACACTCTATACCTTACACTCTATACCCTACACTCTATACCCTACACTCTAAACTCTATACCCTACACTCTACACTCTATACCCTACACTCTATAACATACACTCTATACCCTACACTCTATACCCTACACTCTATACCCTACACTCTACACTCTATACCCTACACTCTATACCATACACTCTACACCATACACTCTATAGCATACACTCTATACCCTACACTCTACACTCTATACCCTACACTCTATACCCTACACTCTACACCCTGCACTCTATACCCTACACACTATACCCTACACTCTACACTCTATACCCTAAACTCTATACCCTACACTCTATACCCTACACTCTATACCCTACACTCTATAGCCTACAATCTATACCCTACACTCTATACCCTACAGTCTATACCCTACACTATATACCCTACACTCTACACTCTATACCTTACACTCTACACTCTATTCCCTACACTCTATACCCTACACTCTATACCCTACACTCTATACCCTACACTCTATACCCTACACTCTACACCCTACACTCTATACCCTACACTCTATACCATACACTCTATACCCTACACTCTACACTCTATACCCTACACTCTACACCCTACACTCTATACCCTACACTCTAATCCCTACACTCTACACTCTATACCCTACACTCTATACCCTATACTCTACACTCTATACCTTACACTCTACACTCTATTCCCTACACTCTATACCCTACACTCTATACCCTACACTCTATACCCTACACTCTACACCCTACACTCTATACCCTACACTCTATACCATACACTCTATACCCTACACTCTACACTCTATACCCTACACTCTACACACTACACTCTATACCCTACACTCTAATCCCTACACTCTACACTCTATACCCTACACTCTATACCCTACACTCTATACCCTACACTCTACACTCTCTACCCTACACTCTATACCCTACACTCTATAACATACACTCTATACCCTACACTCTATACCATACACTCTACACTCTATACCATACACTCTACACTCTATACCCTACACTCTATACCATACACTCTACACCATACACTCTATAGCATACACTCTATACCCTACACTCTACACTCTATACCCTACACTCTATACCCTACACTCTACACCCTGCACTCTATACCCTACACACTATACCCTACACTCTACACTCTATACCCTACACTCTATACCCTACACTCTATACCCTACACTCTATACCCTACACTCTACACTCTATACCCTACACTCTATAGCCTACACTCTACAATCTATACCCTACACTCTATACCCTACACTCTATACCCTACAGGCTATACCCTACACTCTATACCCTACACTCTACACTCTATACCTTACACTCCACACTCTATTCCCTACACTCTATACCCTACACTCTATACCATACACTCTATACCCTACACTCTACACTCTGTACCCTACACTCTACACCCTACACTCTATACCCTACACTCTAATCCCTACAGTCTACACTCTATACCCTACACTCTATACCCTACACTTTACACTCTATACCTTACACTCTACACTCTATTCCCTACACTCTATTCCCTACACTCTATACCCTACACTCTATAGCCTACACTCTACAATCTATACCCTACACTCTATACCTTACACTCTATACCCTACATGCTATACCCTACACTCTATACCCTACACTCTACACTCTATACCTTACACTCCACACTCTATTCCCTACACTCTATACCCTACACTCTATACCCTACACTCTATACCCTACACTCTATACCATACACTCTATACCCTACACTCTACACTCTGTACCCTACACTCTACACCCTACACTCTAATCCCTACAGTCTACACTCTATACCCTACACTCTATACCCTACACTTTACACTCTATACCTTACACTCTACACTCTATTCCCTACACTCTATTCCCTACACTCTATACCCTACACTCTATACCCTACACTCTACACCCTACACTCTATACCCTACACTCTATACCATACACTCTATACCCTACACTCTACACTCTATACCCTACACTCCACACCCTACACTCTATACCCTACACTCTAATCCCTACACTCTACACTCTATACCCTACACTCTATACCCTACACTCTACACTCTCTACCCTACACTCTATACCCTACACTCTGTACCCTACACTCTATACCCTACACTCTACACTCTATACCCTACACTCTACACTCTATACCCTACACTGTATACCCTACACTCTATACCCTACACTCTATACCCTACAATCTACAGTCTATGCCCTACACTCTACACTCTATACCCTACACTCTACACTCTATACCCTACACTGTATACCCTACACTCTATACCCTACACTCTATACCCTACAATCTATACCCTACACTCTACACCCTACACTCTATACCTTACACTCTACACCCTACACTCTATACCCTACACTCTAATCCCTACAGTCTACACTCTATACCCTACACTCTATACCCTACACTTTACACTCTATACCTTACACTCTACACTCTATTCCCTACACTCTATTCCCTACACTCTATACCCTACACTCTATACCCTACACTCTACACCCTACACTCTATACCCTACACTCTATACCATACACTCTATACCCTACACTCTACACTCTATACCCTACACTCCACACCCTACACTCTATACCCTACACTCTAATCCCTACACTCTACACTCTATACCCTACACTCTATACCCTACACTCTACACTCTCTACCCTACACTCTATACCCTACACTCTGTACCCTACACTCTATACCCTACACTCTACACTCTATACCCTACACTCTACACTCTATACCCTACACTGTATACCCTACACTCTATACCCTACACTCTATACCCTACAATCTACACTCTATGCCCTACACTCTACACTCTATACCCTACACTCTACACTCTATACCCTACACTGTATACCCTACACTCTATACCCTACACTCTATACCCTACAATCTATACCCTACACTCTACACCCTACACTCTATACCTTACACTCTATACCCTACACTCTATACCCTACACTCTAAACTCTATACCCTACACTCTACACTCTATACCCTACACTCTATAACATACACTCTATACCCTACACTCTATACCCTACACTCTATACCCTACACTCTACACTCTATACCCTACACTCTATACCATACACTCTACACCATACACTCTATAGCATACACTCTATACCCTACACTCTACACTCTATACCCTACACTCTATACCCTACACTCTACACCCTGCACTCTATACCCTACACACTATACCCTGCACTCTACACTCTATACCCTACACTCTATACCCTACACTCTATACCCTACACTCTATACCCTAAACTCTATAGCCTACAATCTATACCCTACACTCTATACCCTACAGTCTATACCCTACACTATGTACCCTATACTCTACACTCTATACCTTACACTCTACACTCTATTCCCTACACTCTATACCCTACACTCTATACCCTACACTCTATACCCTACACTCTATACCCTACACTCTACACCCTACACTCTATACCCTACACTCTATACCATACACTCTATACCCTACACTCTACACTCTATACCCTACACTCTACACCCTACACTATATACCCTACACTCTAATCCCTACACTCTACACTCTATACCCTACACTCTATACCCTATACTCTACACTCTATACCTTACACTCTACACTCTATTCCCTACACTCTATACCCTACACTCTATACCCTACACTCTATACCCTACACTCTACACCCTACACTCTATACCCTACACTCTATACCATACACTCTATACCCTACACTCTACACTCTATACCCTACACTCTACACACTACACTCTATACCCTACACTCTAATCCCTACACTCTACACTCTATACCCTACACTCTATACCCTACACTCTATACCCTACACTCTACACTCTCTACCCTACACTCTATACCCTACACTCTATAACATACACTCTATACCCTACACTCTACACCCTACACTCTATACCATACACTCTACACTCTATACCCTACACTCTATACCATACACTCTACACCATACACTCAATAGCATACACTCTATACCCTACACTCTACACTCTATACCCTACACTCTATACCCTACACTCTACACCCTGCACTCTATACCCTACACACTATACCCTACACTCTACACTCTATACTCTACACTCTATACCCTACACTCTATAGCCCACACTCTACAATCTATACCCTACACTCTATACCCTACACTCTATACCCTACAGGCTATACCCTACACTCTATACCCTACACTCTACACTCTAAACCTTACACTCTACACTCTATTCCCTACACTCTATACCCTTCACTCTATACCCTACACTCTATACCCTACACTCTATACCCTACACTCTACACCCTACACTCTATACCCTACACTCTATACCATACACTCTATACCCTACACTCTACACTCTGTACCCTACACTCTACACCCTACACTCTATACCCTACACTCTAATCCCTACACTCTACACTCTATACCCTACACTCTATACCCTACACTCTACACTCTATACCTTACACTCTACACTCTATTCCCTACACTCTATTCCCTACACTCTATACCCTACACTCTATACCCTACACTCTACACCCTACACTCTATACCCTACACTCTATACCATACACTCTATACCCTACACTCTACACTCTATACCCTACACTCCACACCCTACACTCTATACCCTACACTCTAATCCCTACACTCTACACTCTATACCCTACACTCTATACCCTACACTCTACACTCTCTACCCTACACTCTATACCCTACACTCTGTACCCTACACTCTATACCCTACACTCTACACTCTATACCCTACACTCTACACTCTATACCCTACACTGTATACCCTACACTCTATACCCTACACTCTATACCCTACAATCTACACTCTATGCCCTACACTCTACACTCTATACCCTACACTCTTCACTCTATACCCTACACTCTACACTCTATACCCTACACTGTATACCCAACACTCTATACCCTACACTCTATTCCCTACACTCTATACCCTACACTCTATACCCTACACTCTATACCCTACACTCTACACCCTACACTCTATACCCTACACTCTATACCATACACTCTATACCCTACACTCTACACTCTATGCCCTACACTCTACACCCTACACTCTATACCCTACACTCTAATCCCTACACTCTACACTCTCTACCCTACACTCTCTACCCTACACTCTTTACCCTACACTCTATACCCTACACTCTACACTCTATGCCCTACACTCTACACTCTATACCCTACACTCTATACCCTACACTCTATACCCTACACTCTACACTCTATACCCTACACTCTATACCCTACACTCTATGCCCTACACTCTATACCCTACACTCTATACCCTACACTCTATACCCTACACTCTACACTCTATACCCTACACTCTATACCCTACACTCTATACCCTACACTCTACACTCTATACCCTACACTCTATACCCTACACTCTATGCCCTACACTCTATACCCTACACTCTATACCCTACACTCTATACCCTACACTCTATACCCTACACTCTACACTCTATACCCTACACACTATACCCTCCACTCTATACCCTACACTCTAATCCCTACACTCTACACTCTATACCCTACACTCTATACCCTACACTCTACACTCTATACCTTACACTCTACACTCTATTCCCTACACTCTATACCCTACACTCTATAGCCTACAATCTATACCCTACACTCTATACCCTACAGTCTATACCCTACACTATATACCCTACACTCTACACTCTATACCTTACACTCTACACTCTATTCCCTACACTCTATACCCTACACTCTATACCCTACACTCTATACCCTACACTCTATACCCTACACTCTACACCCTACACTCTATACCCTACACTCTATACCATACACTCTATACCCTACACTCTACACTCTATACCCTACACTCTACACCCTACACTCTATACCCTACACTCTAATCCCTACACTCTACACTCTATACCCTACACTCTATACCCTATACTCTACACTCTATACCTTACACTCTACACTCTATTCCCTACACTCTATACCCTACACTCTATACCCTACACTCTATACCCTACACTCTACTCCCTACACTCTATACCCTACACTCTATACCATACACTCTATACCCTACACTCTACACTCTATACCCTACACTCTACACACTACACTCTATACCCTACACTCTAATCCCTACACTCTACACTCTATACCCTACACTCTATACCCTACACTCTATACCCTACACTCTACACTCTCTACCCTACACTCTATACCCTACACTCTATAACATACACTCTATACCCTACACTCTACACCCTACACTCTATACCATACACTCTACACTCTATACCCTACACTCTATACCATACACTCTACACCATACACTCTATAGCATACACTCTATACCCTACACTCTACACTCTATACCCTACACTCTATACCCTACACTCTACACCCTGCACTCTATACCCTACACACTATACCCTACACTCTACACTCTATACCCTACACTCTATACCCTACACTCTATACCCTACACTCTATACCCTACACTCTACACTCTATACCCTACACTCTATAGCCTACACTCTACAATCTATACCCTACACTCTATACCCTACACTCTATACCCTACAGGCTATACCCTACACTCTATACCCTACACTCTACACTCTATACCTTACACTCCACACTCTATTCCCTACACTCTATACCCTACACTCTATACCCTACACTCTATACCCTACACTCTATACCCTACACTCTACACCCTACACTCTATACCCTACACTCTATACCATACACTCTATACCCTACACTCTACACTCTGTACCCTACACTCTACACCCTACACTCTATACCCTACACTCTAATCCCTACACTCTACACTCTATACCCTACACTCTACACTCTATTCCCTACACTCTATTCCCTACACTCTATACCCTACACTATATACCCTACACTCTACACCCTACACTCTATACCCTACACTCTATACCATACACTCTATACCCTACACTCTACACTCTATACCCTACACTCCACACCCTACACTCTATACCCTACACTCTAATCCCTACACTCTACACTCTATACCCTACACTCTATACCCTACACTCTACACTCTCTACCCTACACTCTATACCCTACACTCTGTACCCTACACTCTATACCCTACACTCTACACTCTATGCCCTACACTCTACACTCTATACCCTACACTGTATACCCTACACTCTATACCCTACACTCTATACCCTACAATCTACACTCTATGCCCTACACTCTACACTCTATACCCTACACTCTACACTCTATACCCTACACTCTACACTCTATATCCTACACTGTATACCCTACACTCTATACCCTACACTCTATACCCTACACTCTATACCCTACACTCTACACTCTATGCCCTACACTCTACAATCTATACCTTACACTCAAAACTCTATTCCCTACACTCTATACCCTACACTCTATACCCTACACTCTATACCCTACACTCTACACCCTACACTCTATACCCTACACTCTATACCATACACTCTATACCCTACACTCTACACTCTATGCCCTACACTCTACACCCTACACTCTATACCCTACACTCTAATCCCTACACTCTACACTCTCTACCCTACACTCTCTACCCTACACTCTATACCCTACACTCTATACCCTACACTCTACACTCTATGCCCTACACTCTACACTCTATACCCTACACTCTATACCCTACACTCTATACCCTACACTCTACACTCTATACCCTACACTCTATACCCTACACTCTATGCCCTACACTCTACACCCTACACTCTATACCCTACACTCTATACCCTACACTCTATACCCTACACTCTACACTCTATACCCTACACTCTATACCCTACACTCTATACCCTACACTCTACACTCTATACCCTACACTCTATACCCTACACTCTATGCCCTACACTCTATACCCTACACTCTATACCCTACACTCTATACCCTACACTCTACACTCTATACCCTACACTCTATACCCTACACTCTATGCCCTACACTCTATACCCTACACTCTATACCCTACACACTATACCCTCCACTCTATACCCTACACTCTAATCCCTACACTCTACACTCTATACCCTACACTCTATACCCTACACTCTACACTCTATACCTTACACTCTACACTCTATTCTCTACACTCTATACCCTACACTCTCTGCCCTACACTCTATACCCTACACTCTATACCCAACACTCTACACCCTACACTCTATACCCTACACTCTATACCATACACTCTATACCCTACACTCTACACTCTATACCCTACACTCTACACTCTATACCCTACACTCTATACCCTACACTCTATACCCTACACTCTATACCCGACACTCTACACGCTATACCCTACACTCTACACTCTATACCCTACACTCTATACCCTACACTCTATACCCTACACTCTATACCCTACACTCTATACCCTACACTCTACACTCTATACCCTACACTCTATACCCTACACTACACCCTACACTCTATACCCTACACTCTATGCCCCACACTCTATACCCTACACTCTATACCCTACACTCTATACCCTACACTCTACACTCTATACCCTACACTCTATACCCTACACTCTATACCCTACACACTACACTCTATACCCTACACTCTATACCATACACTCTATACCCTACACTCTATACCCTACACTCTACACTGTATATCCTACACTCTCTACCCTACACTCTACACTCTATACCCTACACTCTATACCCTACTCTCTAATCCCTACACTCTACACTCTATACCCTACACTCTATACCCTACACTCTATACCCTACACTCTACACTCTATACCCTACACTCTATATCCTACACTCTACACTCTATACCCTACACTCTATACCATACACTCTATACCCTACACTCTACACCCTACACTCTATACCCTACACTCTATACCCTACACTCTATACCCTACACTCTATACCCTACACTCTACACCCTACACTCTATACCCCACACTCTATACCATACACTCTATACCCTACACTCTACACTCTATACCCTACACTCTACATCCTACACTCTATACCCTACACTCTAATCCCGACACTCTACACTCTATACCCTACACTCTATACCCTACACTCTATACCCTACACTCTACACTCTCTACCCTACACTCTATACCCTACACTCTATAACATACACTCTATACCCTACACTCTATACCCTACACTCTATACCATACACTCTACAATCTATACCCTACACTCTATAGCATACACTATATACCCTACACTCTACACTCTATACCGTACACTCTATACCCTACACTCTACACCCTGCACTCTATACCCTACACACTATACCCTACACTCTACACTCTATACCCTACAGTCTATACCCTACACTCTATACCCTACACTCTATACCCTACACTCTACACTCTATACCCTACACTCTATAGCCTACACTCTACAATCTATACCCTACACTCTATACCCACACTCTATACCCTACAGTCTATACCCTACACTCTATACCCTACACTCTACACTCTATACCTTACACTCTACACTCTATTCCCTACACTCTATACCCTACACTCTATACCCTACACTCTATACCCTACACTCTATACCCTACACTCTACACCCTACACTCTATACCCTACACTCTATACCATACACTCTATACCCTACACTCTACACTCTATTCCCTACACTCTATACCCTACACTCTATACCCTACACTCTATACCCTACACTCTATACCCTACACTCTACACCCTACACTCTATACCCTACACTCTATACCATACACTCTATACCCTACACTCTACACTCTATACCCTACACTCTACACCCTACACTCTATACCCTACAGTCTAATCCCTTCACTCTACACTCTATACCCTACACTCTATACCCTACACTCTACACTCTATATCTTACACTCTACACTCTATTCCCTACACTCTATACCCTACACTCTATACCCTACACTCTATACCCTACACTCCACACCCTACACTCTATACCATACACTCTATACCCTACACTCTACACTCTATACCCTACACTCTACACCCTACACTCTATACCCTAAACTCTAATCCCTACACTCTACACTCTATACCCTACACTCTATACCCTACACTCTATACCCTACACTCTACACACTCTACCCTACACTCTATACCCTACACTCTATACCCTACACTCTACACTCTATACCCTACACTCTACACTCTATACCCTACACTATATACCCTACACTCTATACCCTACACTCTAATCCCTACACTCTACACTCTATACCCTACACTCTATACCCTACACTCTACATTCTATACCTTACACTCTACACTCTATTCCCTACACTCTATACCCTACACTCTATACCCTACACTCTATACCCTACACTCTATACCCAACACTCTACACCCTACACTCTATACCCTACACTCTATACCATACACTCTATACCCTACACTCTACACTCTATACCCTACACTCTACACTCTATACCCTACACTCTATACCCTACACTCTATACCCTACACTCTATACCCGACACTCTACACGCTATACCCTACACTCTACACTCTATACCCTACACTCTATACCCTACACTCTATAACCTACACTCTATACCCTACACTCTATACCCTACACTCTACACTCTATACCCTACACTCTATACCCTACACTCTACACCCTACACTCTATACCCTACACTCTATGCCCTATACTCTATACCCCACACTCTATACCCTACACTCTACACTCTATACCCTACAATCTATACCCTACACTCTATACCCTACACTCTACACTCTATACCCTACACTCTATACCCTACACTCTATACCCTACACTCTCTACCCTACACTCTACACTCTATACCCTACACTCTATACCCTACACTCTAATCCCTACACTCTACACTCTATACCCTACACTCTATACCCTACACTCAATACCCTACACTCTACACTCTATACCCTACACTCTATATCCTACACTCTACACTCTATACCATACATTCTATACCCTACACTCTATACCATACACTCTATACCCTACACTCTACACCCTACACTCTATACCCTACACTCTATACCCTACACTCTATACCCTACACTCTATACCCTACACTCTTCACCCTACACTCTATACCCTACACTCTATACCATACACTCTATACCCTACACTCTACACTCTATACCCTACACTCTATACCCTACACTCTATACCCTACACTCTATACCCTACACTCTACACTCTATATCCTACACTCTCTACCCTACACTCTACACTCTATACCCTACACTCTATACCCTACACTCTAATCCCTACACTCTACACTCTATACCCTACACTCTATATCCTACACTCTACACTCTATACCATACATTCTATACCCTACACTCTATACCATACACTCTATACCCTACACTCTACACCCTACACTCTATACCCTACACTCTATACCCTACACTCTATACCCTACACTCTACACCCTACACTCTATACCCTACACTCTATACCCTACACTCTTTACCCTACGCTCTACACTCTATACCCTACACTCTATACCCTACACTCTATACCCTACACTCTATACCCTACACTCTACACTCTATATCCTACACTCTCTACCCTACACTCTACACTCTATACCCTACACTCTATACCCTACACTCTAATCCCTACACTCTACACTCTATACCCTACACTCTATACCCTACACTCTATACCCTACACTCTACACTCTATACCCTACACTCTATATCCTACACTCTACACTCTATACCATGCATTCTATACCCTACACTCTATACCCTACACTCTATACCCTACACTCTACACCCTACACTCTATACCCTACACTCTATACCCTACACTCTATACCCTACACTCTATACCCTACACTCTACACCCTACACTCTATACCCTACACTCTATACCATACACTCTATACCCTACACTCTACACTCTATACCCTACACTCTACATCCTACACTCTATACCCTACACTCTAATCCCGACACTCTACACTCTATACCCTACACTCTATACCTTACACTCTACACTCTCTACCCTACACTCTATACCCTACACTCTATAACATACACTCTATACCCTACACTCTATACCCTACACTCTATACCATACACTCTACAATCTATACCCTACACTCTATACCATACACTCTACACCATACACTCTATAGCATACACTCTATACCCTACACTCTACACTCTATACCCTACACTCTATACCCTACACTCTACACCCTGCACTCTATACCCTACACACTATACCCTACACTCTACACTCTTTACCCTACACTCTATACCCTACACTCTATACCCTACACTCTACACTCTATAACCTACACTCTATAGCCTACACTCTACAATCTATACCCTACAGTCTATACCCTACACTCTATACCCTACACTCTACACTCTATACCTTACATTCTACACTCTATTCCCTACACTCTATACCCTACACTCTATACCCTACACTCTATACCCTACACTCTACACCCTACACTCTATACCCTACACTCTATACCATACACTCTATACCCTACACTCTACACTCAATACCCTACACTCTACACCCTACACTCTATACCCTACACTCTAATCCCTTCACTCTACACTCTATACCCTACACTCTATACCCTACACGCTACACTCTATACCTTACACTCTACACTCTATTCCCTACACTCTATACCCTACACTCTATACCCTACACTCTATACCCTACACTCTACACCCTACACTCTATACCCTACACTCTATACCATACACTCTATACCCTACACTCTACACTCTATACCCTACACCCTACACTCTATACCCTACACTCTAATCACTACACTCTACACTCTATACCCTACACTCTATACCCTACACTCTATACCCTACACTCTACACACTCTACCCTACACTCTATACCCTACACTCTATACCCTACACTCTATACCCTACACTCTACACTCTATACCCTACACTCTACACTCTATACCCTACACTCTATACCCTACACCCTATACCCTACACTCTAATCCCTACACTCTACACTCTATACCCTACACTCTATACCCTACACTCTACACTCTATACCTTACACTCTACACTCTATTCCCTACACTCTATACCCTACACTCTATACCCTACACTCTATACCCTACACTCTATACCCTACACTCTATACCCAACACTCTACACCCTACACTCTATACCCTACACTCTATACCATACAATCTATACCCTACACTCTACACTCTATACCCTACACTCTACACTCTATACCCTACACTCTACACTCTATACCCTACACTCTATACCCTACACTCTATACCCTACAATCTATACCATACACTCTATACCCTACACTCTATACCCTACACTCTATACCCTACACTCTATACCATACACTCTATACCCTACACTCTATACCGTACACTCTATACCCTACACTCTATACCCTACACTCTATACCCTACACTCTACACCCTACACTCTATACCTTACACTCTATACCCTACACTCTATACCCTACACTCTAAACTCTATACCCTACACTCTACACTCTATACCCTACACTCTATACCCTACACTCTATACCCTACACTCTATACCCTACACTCTATACCCTACACTGTATACCCTACACTCTATACCCTACACTCTAATCCCTACACTCTACACTCTATACCCTACACTCTATATCCTACACTCTACACTCTATACCATACATTCTATACCCTACACTCTATACCATACACTCTATACCCTACACTCTACACCCTACACTTCATACCCTACACTCTATACCCTACACTCTATACCCTACACTCTACACCCTACACTCTATACCCTACTTTCTATACCCTACACTCTATACCCTACGCTCTACACTCTATACCCTACACTCTATACCCTACACTCTATACCCTACACTCTATACCCTACACTCTACACTCTATATCCTACACTCTCTACCCTACACTCTACACTCTATACCCTACACTTTATACCCTACACTCTAATCCCTACACTCTACACTCTATACCCTACACTCTATACCCTACACTCTATACCCTACACTCTACACTCTATACCCTACACTCTATATCCTACACTCTACACTCTATACCATACATTCTATACCCTACACTCTATACCATACACTCTATACCCTACACTCTACACCCTACACTCTATACCCTACACTCTATACCCTACACTCTATACCCTACACTCTATACCCTACACTCTACACCCTACACTCTATACCCTACACTGTATACCATACACTCTATACCCTACACTCTACACTCTATACCCTACACTCTACATCCTACACTCTATACCCTACACTCTAATCCCGACACTCTACACTCTATACCCTACACTCTATACCTTACACTCTACACTCTCTACCCTACACTCTATACCCTACACTCTATAACATACACTCTATACCCTACACTCTATACCCTACACTCTATACCATACACTCTACAATCTATACCCTACACTCTATACCATACACTCTACACCATACACTCTATAGCATACACTCTATACCCTACACTCTACACTCTATACCCTACACTCTATACCCTACACTCTACACCCTGCACTCTATACCCTACACACTATACCCTACACTCTACACTCTATACCCTACACTCTATACCCTACACTCTATACCCTACACTCTATACCCTACACTCTACACTCTATAACCTACACTCTATAGCCTACACTCTACAATCTATACCCTACACTCTATACCATACACTCTATACCCTACAGTCTATACCCTACACTCTATACCCTACACTCTACACTCTATACCTTACACTCTACACTCTATTCCCTACACTCTATACCCTACACTCTATACCCTACACTCTATACCCTACACTCTATACCCTACACTCTACACCCTACACTCTATACCCTACACTCTATACCATACACTCTATACCCTACACTCTACACTCTATACCCTACACTCTACACCCTACACTCTATACCCTACACTCTAATCCCTTCACTCTACACTCTATACCCTACACTCTATACCCTACACTCTACACTCTATACCTTACACTCTACACTCTATTCCCTACACTCTATACCCTACACTCTATACCCTACACTCTATACCCTACACTCTACACCCTACACTCTATACCCTACACTCTATACCATACACTCTATACCCTACACTCTACACTCTATACCCTACACCCTACACTCTATACCCTACACTCTAATCCCTACACTCTACACTCTATACCCTACACTCTATACCCTACACTCTATACCCTACACTCTACACACTCTACCCTACACTCTATACCCTACACTCTATACCCTACACTCTATACCCTACACTCTACACTCTATACCCTACACTCTACACTCTATACCCTACACTCTATACCCTACACTCTATACCCTACACTCTATACCCTACACTCTAATCCCTACACTCTACACTCTATACCCTACACTCTATACCCTACACTCTACACTCTATACCTTACACTCTACACTCTATTCCCTACACTCTATACCCTACACTCTATACCCTACACTCTATACCCTACACTCTATACCCTACACTCTATACCCAACACTCTACACCCTACACTCTATACCCTACACTCTATAACATACAATCTATACCCTACACTCTACACTCTATACCCTACACTCTACACTCTATACCCTACACTCTACACTCTATACCCTACACTCTATACCCTACACTCTATACCCTACAATCTATACCATACACTCTATACCCTACACTCTATACCCTACACTCTATACCCTACACTCTATACCATACACTCTATACCCTACACTCTATACCGTACACTCTATACCCTACACTCTATACCCTACACTCTATACCCTACACTCTACACCCTACACTCTATACCTTACACTCTATACCCTACACTCTATACCCTACACTCTAAACTCTATACCCTACACTCTACACTCTATACCCTACACTCTATACCCTACACTCTATACCCTACACTCTATACCCTACACTGTATACCCTACACTCTATATCCTACACTCTATACCCTACACTCTACACTCTATACCCTACACTCTATACCCTACACTCTATACCCTACACTCTACACTTTATGCACTACACTCTATACCCTACACTCTATACCCTACACTCTGTACCCTACACTCTACACCCTACACTCTATACCCTACACTCTATACCATATACTCTATACCCTACACTCTACACTCTATACCCTACACTCTACACCCTACACTCTATACCCTACACTCTAATCCCAACACTCTACACTCTATACCCTACACTCTATACCCTACACTCTACACCCTACACTCTATACCCTACACTCTATACCATACACTCTATACCCTACACTCTACACTCTATACCCTACACTCTACACCCTACACTCTATACCCTACACTCTAATCCCTACACTCTACACTCTATACCCTACACTCTATACCCTAAACTCTATACCCTACACTCTACACTCTCTACCCTACACTCTATACCCTACACTCTATACCCTACACTCTGTACCCTACACTCTACACCCTACACTCTATACCCTACACTCTATACCATATACTCTATACCCTACACTCTACACTCTATACCCTACACTCTACACCCTACACTCTATACCCTACACTCTAATCCCAACACTCTACACTCTATACCCTACACTCTATACCCTACAGTCTACACTCTATACCTTACACTCTACACTCTATTCCCTACACTCTATACCCTACACTCTATACCCTACACTCTACACCCTACACTCTATACCCTACACTCTATACCATACACTCTATACCCTACACTCTACACTCTATACCCTACACTCTACACCCTACACTCTATACCCTACACTCTAATCCCTACACTCTACACTCTATACCCTACACTCTATACCCTACACTCTATACCCTACACTCTACACTCTCTACCCTACATTCTATACCCTACACTCTATACCCTACACTCTACACTCTCTACCCTACACTCTATACCCTACACTCTATACCCTACACTCTACACTCTATACCCTACACTCTATACCCTACACTCTATACCCTACACTCTATACCCTACACTCTATACCATACACTCTATACCCTACACTCTATACCCTACACTCTATCCTACACACTATACCCTACACTCTACACTCTGTACCCTACACTCTATACCCTACACTCTATACCCTACACTCTACACTCTATAACCTACACTCCATAGCCTACACTCTACAATCTATACCCTACACTCTATACCCTACACTCTATACCCTACAGTCTATACCCTACACTCTATACCCTACACTCTACACTCTAAACCTTACACTCTACACTCTATTCCCTACACTCTATACCCTACACTCTATACCCTATACTCTACACCCTACACTCTATATCCTACACTCTACACCCTACACTCTATACCCTACACTCTAATCCCAACACTCTACACTCTATACCCTACACTCTATACCCTACACTCTACACTCTATACCTTACACTCTACACTCTATTCCCTACACTCTATACCCTACACTCTATACCCTACACGCTACACCCTACACTCTATACCCTACACTCTATACCATACACTCTATACCCAACACTCTAAACTCTATACCCTACACTCTACACCCTACACTCTATACCCTACACTCTAATCCCTACACTCTATACCCTACACTCTACACTCTATACCCTACACTCTATACCATACACTCTATACCCTACACTCTATACCGTACACTCTATACCCTACACTCTATATCTTACACTCTACACTCTATTCCCTACACTCTATACCCTACACTCTATACACTACACTCTATACCCTACACTCTATACCCTACACTCTACACCCTACACTCTATACCCTACACTCTATACCCTACACTCTATACCCTACACTCTACACTCTCTACCCTACACTCTATACCCTACACTCTATACCCTACACTCTACACTCTATACCCTACACTCTATACCCTACACTCTATACCATACACTCTATACCCTACACTCTATACCCTACACTCTGAACCCTACACTCTATACCCTACACTCTACTCCCTACACTCTATACCCTACACTCTATACCCTACACTCTACACTCTATACCCTACACTCTATACCCTACACTCTATACCCTACACTCTATACCCTACACTCTACACTCTATACCCTACACTCTACACTCTATACCCTGCACTCTATACCCTACACTCTATACCCTACACTCTATACCCTACACTCTATACCCTACACTCTACACTATACACCCTACACTCTATACCCTACACTCTATACCCTACACTCTATACCCTACACTCTATACCCTACACTCTTTGCCCTACACTCTATACCCTACACTCTATACCCTACACTCTATACCATACACTCTATACCCTACACTCTACACTCTATACCCTACACTCTATACCCTACACTCTATGCCCAACACTCTATACCCTACACTCTACACCCTACACTCTATACCCTACACTCTATATCATACACTCTATACCCTACACTCTACACTCTATACCCTACACTCTATACCCTACACTCTATACCCTACACTCTATACCCTACACTCTACACTCTATATCCTACACTCTCTACCCTACACTCTACACTCTATACCCTACACTCTAATCCCTACACTCTACACTCTATACCCTACACTCTATATCCTACACTCTACACTCTATACCATACATTCTATACCCTACACTCTATACCATACACTCTATACCCTACACTCTACACCCTACACTCTATACTCTACACTCTATACCCTACACTCTATACCCTACAATCTACACCCTACACTCTATACCCTACACTCTATACCCTACACTCTATACCCTACACTCTATACCCTACGCTCTACACTCTATACCCTACACTCTATACCCTACACTCTATACCCTACACTCTATACCCTACACTCTACACTCTATATCCTACACTCTCTACCCTACACTCTACACTCTATACCCTACACTTTATACCCTACACTCTAATCCCTACACTCTACACTCTATACCCTACACTCTATACCCTACACTCTACACTCTATACCCTACACTCTATATCCTACACTCTACACTCTATACCATACATTCTATACCCTACACTCTATACCCTACACTCTACACCCTACACTCTATACCCTACACTCTATACCCTACACTCTATACCCTACACTCTATACCCTACACTCTACACCCTACACTCTATACCCTACACTCTATACCATACACTCTATACCCTACACTCTACACTCTATACCCTACACTCTACATCCTACACTCTATACCCTACACTCTAATCCCGACACTCTACACTCTATACCCTACACTCTATACCTTACACTCTACACTCGCTACCCTACACTCTATACCCTACAATCTATAACATACACTCTATACCCTACACTCTATACCCTACACTCTATACCATACACTCTACAATCTATACCCTACACTCTATACCATACACTCTACACCATACACTCTATAGCATACACTCTATACCCTACACTCTACACTCTATACCCTACACTCTATACCCTACACTCTACACCCTGCACTCTATACCCTACACTCTACACTCTATAACCTACACTCTATAGCCTACACTCTACAATCTATACCCTACACTCTATACCATACACTCTATACCCTACAGTCTATACCCTACACTCTATACCCTACACTCTACACTCTATACCTTACACTCTACACTCTATTCCCTACACTCTATACCCTACACTCTATACCCTAAACTCTATACCCTACACTCTATACCCTACACTCTACACCCTACACTCTATACCCTACACTCTATACCATACACTCTATACCCTACACTCTACACTCTATACCCTACACTCTACACCCTACACTATATACCCTACACTCTAATCCCTTCACTCTACACTCTATACCCTACACTCTATACCCTACACTCTACACTCTATACCTTACACTCTACACTCTATTCCCTACACTCCATACCCTACACTCTATACCCTACACTCTGTACCCTACACTCTACACCCTACACTCTATACCCTACACTCTATACCATACACTCTATACCCTACACTCTACACTCTATACCCTACACTCTACACCCTACACTCTATACCCTACACTCTAATCCCTACACTCTACACTCTATACCCTACACTCTATACCCTACACTCTATACCCTACACTCTACACACTCTACCCTACACTCTATACCCTACACTCTATACCCTACACTCTATACCCTACACTCTACACTCTATACCCTACACTCTACACTCTATACCCTACACTCTATACCCTACACTCTATACCCTACACTCTATACCCTACACTCTAATCCCTACACTCTACACTCTATACACTACACTCTATACCCTACACTCTACACTCTATACCTTACACTCTACACTCTATTCCCTACACTCTATACCCTACACTCTATACCCTACACTCTATACCCTACACTCTATACCCTACACTCTATACCCAACACTCTACACCCTACACTCTATACCCTACACTCTATACCATACAATCTATACCCTACACTCTACACTCTATACCCTACACTCTACACTCTATACCCTACACTCTACACTCTATACCCTACACTCTATACCCTACACTCTATACCCTACAATCTATACCATACACTCTATACCCTACACTCTATACCCTACACTCTATACCCTACACTCTATACCATACACTCTATACCCTACACTCTATACCGTACACTCTATACCCTACACTCTATACCCTACACTCTATACCCTACACTCTACACCCTACACTCTATACCTTACACTCTATACCCTACACTCTATACCCTACACTCTAAACTCTATACCCTACACTCTACACTCTATACCCTACACTCTACACCCTACACTCTATACCCTACACTCTATACCCTACACTCTACACTCTATACCCTTCACTCTATACCCTACACTCTATACCCTACACTCTACACTTTATAAACTACACTCTATACCCTACACTCTATACCCTACACTCTGTACCCTACACTCTACACCCTACACTCTATACCCTACACTCTATACCATATACTCTATACCCTACACTCTACACTCTATACCCTACACTCTACACCCTACACTCTATACCCTACACTCTAATCCCAACACTCTACACTCTATACCCTACACTCTATACCCTACAGTCTACACTCTATTCCTTACATTCTACACTCTATTCCCTACACTCTATACCCTACACTCTATACCCTACACTCTATACCCTACACTCTACACCCTAAACTCTATACCCTACACTCTATACCATACACTCTATACCCTACACTCTACACTCTATACCCTACACTCTACACCCTACACTCTATACCCTACACTCTAATCCCTACACTCTACACTCTATACCCTACACTCTATACCCTACACTCTACACTCTATACCCTACACTCTACACTCTATACCCTACACTCTATACTCTACACTCTATACCCTACACTCTATACCCTACACTCTATACCATACACTCTATACCCTACACTCTATACCCTACACTCTATCCTACACACTATACCCTACACTCTACACTCTATACCCTACACTCTATACCCTACACTCTATACCCTACACTCTACACTCTATACCCTACACTCTATAGCCTACACTCTACAATCTATACCCTACACTCTATACCCTACACTCTATACCCTACAGTCTATACCCTACACTCTATACCCTACACTCTACACTCTAGACCTTACACTCTACACTCTATTCCCTACACTCTATACCCTACACTCTATACCCTATACTCTACACCCTACACTCTATACCCTACACTCTATACCATATACTCTATACCCTACACTCTACACTCTATACCCTACACTCTACACCCTACACTCTATACCCTACACTCTAATCCCAACACTCTACACTCTATACCCTACACTCTATACCCTACACTCTACACTCTATACCTTACACTCTACACTCTATTCCCTACACTCTATACCCTACACTCTATACCCTACACTCTATACCCTACACTCTATACCCTACACTCTACACCCTACACTCTATACCCTACACTCTATACCATACACTCTATACCCTACACTCTACACTCTATACCCTACAATCTACACCCTACACTCTATACCCTACACTCTAATCCCTACACTCTATACCCTACACTCTATACCCTACACTCTATACCATACACTCTATACCCTACACACTATACCGTACACTCTATACCCTACACTCTATACCTTACACTCTACACTCTATTCCCTACACTCTATACCCTACACTCTATACACTACACTCTATACCCTACACTCTATACCCTACACTCTACACCCTACACTCTATACCCTACACTCTATACCCTACACTCTATACCCTACACTCTACACTCTCTACCCTACACTCTATACCCTACACTCTATACCCTACACTCTACACTCTATACCCTACACTCTATACCCTACACTCTATACCCTACACTCTATACCCTACACTCTATACCATACACTCTATACCCTACATTCTATACCCTACACTCTGAACCCTACACTCTATACCCTACACTCTACTCCCTACACTCTATACCCTACACTCTATACCCTACACTCTACACTCTATACCCTACACTCTATACCCTACACTCTATACCCTACACTCTATACCCTACACTCTACACTCTATACCCTACACTCTACACTCTATACCCTGCACTCTATACCCTACACTCTATACCCTACACTCTATACCCTACACTCTATACCCTACACTCTACACTATATACCCTACACTCTATACCCTACACTCTATACCCTACACTCTATACCCTACACTCTATACCCTACTCTCTTTGCCCTACACTCTATACCTTACACTCTATACCCTACACTCTATACCATACACTCTATACCCTACACTCTACACTCTATACCCTACACTCTATACCCTACACTCTATGCCCAACACTCTATACCCTACACTCTACACCCTACACTCTATACCCTACACTCTATATCATACACTCTATACCCTACACTCTACACTCTATACCCTACACTCTATACCCTACACTCTAATCCCTACACTCTACACTCTATACCCTACACTCTATATCCTACACTCTACACTCTATACCATACATTCTATACCCTACACTCTATACCATACACTCTATACCCTACACTCTACACCCTACACTCTATACCCTACAATCTACACCCTACACTCTATACCCTACACTCTATACCCTACACTCTATACCCTACACTCTATACCCTACGCTCTACACTCTATACCCTACACTCTATACCCTACACTCTATACCCTACACTCTATACCCTACACTCTACACTCTATATCCTACACTCTCTACCCTACACTCTACACTCTATACCCTACACTTTATACCCTACACTCTAATCCCTACACTCTACACTCTATACCCTACACTCTATACCCTACACTCTACACTCTATACCCTACACTCTATATCCTACACTCTACACTCTATACCATACATTCTATACCCTACACTCTATACCCTACACTCTATACCCTACACTCTACACCCTACACTCTATACCCTACACTCTATACCCTACACTCTATACCCTACACTCTATACCCTACACTCTACACCCTACACTCTATACCCTACACTCTATACCATACACTCTATACCCTACACTCTACACTCTATACCCTACACTCTACATCCTACACTCTATACCCTACACTCTAATCCCGACACTCTACACTCTATACCCTACACTCTATACCTTACACTCTACACTCTCTACCCTACACTCTATACCCTACACTCTATAACATACACTCTATACCCTACACTCTATACCCTACACTCTATACCATACACTCTACAATCTATACCCTACACTCTATACCATACACTCTACACCATACACTCTATAGCATACACTCTATACCCTACACTCTACACTCTATACCCTACACTCTATACCCTACACTCTACACCCTGCACTCTATACCCTACACACTATACCCTACACTCTACACTCTTTACCCTACACTCTATACCCTACACTCTATACCCTACACTCTACACTCTATAACCTACACTCTATAGCCTACACTCTACAATCTATACCCTACAGTCTATACCCTACACTCTATACCCTACACTCTACACTCTATACCTTACATTCTACACTCTATTCCCTACACTCTATACCCTACACTCTATACCCTACACTCTATACCCTACACTCTACACCCTACACTCTATACCCTACACTCTATACCATACACTCTATACCCTACACTCTACACTCAATACCCTACACTCTACACCCTACACTCTATACCCTACACTCTAATCCCTTCACTCTACACTCTATACCCTACACTCTATACCCTACACGCTACACTCTATACCTTACACTCTACACTCTATTCCCTACACTCTATACCCTACACTCTATACCCTACACTCTATACCCTACACTCTACACCCTACACTCTATACCCTACACTCTATACCATACACTCTATACCCTACACTCTACACTCTATACCCTACACCCTACACTCTATACCCTACACTCTAATCACTACACTCTACACTCTATACCCTACACTCTATACCCTACACTCTATACCCTACACTCTACACACTCTACCCTACACTCTATACCCTACACTCTATACCCTACACTCTATACCCTACACTCTACACTCTATACCCTACACTCTACACTCTATACCCTACACTCTATACCCTACACCCTATACCCTACACTCTAATCCCTACACTCTACACTCTATACCCTACACTCTATACCCTACACTCTACACTCTATACCTTACACTCTACACTCTATTCCCTACACTCTATACCCTACACTCTATACCCTACACTCTATACCCTACACTCTATACCCTACACTCTATACCCAACACTCTACACCCTACACTCTATACCCTACACTCTATACCATACAATCTATACCCTACACTCTACACTCTATACCCTACACTCTACACTCTATACCCTACACTCTACACTCTATACCCTACACTCTATACCCTACACTCTATACCCTACAATCTATACCATACACTCTATACCCTACACTCTATACCCTACACTCTATACCCTACACTCTATACCATACACTCTATACCCTACACTCTATACCGTACACTCTATACCCTACACTCTATACCCTACACTCTATACCCTACACTCTACACCCTACACTCTATACCTTACACTCTATACCCTACACTCTATACCCTACACTCTAAACTCTATACCCTACACTCTACACTCTATACCCTACACTCTATACCCTACACTCTATACCCTACACTCTATACCCTACACTCTATACCCTACACTGTATACCCTACACTCTATACCCTACACTCTAATCCCTACACTCTACACTCTATACCCTACACTCTATATCCTACACTCTACACTCTATACCATACATTCTATACCCTACACTCTATACCATACACTCTATACCCTACACTCTACACCCTACACTTCATACCCTACACTCTATACCCTACACTCTATACCCTACACTCTACACCCTACACTCTATACCCTACTTTCTATACCCTACACTCTATACCCTACGCTCTACACTCTATACCCTACACTCTATACCCTACACTCTATACCCTACACTCTATACCCTACACTCTACACTCTATATCCTACACTCTCTACCCTACACTCTACACTCTATACCCTACACTTTATACCCTACACTCTAATCCCTACACTCTACACTCTATACCCTACACTCTATACCCTACACTCTATACCCTACACTCTACACTCTATACCCTACACTCTATATCCTACACTCTACACTCTATACCATACATTCTATACCCTACACTCTATACCATACACTCTATACCCTACACTCTACACCCTACACTCTATACCCTACACTCTATACCCTACACTCTATACCCTACACTCTATACCCTACACTCTACACCCTACACTCTATACCCTACACTGTATACCATACACTCTATACCCTACACTCTACACTCTATACCCTACACTCTACATCCTACACTCTATACCCTACACTCTAATCCCGACACTCTACACTCTATACCCTACACTCTATACCTTACACTCTACACTCTCTACCCTACACTCTATACCCTACACTCTATAACATACACTCTATACCCTACACTCTATACCCTACACTCTATACCATACACTCTACAATCTATACCCTACACTCTATACCATACACTCTACACCATACACTCTATAGCATACACTCTATACCCTACACTCTACACTCTATACCCTACACTCTATACCCTACACTCTACACCCTGCACTCTATACCCTACACACTATACCCTACACTCTACACTCTATACCCTACACTCTATACCCTACACTCTATACCCTACACTCTATACCCTACACTCTACACTCTATAACCTACACTCTATAGCCTACACTCTACAATCTATACCCTACACTCTATACCATACACTCTATACCCTACAGTCTATACCCTACACTCTATACCCTACACTCTACACTCTATACCTTACACTCTACACTCTATTCCCTACACTCTATACCCTACACTCTATACCCTACACTCTATACCCTACACTCTATACCCTACACTCTACACCCTACACTCTATACCCTACACTCTATACCATACACTCTATACCCTACACTCTACACTCTATACCCTACACTCTACACCCTACACTCTATACCCTACACTCTAATCCCTTCACTCTACACTCTATACCCTACACTCTATACCCTACACTCTACACTCTATACCTTACACTCTACACTCTATTCCCTACACTCTATACCCTACACTCTATACCCTACACTCTATACCCTACACTCTACACCCTACACTCTATACCCTACACTCTATACCATACACTCTATACCCTACACTCTACACTCTATACCCTACACCCTACACTCTATACCCTACACTCTAATCCCTACACTCTACACTCTATACCCTACACTCTATACCCTACACTCTATACCCTACACTCTACACACTCTACCCTACACTCTATACCCTACACTCTATACCCTACACTCTATACCCTACACTCTACACTCTATACCCTACACTCTACACTCTATACCCTACACTCTATACCCTACACTCTATACCCTACACTCTATACCCTACACTCTAATCCCTACACTCTACACTCTATACCCTACACTCTATACCCTACACTCTACACTCTATACCTTACACTCTACACTCTATTCCCTACACTCTATACCCTACACTCTATACCCTACACTCTATACCCTACACTCTATACCCTACACTCTATACCCAACACTCTACACCCTACACTCTATACCCTACACTCTATAACATACAATCTATACCCTACACTCTACACTCTATACCCTACACTCTACACTCTATACCCTACACTCTACACTCTATACCCTACACTCTATACCCTACACTCTATACCCTACAATCTATACCATACACTCTATACCCTACACTCTATACCCTACACTCTATACCCTACACTCTATACCATACACTCTATACCCTACACTCTATACCGTACACTCTATACCCTACACTCTATACCCTACACTCTATACCCTACACTCTACACCCTACACTCTATACCTTACACTCTATACCCTACACTCTATACCCTACACTCTAAACTCTATACCCTACACTCTACACTCTATACCCTACACTCTATACCCTACACTCTATACCCTACACTCTATACCCTACACTGTATACCCTACACTCTATACCCTACACTCTATACCCTACACTCTACACTCTATACCCTACACTCTATACCCTACACTCTATACCCTACACTCTACACTTTATGCACTACACTCTATACCCTACACTCTATACCCTACACTCTGTACCCTACACTCTACACCCTACACTCTATACCCTACACTCTATACCATATACTCTATACCCTACACTCTACACTCTATACCCTACACTCTACACCCTACACTCTATACCCTACACTCTAATCCCAACACTCTACACTCTATACCCTACACTCTATACCCTACACTCTACACCCTACACTCTATACCCTACACTCTATACCATACACTCTATACCCTACACTCTACACTCTATACCCTACACTCTACACCCTACACTCTATACCCTACACTCTAATCCCTACACTCTACACTCTATACCCTACACTCTATACCCTAAACTCTATACCCTACACTCTACACTCTCTACCCTACACTCTATACCCTACACTCTATACCCTACACTCTGTACCCTACACTCTACACCCTACACTCTATACCCTACACTCTATACCATATACTCTATACCCTACACTCTACACTCTATACCCTACACTCTACACCCTACACTCTATACCCTACACTCTAATCCCAACACTCTACACTCTATACCCTACACTCTATACCCTACAGTCTACACTCTATACCTTACACTCTACACTCTATTCCCTACACTCTATACCCTACACTCTATACCCTACACTCTACACCCTACACTCTATACCCTACACTCTATACCATACACTCTATACCCTACACTCTACACTCTATACCCTACACTCTACACCCTACACTCTATACCCTACACTCTAATCCCTACACTCTACACTCTATACCCTACACTCTATACCCTACACTCTATACCCTACACTCTACACTCTCTACCCTACATTCTATACCCTACACTCTATACCCTACACTCTACACTCTCTACCCTACACTCTATACCCTACACTCTATACCCTACACTCTACACTCTATACCCTACACTCTATACCCTACACTCTATACCCTACACTCTATACCCTACACTCTATACCATACACTCTATACCCTACACTCTATACCCTACACTCTATCCTACACACTATACCCTACACTCTACACTCTGTACCCTACACTCTATACCCTACACTCTATACCCTACACTCTACACTCTATAACCTACACTCCATAGCCTACACTCTACAATCTATACCCTACACTCTATACCCTACACTCTATACCCTACAGTCTATACCCTACACTCTATACCCTACACTCTACACTCTAAACCTTACACTCTACACTCTATTCCCTACACTCTATACCCTACACTCTATACCCTATACTCTACACCCTACACTCTATATCCTACACTCTACACCCTACACTCTATACCCTACACTCTAATCCCAACACTCTACACTCTATACCCTACACTCTATACCCTACACTCTACACTCTATACCTTACACTCTACACTCTATTCCCTACACTCTATACCCTACACTCTATACCCTACACGCTACACCCTACACTCTATACCCTACACTCTATACCATACACTCTATACCCAACACTCTAAACTCTATACCCTACACTCTACACCCTACACTCTATACCCTACACTCTAATCCCTACACTCTATACCCTACACTCTACACTCTATACCCTACACTCTATACCATACACTCTATACCCTACACTCTATACCGTACACTCTATACCCTACACTCTATATCTTACACTCTACACTCTATTCCCTACACTCTATACCCTACACTCTATACACTACACTCTATACCCTACACTCTATACCCTACACTCTACACCCTACACTCTATACCCTACACTCTATACCCTACACTCTATACCCTACACTCTACACTCTCTACCCTACACTCTATACCCTACACTCTATACCCTACACTCTACACTCTATACCCTACACTCTATACCCTACACTCTATACCATACACTCTATACCCTACACTCTATACCCTACACTCTGAACCCTACACTCTATACCCTACACTCTACTCCCTACACTCTATACCCTACACTCTATACCCTACACTCTACACTCTATACCCTACACTCTATACCCTACACTCTATACCCTACACTCTATACCCTACACTCTACACTCTATACCCTACACTCTACACTCTATACCCTGCACTCTATACCCTACACTCTATACCCTACACTCTATACCCTACACTCTATACCCTACACTCTACACTATACACCCTACACTCTATACCCTACACTCTATACCCTACACTCTATACCCTACACTCTATACCCTACACTCTTTGCCCTACACTCTATACCCTACACTCTATACCCTACACTCTATACCATACACTCTATACCCTACACTCTACACTCTATACCCTACACTCTATACCCTACACTCTATGCCCAACACTCTATACCCTACACTCTACACCCTACACTCTATACCCTACACTCTATATCATACACTCTATACCCTACACTCTACACTCTATACCCTACACTCTATACCCTACACTCTATACCCTACACTCTATACCCTACACTCTACACTCTATATCCTACACTCTCTACCCTACACTCTACACTCTATACCCTACACTCTAATCCCTACACTCTACACTCTATACCCTACACTCTATATCCTACACTCTACACTCTATACCATACATTCTATACCCTACACTCTATACCATACACTCTATACCCTACACTCTACACCCTACACTCTATACTCTACACTCTATACCCTACACTCTATACCCTACAATCTACACCCTACACTCTATACCCTACACTCTATACCCTACACTCTATACCCTACACTCTATACCCTACGCTCTACACTCTATACCCTACACTCTATACCCTACACTCTATACCCTACACTCTATACCCTACACTCTACACTCTATATCCTACACTCTCTACCCTACACTCTACACTCTATACCCTACACTTTATACCCTACACTCTAATCCCTACACTCTACACTCTATACCCTACACTCTATACCCTACACTCTACACTCTATACCCTACACTCTATATCCTACACTCTACACTCTATACCATACATTCTATACCCTACACTCTATACCCTACACTCTACACCCTACACTCTATACCCTACACTCTATACCCTACACTCTATACCCTACACTCTATACCCTACACTCTACACCCTACACTCTATACCCTACACTCTATACCATACACTCTATACCCTACACTCTACACTCTATACCCTACACTCTACATCCTACACTCTATACCCTACACTCTAATCCCGACACTCTACACTCTATACCCTACACTCTATACCTTACACTCTACACTCGCTACCCTACACTCTATACCCTACAATCTATAACATACACTCTATACCCTACACTCTATACCCTACACTCTATACCATACACTCTACAATCTATACCCTACACTCTATACCATACACTCTACACCATACACTCTATAGCATACACTCTATACCCTACACTCTACACTCTATACCCTACACTCTATACCCTACACTCTACACCCTGCACTCTATACCCTACACTCTACACTCTATAACCTACACTCTATAGCCTACACTCTACAATCTATACCCTACACTCTATACCATACACTCTATACCCTACAGTCTATACCCTACACTCTATACCCTACACTCTACACTCTATACCTTACACTCTACACTCTATTCCCTACACTCTATACCCTACACTCTATACCCTAAACTCTATACCCTACACTCTATACCCTACACTCTACACCCTACACTCTATACCCTACACTCTATACCATACACTCTATACCCTACACTCTACACTCTATACCCTACACTCTACACCCTACACTATATACCCTACACTCTAATCCCTTCACTCTACACTCTATACCCTACACTCTATACCCTACACTCTACACTCTATACCTTACACTCTACACTCTATTCCCTACACTCCATACCCTACACTCTATACCCTACACTCTGTACCCTACACTCTACACCCTACACTCTATACCCTACACTCTATACCATACACTCTATACCCTACACTCTACACTCTATACCCTACACTCTACACCCTACACTCTATACCCTACACTCTAATCCCTACACTCTACACTCTATACCCTACACTCTATACCCTACACTCTATACCCTACACTCTACACACTCTACCCTACACTCTATACCCTACACTCTATACCCTACACTCTATACCCTACACTCTACACTCTATACCTTACACTCTACACTCTATTCCCTACACTCTATACCCTACACTCTATACCCTACACTCTATACCCTACACTCTATACCCTACACTCTATACCCAACACTCTACACCCTACACTCTATACCCTACACTCTATACCATACAATCTATACCCTACACTCTACACTCTATACCCTACACTCTACACTCTATACCCTACACTCTACACTCTATACCCTACACTCTATACCCTACACTCTATACCCTACAATCTATACCATACACTCTATACCCTACACTCTATACCCTACACTCTATACCCTACACTCTATACCATACACTCTATACCCTACACTCTATACCGTACACTCTATACCCTACACTCTATACCCTACACTCTATACCCTACACTCTACACCCTACACTCTATACCTTACACTCTATACCCTACACTCTATACCCTACACTCTAAACTCTATACCCTACACTCTACACTCTATACCCTACACTCTACACCCTACACTCTATACCCTACACTCTATACCCTACACTCTACACTCTATACCCTTCACTCTATACCCTACACTCTATACCCTACACTCTACACTTTATAAACTACACTCTATACCCTACACTCTATACCCTACACTCTGTACCCTACACTCTACACCCTACACTCTATACCCTACACTCTATACCATATACTCTATACCCTACACTCTACACTCTATACCCTACACTCTACACCCTACACTCTATACCCTACACTCTAATCCCAACACTCTACACTCTATACCCTACACTCTATACCCTACAGTCTACACTCTATTCCTTACATTCTACACTCTATTCCCTACACTCTATACCCTACACTCTATACCCTACACTCTATACCCTACACTCTACACCCTAAACTCTATACCCTACACTCTATACCATACACTCTATACCCTACACTCTACACTCTATACCCTACACTCTACACCCTACACTCTATACCCTACACTCTAATCCCTACACTCTACACTCTATACCCTACACTCTATACCCTACACTCTACACTCTATACCCTACACTCTACACTCTATACCCTACACTCTATACTCTACACTCTATACCCTACAATCTATACCCTACACTCTATACCATACACTCTATACCCTACACTCTATACCCTACACTCTATCCTACACACTATACCCTACACTCTACACTCTATACCCTACACTCTATACCCTACACTCTATACCCTACACTCTACACTCTATACCCTACACTCTATAGCCTACACTCTACAATCTATACCCTACACTCTATACCCTACACTCTATACCCTACAGTCTATACCCTACACTCTATACCCTACACTCTACACTCTAGACCTTACACTCTACACTCTATTCCCTACACTCTATACCCTACACTCTATACCCTATACTCTACACCCTACACTCTATACCCTACACTCTATACCATATACTCTATACCCTACACTCTACACTCTATACCCTACACTCTACACCCTACACTCTATACCCTACACTCTAATCCCAACACTCTACACTCTATACCCTACACTCTATACCCTACACTCTACACTCTATACCTTACACTCTACACTCTATTCCCTACACTCTATACCCTACACTCTATACCCTACACTCTATACCCTACACTCTATACCCTACACTCTACACCCTACACTCTATACCCTACACTCTATACCATACACTCTATACCCTACACTCTACACTCTATACCCTACAATCTACACCCTACACTCTATACCCTACACTCTAATCCCTACACTCTATACCCTACACTCTATACCCTACACTCTATACCATACACTCTATACCCTACACACTATACCGTACACTCTATACCCTACACTCTATACCTTACACTCTACACTCTATTCCCTACACTCTATACCCTACACTCTATACACTACACTCTATACCCTACACTCTATACCCTACACTCTACACCCTACACTCTATACCCTACACTCTATACCCTACACTCTATACCCTACACTCTACACTCTCTACCCTACACTCTATACCCTACACTCTATACCCTACACTCTACACTCTATACCCTACACTCTATACCCTACACTCTATACCCTACACTCTATACCCTACACTCTATACCATACACTCTATACCCTACATTCTATACCCTACACTCTGAACCCTACACTCTATACCCTACACTCTACTCCCTACACTCTATACCCTACACTCTATACCCTACACTCTACACTCTATACCCTACACTCTATACCCTACACTCTATACCCTACACTCTATACCCTACACTCTACACTCTATACCCTACACTCTACACTCTATACCCTGCACTCTATACCCTACACTCTATACCCTACACTCTATACCCTACACTCTATACCCTACACTCTACACTATATACCCTACACTCTATACCCTACACTCTATACCCTACACTCTATACCCTACACTCTATACCCTACTCTCTTTGCCCTACACTCTATACCTTACACTCTATACCCTACACTCTATACCATACACTCTATACCCTACACTCTACACTCTATACCCTACACTCTATACCCTACACTCTATGCCCAACACTCTATACCCTACACTCTACACCCTACACTCTATACCCTACACTCTATATCATACACTCTATACCCTACACTCTACACTCTATACCCTACACTCTATACCCTACACTCTAATCCCTACACTCTACACTCTATACCCTACACTCTATATCCTACACTCTACACTCTATACCATACATTCTATACCCTACACTCTATACCATACACTCTATACCCTACACTCTACACCCTACACTCTATACCCTACAATCTACACCCTACACTCTATACCCTACACTCTATACCCTACACTCTATACCCTACACTCTATACCCTACGCTCTACACTCTATACCCTACACTCTATACCCTACACTCTATACCCTACACTCTATACCCTACACTCTACACTCTATATCCTACACTCTCTACCCTACACTCTACACTCTATACCCTACACTTTATACCCTACACTCTAATCCCTACACTCTACACTCTATACCCTACACTCTATACCCTACACTCTACACTCTATACCCTACACTCTATATCCTACACTCTACACTCTATACCATACATTCTATACCCTACACTCTATACCATACACTCTATACCCTACACTCTACACCCTACACTCTATACCCTACACTCTATACCCTACACTCTATACCCTACACTCTATACCCTACACTCTACACCCTACACTCTATACCCTACACTCTATACCATACACTCTATACCCTACACTCTACACTCTATACCCTACACTCTACATCCTACACTCTATACCCTACACTCTAATCCCGACACTCTACACTCTATACCCTACACTCTATACCTTACACTCTACACTCGCTACCCTACACTCTATACCCTACAATCTATAACATACACTCTATACCCTACACTCTATACCCTACACTCTATACCATACACTCTACAATCTATACCCTACACTCTATACCATACACTCTACACCATACACTCTATAGCATACACTCTATACCCTACACCCTACACTCTATACCCTACACTCTATACCCTACACTCTACACCCTGCACTCTATACCCTACACTCTACACTCTATAACCTACACTCTATAGCCTACACTCTACACCATACACTCTATAGCATACACTCTATACCCTACACCCTACACTCTATACCCTACACTCTATACCCTACACTCTATACCATACACTCTATACCCTACAGTCTATACCCTACACTCTATACCCTACACTCTACACTCTATACCTTACACTCTACACTCTATTCCCTACACTCTATACCCTACACTCTATACCCTAAACTCTATACCCTACACTCTATACCCTACACTCTACACCCTACACTCTATACCCTACACTCTATACCATACACTCTATACCCTACACTCTACACCCTATACCCTACACTCTACACCCTACACTCTATACCCTACACTCTAATCCCTTCACTCTACACTCTATACCCTACACTCTATACCCTACACTCTATACCCTACACTCTACACTCTATACCCTACACTCTACACCCTACACTCTATACCCTACACTCTAATCCCTACACTCTACACTCTATACCCTACACTCTATACCCTACACTCTATACCCTACACTCTACACACTCTACCCTACACTCTATACCCTACACTCTATACCCTACACTCTATACCCTACACTCTACACTCTATACCCTACACTCTACACTCTATACCCTACACTCTATACCCTACACTCTATACCCTACACTCTATACCCTACACTCTAATCCCTACACTCTACACTCTATACACTACACTCTATACCCTACACTCTACACTCTATACCTTACACTCTACACTCTATTCCCTACACTCTATACCCTACACTCTATACCCTACACTCTATACCCTACACTCTATACCCTACACTCTATACCCAACACTCTACACCCTACACTCTATACCCTACACTCTATACCATACAATCTATACCCTACACTCTACACTCTATACCATACACTCTACACTCTATACCCTACACTCTACACTCTATACCCTACACTCTATACCCTACACTCTATACCCTACAATCTATACCATACACTCTATACCCTACACTCTATACCCTACACTCTATACCCTACACTCTATACCATACACTCTATACCCTACACTCTATACCGTACACTCTATACCCTACACTCTATACCCTACACTCTATACCCTACACTCTACACCCTACACTCTATACCTTACACTCTATACCCTACACTCTATACCCTACACTCTAAACTCTATACCCTACACTCTACACTCTATACCCTACACTCTATACCCTACACTCTATACCCTACACTCTATACCCTACACTCTATACCCTACACTGTATACCCTACACTCTATACCCTACACTCTATACCCTACACTCTACACTCTATACCCTTCACTCTATACCCTACACTCTATACCCTACACTCTACACTTTATGCACTACACTCTATACCCTACACTCTATACCTACACTCTACACTCTATACCCTACACTCTACACCCTGCACTCTATACCCTACACTCTACACTCTATAACCTACACTCTATAGCCTACACTCTACACCATACACTCTATAGCATACACTCTATACCCTACACCCTACACTCTATACCCTACACTCTATACCCTACACTCTATACCATACACTCTATACCCTACAGTCTATACCCTACACTCTATACCCTACACTCTACACTCTATACCTTACACTCTACACTCTATTCCCTACACTCTATACCCTACACTCTATACCCTAAACTCTATACCCTACACTCTATACCCTACACTCTACACCCTACACTCTATACCCTACACTCTATACCATACACTCTATACCCTACACTCTACACTCTATACCCTACACTCTACACCCTACACTCTATACCCTACACTCTAATCCCTTCACTCTACACTCTATACCCTACACTCTATACCCTACACTCTATACCCTACACTCTACACTCTATACCCTACACTCTACACCCTACACTCTATACCCTACACTCTAATCCCTACACTCTACACTCTATACCCTACACTCTATACCCTACACTCTATACCCTACACTCTACACACTCTACCCTACACTCTATACCCTACACTCTATACCCTACACTCTATACCCTACACTCTACACTCTATACCCTACACTCTACACTCTATACCCTACACTCTATACCCTACACTCTATACCCTACACTCTATACCCTACACTCTAATCCCTACACTCTACACTCTATACACTACACACTATACCCTACACTCTACACTCTATACCTTACACTCTACACTCTATTCCCTACACTCTATACCCTACACTCTATACCCTACACTCTATACCCTACACTCTATACCCAACACTCTACACCCTACACTCTATACCCTACACTCTATACCATACAATCTATACCCTACACTCTACACTCTATACCCTACACTCTACACTCTATACCCTACACTCTACACTCTATACCCTACACTCTATACCCTACACTCTATACCCTACAATCTATACCATACACTCTATACCCTACACTCTATACCCTACACTCTATACCCTACACTCTATACCATACACTCTATACCCTACACTCTATACCGTACACTCTATACCCTACACTCTATACCCTACACTCTATACCCTACACTCTACACCCTACACTTTATACCTTACACTCTATACCCTACACTCTATACCCTACACTCTAAACTCTATACCCTACACTCTACACTCTATACCCTACACTCTATACCCTACACTCTATACCCTACACTCTATACCCTACACTGTATACCCTACACTCTATACCCTACACTCTATACCCTACACTCTACACTCTATACCCTTCACTCTATACCCTACACTCTATACCCTACACTCTACACTTTATGCACTACACTCTATACCCTACACTCTATACCCTACACTCTGTACCCTACACTCTACACCCTACACTCTATACCCTACACTCTATACCATATACTCTATACCCTACACTCTACACTCTATACCCTACACTCTACACCCTACACTCTATACCCTACACTCTAATCCCAACACTCTACACTCTATACCCTACACTCTATACCCTACAGTCTACACTCTATTCCTTACATTCTACACTCTATTCCCTACACTCTATACCCTACACTCTATACCCTACACTCTATACCCTACACTCTACACCCTAAACTCTATACCCTACACTCTATACCATACACTCTATACCCTACACTCTACACTCTATACCCTACACTCTACACCCTACACTCTATACCCTACACTCTAATCCCTACACTCTACACTCTATACCCTACACTCTATACCCTACACTCTATACCCTACACTCTCCACTCTCTACCCTACACTCTATACCCTACACTCTATACCCTACACTCTACACTCTATACCCTACACTCTACACTCTATACCCTACACTCTATACTCTACACTCTATACCCTACACTCTATACCCTACACTCTATACCATACACTCTATACCCTACACTCTATACCCTACACTCTATCCTACACACTATACCCTACACTCTACACTCTATACCCTACACTCTATACCCTACACTCTATACCCTACACTCTACACTCTATACCCTACACTCTATAGCCTACACTCTACAATCTATACCCTACACTCTATACCCTACACTCTATACCCTACAGTCTATACCCTACACTCTATACCCTACACTCTACACTCTAGACCTTACACTCTACACTCTATTCCCTACACTCTATACCCTACACTCTATACCCTATACTCTACACCCTACACTCTATACCCTACACTCTATACCATATACTCTATACCCTACACTCTACACTCTATACCCTACACTCTACACCCTACACTCTATACCCTACACTCTAATCCCAACACTCTACACTCTATACCCTACACTCTATACCCTACACTCTACACTCTATACCTTACACTCTACACTCTATTCCCTACACTCTATACCCTACACTCTATACCCTACACTCTATACCCTACACTCTATACCCTACACTCTACACCCTACACTCTATACCCTACACTCTATACCATACACTCTATACCCTACACTCTATACCCTACACTCTATAACCTACACTCTATACCCTACACTCTATACCATACACTCTATACCCTACATTCTATACCCTACACTCTGAACCCTACACTCTATACCCTACACTCTACTCCCTACACTCTATACCCTACACTCTATACCCTACACTCTACACTCTATACCCTACACTCTATACCCTACACTCTATACCCTACACTCTATACCCTACACTCTACACTCTATACCCTACACTCTACACTCTATACCCTGCACTCTATACCCTACACTCTATACCCTACACTCTATACCCTACGCTCTACACTCTATACCCTACACTCTATACCCTACACTCTATACCCTACACTCTATACCCTACACTCTACACTCTATATCCTACACTCTCTACCCTACACTCTACACTCTATACCCTACACTTTATACCCTACACTCTAATCCCTACACTCTACACTCTATACCCTACACTCTATACCCTACACTCTATACCCTACACTCTACACTCTATACCCTACACTCTATATCCTACACTCTACACTCTATACCATACATTCTATACCCTACACTCTATACCATACACTCTATACCCTACACTCTACACCCTACACTCTATACCCTACACTCTATACCCTACACTCTATACCCTACACTCTATACCCTACACTCTACACCCTACACTCTATACCCTACACTCTATACCATACACTCTATACCCTACACTCTACACTCTATACCCTACACTCTACACCCTACACTCTATACCCTACACTCTATACCCTACACTCTATACCCTACACTCTATACCCTACACTCTACACCCTACACTCTATACCCTACACTCTATACCATACACTCTATACCCTACACTCTACACTCTATACCCTACACTCTACATCCTACACTCTATACCCTACACTCTAATCCCGACACTCTACACTCTATACCCTACACTCTATATCTTACACTCTACACTCGCTACCCTACACTCTATACCCTACAATCTATAACATACACTCTATACCCTACACTCTATACCCTACACTCTATACCATACACTCTACAATCTATACCCTACACTCTATACCATACACTCTACACCATACACTCTATAGCATACACTCTATACCCTACACCCTACACTCTATACCCTACACTCTATACCCTACACTCTACACCCTGCACTCTATACCCTACACTCTACACTCTATAACCTACACTCTATAGCCTACACTCTACACCATACACTCTATAGCATACACTCTATACCCTACACCCTACACTCTATACCCTACACTCTATACCCTACACTCTATACCATACACTCTATACCCTACAGTCTATACCCTACACTCTATACCCTACACTCTACACTCTATACCTTACACTCTACACTCTATTCCCTACACTCTATACCCTACACTCTATACCCTAAACTCTATACCCTACACTCTATACCCTACACTCTACACCCTACACTCTATACCCTACACTCTATACCATACACTCTATACCCTACACTCTACACTCTATACCCTACACTCTACACCCTACACTCTATACCCTACACTCTAATCCCTTCACTCTACACTCTATACCCTACACTCTATACCCTACACTCTACACTCTATACCTTACACTCTACACTCTATTCCCTACACTCTATACCCTACACTCTACACCCTACACTCTATACGCTACACTCTATACCATACACTCTATACCCTACACTCTACACTCTATACCCTACACTCTACACCCTACACTCTATACCCTACACTCTAATCCCTACACTCTACACTCTATACCCTACACTCTATACCCTACACTCTATACCCTACACTCTACACACTCTACCCTACACTCTATACCCTACACTCTATACCCTACACTCTATACCCTACACTCTACACTCTATACCCTACACTCTACACTCTATACCCTACACTCTATACCCTACACTCTATACCCTACACTCTATACCCTACACTCTAATCCCTACACTCTACACTCTATACACTACACTCTATACCCTACACTCTACACTCTATACCTTACACTCTACACTCTATTCCCTACACTCTATACCCTACACTCTATACCCTACACTCTATACCCTACACTCTATACCCTACACTCTATACCCAACACTCTACACCCTACACTCTATACCCTACACTCTATACCATACAATCTATACCCTACACTCTACACTCTATACCCTACACTCTACACTCTATACCCTACACTCTACACTCTATACCCTACACTCTATACCCTACACTCTATACCCTACAATCTATACCATACACTCTATACCCTACACTCTATACCCTACACTCTATACCCTACACTCTATACCATACACTCTATACCCTACACTCTATACCGTACACTCTATACCCTACACTCTATACCCTACACTCTATACCCTACACTCTACACCCTACACTCTATACCTTACACTCTATACCCTACACTCTATACCCTACACTCTAAACTCTATACCCTACACTCTACACTCTATACCCTACACTCTATACCCTACACTCTATACCCTACACTCTATACCCTACACTGTATACCCTACACTCTATACCCTACACTCTATACCCTACACTCTACACTCTATACCCTTCACTCTATACCCTACACTCTATACCCTACACTCTACACTTTATGCACTACACTCTATACCCTACACTCTATACCCTACACTCTGTACCCTACACTCTACACCCTACACTCTATACCCTACACTCTATACCATATACTCTATACCCTACACTCTACACTCTATACCCTACACTCTACACCCTACACTCTATACCCTACACTCTAATCCCAACACTCTACACTCTATACCCTACACTCTATACCCTACAGTCTACACTCTATTCCTTACATTCTACACTCTATTCCCTACACTCTATACCCTACACTCTATACCCTACACTCTATACCCTACACTCTACACCCTAAACTCTATACCCTACACTCTATACCATACACTCTATACCCTACACTCTACACTCTATACCCTACACTCTACACCCTACACTCTATACCCTACACTCTAATCCCTACACTCTACACTCTATACCCTACACTCTATACCCTACACTCTATACCCTACACTCTCCACTCTCTACCCTACACTCTATACCCTACACTCTATACCCTACACTCTACACTCTATACCCTACACTCTACACTCTATACCCTACACTCTATACTCTACACTCTATACCCTACACTCTATACCCTACACTCTATACCATACACTCTATACCCTACACTCTATACCCTACACTCTATCCTACACACTATACCCTACACTCTACACTCTATACCCTACACTCTATACCCTACACTCTATACCCTACACTCTACACTCTATACCCTACACTCTATAGCCTACACTCTACAATCTATACCCTACACTCTATACCCTACACTCTATACCCTACAGTCTATACCCTACACTCTATACCCTACACTCTACACTCTAGACCTTACACTCTACACTCTATTCCCTACACTCTATACCCTACACTTCACCTGTCAGAAGTGTAGACTAGTGGCCCTTTTAGAAGAAAAGGTGCGGGGTCTGGAAGAAAGAATAGCAACTTTGAAACTCATCAAAGAGAATGAAGACTTTCTAGACAGAACAGAAGCATCTCTACTGGTCACAGAAGGTGCAAAAAGTGTCAGAGAACCTCCAAAAGCAGATGAGTGGAAGCATGTGACCAAAAGAAGCAAGAAGACCATGGAGAAATCACCAACCACACAACTGAAGAACCGATATCAAATCTTTGTAGAGGATGAAGATGGCACACCTAAGAATGAAGCAATACCAGCAAGCAAAAAAGAAAAGGGCACACAACAACAAGTGACAGCAAAAAGTACAGCCAAGAAGCAACGAAGAGTGGTGGTGGTGGGAGACTCACTACTGAGAGGCACCGAAGCAGCCATCTGCAGACCGGACATAACTGCAAGAGAAGTATGCTGCCTTCCAGGTGCGATGATCAAGGATGTGACCGATAGGATACCAAAGCTCTTCAGCTCCAAGGATGTCCACCCATTTCTTCTGATACATGTTGGCACCAATGACACGGCAAGGAAGGACCTACCGACAATCTGCAAGGACTTTGAAGAGTTGGGGAAGAAAGTAAAGGAACTGGATGCACAGGTAGTTTTTTCTTCTATCCTTCCAGTAGACGGGCATGGCACCAGGAGATGGAACAGGATCCTTGATGCAAACAACTGGCTAAGACGATGGTGCAGACAACAAGGATTTGGATTCCTGGACCACGGTGTGAATTACTGGTATGATGGACTCCTCGCCAGAGACGGACTACACCTCAACAAACCTGGGAAACACACATTCGCCAGAAGACTCGCTACACTCATCAGGAGGGCGTTAAACTAGAAGAAGAGGGGACGGGAAGAAAAACATTAGACTCGAACAAAGACGACCCAGGAAAACATACTCAGAAGGGAGGTAAGAACATTTCTAAAACAATCCACAGTGAGGAGATTGGAACAAAACAAAATCCTCTAAACTGCATGCTCGCAAACGCCAGAAGCCTGACAAACAAGATGGAAGAACTAGAAGCAGAAATATCTACAGGTAACTTTGACATAGTGGGAATAACCGAGACATGGTTAGATGAAAGCTATGACTGGGCAGTTAACTTACAGGGTTACAGTCTGTTTAGAAAGGATCGTAAAAATCGGAGAGGAGGAGGGGTTTGTCTCTATGTAAAGTCTTGTCTAAAATCCACTTTAAGGGAGGATATTAGCGAAGGGAATGAGGATGTCGAGTCCATATGGGTTGAAATTCATGGAGGGAAAAATGGTAACAAAATTCTCATTGGGGTCTGTTACAAACCCCCAAATATAACAGAAAGCATGGAAAGTCTACTTCTAAAGCAGATAGATGAAGCTGCAACCCATAATGAGGTCCTGGTTATGGGGGACTTTAACTACCCGGATATTAACTGGGAAACAGAAACCTGTGAAACCCATAAAGGCAACAGGTTTCTGCTAATAACCAAGAAAAATTATCTTTCACAATTGGTGCAGAATCCAACCAGAGGAGCAGCACTTTTAGACCTAATACTATCTAATAGACCTGACAGAATAACAAATCTGCAGGTGGTTGGGCATTTAGGAAATAGCGACCACAATATTGTGCAGTTTCACCTGTCTTTCACTAGGGGGACTTGTCAGGGAGTCACAAAAACATTGAACTTTAGGAAGGCAAAGTTTGAACAGCTTAGAGATGCCCTTAATCTGGTAGACTGGGACAATATCCTCAGAAATGAGAATACAGATAATAAATGGGAAATGTTTAAGAACATCCTAAATAGGCAGTGTAAGCGGTTTATACCTTGTGGGAATAAAAGGACTAGAAATAGGAAAAACCCAATGTGGCTAAACAAAGAAGTAAGACAGGCAATTAACAGTAAAAAGAAAGCATTTGCACTACTAAAGCAGGATGGCACCATTGAAGCTCTAAAAAACTATAGGGAGAAAAATACTTTATCTAAAAAACTAATTAAAGCTGCCAAAAAGGAAACAGAGAAGCACATTGCTAAGGAGAGTAAAACTAATCCCAAACTGTTCTTCAACTATATCAATAGTAAAAGAATAAAAACTGAAAATGTAGGCCCCTTAAAAAATAGTGAGGAAAGAATGGTTGTAGATGACGAGGAAAAAGCTAACATATTAAACACCTTCTTCTCCACGGTATTCACGGTGGAAAATGAAATGCTAGGTGAAATCCCAAGAAACAATGAAAACCCTATATTAAGGGTCACCAATCTAACCCAAGAAGAGGTGCGAAACCGGCTAAATAAGATTAAAATAGATAAATCTCCGGGTCCGGATGGCATACACCCACGAGTACTAAGAGAACTAAGTAATGTAATAGATAAACCATTATTTCTTATTTTTAGTGACTCTATAGCGACAGGGTCTGTTCCGCAGGATTGGCGCATAGCAAATGTGGTGCCAATATTCAAAAAGGGCTCTAAAAGTGAACCTGGAAATTATAGGCCAGTAAGTCTAACCTCAATTGTTGGTAAAATATTTGAAGGGTTTCTGAGGGATGTTATTCTGGATTATCTCAATGAGAATAACTGTTTAACTCCATATCAGCATGGGTTTATGAGAAATCGCTCCTGTCAAACCAATCTAATCAGTTTTTATGAAGAGGTAAGCTATAGACTGGACCACGGTGAGTCATTGGACGTGGTATATCTCGATTTTTCCAAAGCGTTTGATACCGTGCCGCACAAGAGGTTGGTACACAAAATGAGAATGCTTGGTCTGGGGGAAAATGTGTGTAAATGGGTTAGTAACTGGCTTAGTGATAGAAAGCAGAGGGTGGTTATAAATGGTATAGTCTCTAACTGGGTCGCTGTGACCAGTGGGGTACCGCAGGGGTCAGTATTGGGAACTGTTCTCTTCAACATATTCATTAATGATCTGGTAGAAGGTTTACACAGTAAAATATCGATATTTGCAGATGATACAAAACTATGTAAAGCAGTTAATACAAGAGAAGATAGTATTCTGCTACAGATGGATCTGGATAAGTTGGAAACTTGGGCTGAAAGGTGGCAGATGAGGTTTAACAATGATAAATGTAAGGTTATACACATGGGAAGAGGGAATCAATATCACCATTACACACTGAACGGGAAACCACTGGGTAAATCTGACAGGGAGAAGGACTTGGGGATCCTAGTTAATGATAAACTTACCTGGAGCAGCCAGTGCCAGGCAGCAGCTGCCAAGGCAAACAGGATCATGGGGTGCATTAAAAGAGGTCTGGATACACATGATGAGAGCATTATACTGCCTCTGTACAAATCCCTAGTTAGACCGCACATGGAGTACTGTGTCCAGTTTTGGGCACCGGTGCTCAGGAAGGATATAATGGAACTAGAGAGAGTACAAAGGAGGGCAACAAAATTAATAAAGGGGATGGGAGAACTACAATACCCAGATAGATTAGCGAAATTAGGATTATTTAGTCTAGAAAAAAGACGACTGAGGGGCGATCTAATAACCATGTATAAGTATATAAGGGGACAATACAAATATCTCGCTGAGGATCTGTTTATACCAAGGAAGGTGACGGGCACAAGGGGGCATTCTTTGCGTCTGGAGGAGAGAAGGTTTTTCCACCAACATAGAAGAGGATTCTTTACTGTTAGGGCAGTGAGAATCTGGAATTGCTTGCCTGAGGAGGTGGTGATGGCGAACTCAGTCGAGGGGTTCAAGAGAGGCCTGGATGTCTTCCTGGAGCAGAACAATATTGTATCATACAATTATTAGGTTCTGTAGAAGGACGTAGATCTGGGTATTTATTATGATGGAATATAGGCTGAACTGGATGGACAAATGTCTTTTTTCGGCCTTACTAACTATGTTACTATGTTACTATGTTACTATGTTACTCTATACCCTATACTCTACACCCTACACTCTATACCCTACACTCTATACCATATACTCTATACCCTACACTCTACACTCTATACCCTACACTCTACACCCTACACTCTATACCCTACACTCTAATCCCAACACTCTACACTCTATACCCTACACTCTATACCCTACACTCTACACTCTATACCTTACACTCTACACTCTATTCCCTACACTCTATACCCTACACTCTATACCCTACACTCTATACCCTACACTCTATACCCTACACTCTACACCCTACACTCTATACCCTACACTCTATACCATACACTCTATACCCTACACTCTACACTCTATACCCTACATTCTACACCCTACACTCTATACCCTACACTCTAATCCCTACACTCTATACCCTACACTCTACACTCTATACCCTACACTCTATACCATACACTCTATACCCTACACACTATACCGTACACTCTATACCCTACACTCCATACCTTACACTCTACACTCTATTCCCTACACTCTATACCCTACACTCTATACACTACACTCTATACCCTACACTCTATACCCTACACTCTACACCCTACACTCTATACCCTACACTCTATACCCTACACTCTATACCCTACACTCTACACTCTCTACCCTACACTCTATACCCTACACTCTATACCCTACACTCTACACTCTATACCCTACACTCTATACCCTACACTCTATAACCTACACTCTATACCCTACACTCTATACCATACACTCTATACCCTACATTCTATACCCTACACTCTGAACCCTACACTCTATACCCTACACTCTACTCCCTACACTCTATACCCTACACTCTATACCCTACACTCTACACTCTATACCCTACACTCTATACCCTACACTCTATACCCTACACTCTATACCCTACACTCTACACTCTATACCCTACACTCTACACTCTATACCCTGCACTCTATACCCTACACTCTATACCCTACACTCTATACCCTACACTCTATACCCTACACTCTACACTATATACCCTACACTCTATACCCTACACTCTATACCCTACACTCTATACCCTACACTCTATACCCTACACTCTTTGCCCTACACTCTATACCCTACACTCTATACCCTACACTCTATACCATACACTCTATACCCTACACTCTACACTCTATACCCTACACTCTATACCCTACACTCTATGCCCAACACTCTATACCCTACACTCTACACCCTACACTCTATACCCTACACTCTATATCATACACTCTATACCCTACACTCTACACTCTATACCCTACACTCTATACCCTACACTCTATACCCTACACTCTATACCCTACACTCTACACTCTATATCCTACACTCTCTACCCTACACTCTACACTCTATACCCTACACTCTATACCCTACACTCTAATCCCTACACTCTACACTCTATACCCTACACTATATATCCTACACTCTACACTCTATACCATACATTCTATACCCTACACTCTATACCATACACTCTACACCCTACACTCTATACCCTACACTCTATACCCTACACTCTATACCCTACACTCTACACCCTACACTCTATACCCTACACTCTATACCCTACACTCTATACCCTACACTCTATACCCTACGCTCTACACTCTATACCCTACACTCTATACCCTACACTCTATACCCTACACTCTATACCCTACACTCTACACTCTATATCCTACACTCTCTACCCTACACTCTACACTCTATACCCTACACTTTATACCCTACACTCTAATCCCTACACTCTACACTCTATACCCTACACTCTATACCCTACACTCTATACCCTACACTCTACACTCTATACCCTACACTCTATATCCTACACTCTACACTCTATACCATACATTCTATACCCTACACTCTATACCATACACTCTATACCCTACACTCTACACCCTACACTCTATACCCTACACTCTATACCCTACACTCTATACCCTACACTCTATACCCTACACTCTACACCCTACACTCTATACCCTACACTCTATACCATACACTCTATACCCTACACTCTACACTCTATACCCTACACTCTACATCCTACACTCTATACCCTACACTCTAATCCCGACACTCTACACTCTATACCCTACACTCTATACCTTACACTCTACACTCTCTACCCTACACTCTATAACATACACTCTATACCCTACACTCTATACCCTACACTCTATACCATACACTCTACAATCTATACCCTACACTCTATACCATACACTCTACACCATACACTCTATAGCATACACTCTATACCCTACACTCTACACTCTATACCCTACACTCTATACCCTACACTCTACACCCTGCACTCTATACCCTACACACTATACCCTACACTCTACACTCTATACCCTACACTCTATACCCTACACTCTATACCCTACACTCTATACCCTACACTCTACACTCTATAACCTACACTCTATAGCCTACACTCTACAATCTATACCCTACACTCTATACCATACACTCTATACCCTACAGTCTATACCCTACACTCTATACCATACACTCTACAATCTATACCCTACACTCTATACCATACACTCTACACCATACACTCTATAGCATACACTCTATACCCTACACTCTACACTCTATACCCTACACTCTATACCCTACACTCTACACCCTGCACTCTATACCCTACACACTATACCCTACACTCTACACTCTATACCCTACACTCTATACCCTACACTCTATACCCTACACTCTATACCCTACACTCTACACTCTATAACCTACACTCTATAGCCTACACTCTACACTCTATACCCTACACTCTATACCCTACACTCTATACCCTACACTCTATACCCTACACTCTACACCCTACACTCTATACCCTACACTCTATACCATACACTCTATACCCTACACTCTACACTCTATACCCTACACTCTACACCCTACATTCTATACCCTACACTCTAATCCCTTCACTCTACACTCTATACCCTACACTCTATACCCTACACTCTACACTCTATACCTTACACTCTACACTCTTTTCCCTACACTCTATACCCTACACTCTATACCCTACACTCTATACCCTACACTCTACACACTCTACCCTACACTCTATACCCTACACTCTATACCCTACACTCTATACCCTACACTCTACACTCTATACCCTACACTTTACACTCTATACCCTACACTCTATACCCTACACTCTATACCTTACACTCTATACCCTACACTCTAATCCCTACACTCTACACTCTATACCCTACACTCTATACCCTACACTCTACACTCTATACCTTACACTCTACACTCTATTCCCTACACTCTATACCCTACACTCTATACCCTACACTCTATACCCTACACTCTATACCCTACACTCTATACCCAACACTCTACACCCTACACTCTATACCCTACACTCTCTACCATACAATCTATACCCTACACTCTACACTCTATAACCTACACTCTACACTCTATACCCTACACTCTACACGCTATACCCTACACTCTATACCCTACACTCTATACCCTGCAATCTATACCATACACTCTATACCCTACACTCTATACCCTACACTCTATACCCTACACTCTATACCATACACTCTATACCCTACACTCTATACCGTACACTCTATACCCTACACTCTATACCCTACACTCTATACCCTACACTCTACACCCTACACTCTATACCTTACACTCTATACCCTACACTCTATACCCTACACTCTAAACCCTATACCCTACACTCTACACTCTATACCCTACACTCTATACCCTACAATCTATACCCTACACTCTATACCCTACACTCTATACCCTACACTATATACCCTACACTCTATACCCTACACTCTATACCCTACACTCTACACTTTATGCACTACACTCTATACCCTACACTCTATACCCTACACTCTGTACCCTACACTCTACACCCTACACTCTATACCCTACACTCTATACCATATACTCTATACCCTACACTCTACACTCTATACCCTACACTCTACACCCTACACTCTATACCCTACACTCTAATCCCAACACTCTACAATCTATACCCTACACTCTATACCCTACAGTCTACACTCTATACCTTACACTCTACACTCTATTCCCTACACTCTATACCCTACACTCTATACCCTACACTCTATACCCTACACTCTATACCCTACACTCTACACCCTACACTCTATACCCTACACTCTATACCATACACTCTATACCCTACACTCTACACTCTATACCCTACACTCTACACCCTACACTCTATACCCTACACTCTAATCCCTACACTCTACACTCTATACCCTACACTCTATACCCTACACTCTATACCCTACACTCTACACTCTCTACCCTACACTCTATACCCTACACTCTATACCCTACACTCTACACTCTATACCCTACACTCTACACTCTATACCCTACACTCTATACCCTACACTCTATACCCTACACTCTATACCCTACACTCTATACCATACACTCTATACCCTACACTCTATACCCTACACTCTATCCTACACACTATACCCTACACTCTACACTCTATACCCTACACTCTATACCCTACACTCTATACCCTACACTCTACACTCTATACCCTACACTCTATAGCCTACACTCTACAATCTATACCCTACACTCTATACCCTACACTCTATACCCTACAGTCTATACCCTACACTCTATACCCTACACTTTACACTCTAAACCTTACACTCTACACTCTATTCCCTACACTCTATACCCTACACTCTATACCCTACACTCTATACCCTATACTCTACACCCTACACTCTATACCCTACACTCTATACCATATACTCTATACCCTACACTCTACACTCTATACCCTACACTCTACACCCTACACTCTATACCCTACACTCTAATCCCAACACTCTACACTCTATACCCTACACTCTATACCCTAAACTCTACACTCTATACCTTACACTCTACACTCTATTCCCTACACTCTATACCTTACACTCTATACCCTACACTCTATACCCTACACTCTATACCCTACACTCTACACCCTACACTCTATACCCTACACTCTATACCATACACTCTATACCCTACACTCTACACTCTATACCCTACACTCTACACCCTACACTCTATACCCTACACTCTAATCCCTACACTCTATACCCTACACTCTACACTCTATACCCTACACTCTATACCATACACTCTATACCCTACACTCTATACCGTACACGCTATACCCTACACTCTATACCTTACACTCTACACTCTATTCCCTACACTCTATACCCTACACTCTATACCCTACACTCTATACCCTACACTCTATACCCTACACTCTACACCCCACACTCTATACCCTACACTCTATACCCTACACTCTATACCCTACACTCTACACTCTCTACCCTACACTCTATACCCTACACTCTATACCCTACACTCTACACTCTATACCCTACACTCTATACCCTACACTCTATACCATACACTCTATACCCTACACTCTATACCCTACACTCTGAACCCTACACTCTATACCCTACACTCTACTAGCTACACTCTATACCCTACACTCTATACCCTACACTCTACACTCTATACCCTACACTCTATACCCTACACTCTATACCCTACACTCTATACCCTACACTCTACACTCTATACCCTACACTCTACACTCTATACCCTGCACTCTATACCCTACACTCTATACCCTACACTCTATACCCTACACTCTATACCCTACACTCTATACCCTACACTCTACACTATATACCCTACACTCTATACCCTACACTCTATACCCTACACTCTATACCCTACACTCTATACCCTACACTCTTTGCCCTACATTCTATACCCTACACTCTATACCCTACACTCTATACCATACACTCTATACCCTACACTCTAAACTCTATACCCTACACTCTATACCCTACACTCTATGCCCAACACTCTATACCCTACACTCTACACCCTACACTCTATACCCTACACTCTATATCATACACTCTATACCCTACACTCTACACTCTATACCCTACACTCTACACCCTACACTCTATACCCTACACTTTAATCCCTACACTCTACACTCTATACCCTACACTCTATACACTACACTCTATATCCTACACTCTACACTCTCTACCCTACACTCTATACCCTACACTCTATACCCTACACTCTATACCCTACACTCTACACTCTATACCCTACACTCTACACCCTACACTCTATACCCTACACTCTAATCCCTACACTCTATACCCTACACTCTACACTCTATACCCTACACTCTATACCATACACTCTATACCCTACACTCTATACCGTACACGCTATACCCTACACTCTATACCTTACACTCTACACTCTATTACCTACACTCTATACCCTACACTCTATACCCTACACTCTATACCCTACACTCTATACCCTACACTCTACACCCCACACTCTATACCCTACACTCTATACCCTACACTCTATACCCTACACTCTACACTCTCTACCCTACACTCTATACCCTACACTCTATACCCTACACTCTACACTCTATACCCTACACTCTATACCCTACACTCTATACCATACACTCTATACCCTACACTCTATACCCTACACTCTGAACCCTACACTCTATACCCTACACTCTACTAGCTACACTCTATACCCTACACTCTATACCCTACACTCTACACTCTATACCCTACACTCTATACCCTACACTCTATACCCTACACTCTATACCCTACACTCTACACTCTATACCCTACACTCTACACTCTATACCCTGCACTCTATACCCTACACTCTATACCCTACACTCTATACCCTACACTCTATACCCTACACTCTACACTATATACCCTACACTCTATACCCTACACTCTATACCCTACACTCTATACCCTACACTCTATACCCTACACTCTTTGCCCTACACTCTATACCCTACACTCTATACCCTACACTCTATACCATACACTCTATACCCTACACTCTATGCCCAACACTCTATACCCTACACTCTACACCCTACACTCTATACCCTACACTCTATATCATACACTCTATACCCTACACTCTACACTCTATACCCTACACTCTACACCCTACACTCTATACCCTACACTTTAATCCCTACACTCTACACTCTATACCCTACACTCTATACACTACACTCTATATCCTACACTCTACACTCTCTACCCTACACTCTATACCCTACACTCTATGCCCAACACTCTATACCCTACACTCTACACCCTACACTCTATACCCTACACTCTATATCATACACTCTATACCCTACACTCTACACTCTATACCCTACACTCTACACCCTACACTCTATACCCTACACTTTAATCCCTACACTCTACACTCTATACCCTACACTCTATACACTACACTCTATATCCTACACTCTACACTCTCTACCCTACACTCTATACCCTACACTCTATACCCTACACTCTATACCCTACACTCTTTGCCCTACACTCTATACCCTACACTCTATACCCTACACTCTATACCATACACTCTATACCCTACACTCTACACTCTATACCCTACACTCTATACCCTACACTCTATGCCCAACACTCTATACCCTACACTCTACACCCTACACTCTATACCCTACACTCTATATCATACACTCTATACCCTACACTCTACACTCTATACCCTACACTCTACACCCTACACTCTATACCCTACACTTTAATCCCTACACTCTACACTCTCTACCCTACACTCTATACCCTACACTCTATACCCTACACTCTATACCCTACACTCTACACTCTATACCCTACACTCTACACCCTACACTCTATACCCTACACTTTAATCCCTACACTCTACACTCTATACCCTACACTCTATACACTACACTCTATATCCTACACTCTACACTCTCTACCCTACACTCTATACCCTACACTCTATACCCTACACTCAATACCCTACACTCTATACCCTACACTCTATACCCTACACTCTACACTCTATACCCTACACTCTATACCCTACACTCTATACCCTACACTCTATACCCTACACTCTATACCATACACTCTATACCCTACACTCTATACCCTACACTCTGAACCCTACACTCTATACCCTACACTCTACTCCCTACACTCTATACCCTACACTCTATACCCTACACTCTACACTCTATACCCTACACTCTATACCCTACACTCTATACCCTACACTCTATACCCTACACTCTACACTCTATACCCTACACTCTACACTCTATAACCTGCACTCTATACCCTACACTCTATACCCTACACTCTATACCCTACACTCTATACCCTACACTCTATACCCTACACTCTATACCCTACACTCTACACTATATACCCTACACTCTATACCCTACACTATATACCCTACACTCTATACCCTACACTCTATACCCTACACTCTTTGCCCTACACTCTATACCCTACACTCTATACCCTACACTCTATACCATACACTCTATACCCTACACTCTACACTCTATACCCTACACTCTATACCCTACACACTATGCCCAACACTCTATACCCTACACTCTACACCCTACACTCTATACCCTACACTCTATACCATACACTCTATACCCTACACTCTACACTCTATACCCTACACTCTACACCCTACACTCTATACCCTACACTTTAATCCCTACACTCTACACTCTATACCCTACACTCTATACCCTACACTCTATACCCTACACTCTATACCCTACACTCTACACTCTATACCCTACACTCTATACCCTACACTCTATACCCTACACTCAATACCCTACACTCTATACCCTACACAATACACTCTATACCCTACACTCTATACCCTACACTCTACACTCTATACCCTACACTCTATACCCTACACCCTATGCCCTACACTCTATACCCTACACTCTACACCCTACACTCTATACCTTACACTCTATACCCTACACTCTATACCCTACACTCTATACCCTACACTCTATACCATACACTCTATACCCTACACTCTATACCGTACACTCTATACCCTACACTCTATACCCTACACTCTACACCCTACACTCTATACCTTACACTCTATACCCTACACTCTATACCCTACACTCTAAACTCTATACCCTACACTCTACACTCTATACCCTACACTCTATACCCTACACTCTATACCCTACACTCTATACCCTACACTCTACACCTTACACTCTATACCCTACACTCTATACCCTACACTCTAAACTCTATACCCTACACTCTACACTCTATACCCTACACTCTACACTCTATACCCTACACTCTACACTCTACACTCTATACCCTACACTCTACACTCTATACCCTACACTCTATACCCTACACTCTACACTCTATACCCTACACTCTATACCCTACACTCTATACCATACACTCTATACCCTACACTCTATACCCTACACTCTGAACCCTACACTCTATACCCTACACTCTACTAGCTACACTCTATACCCTACACTCTATACCCTACACTCTACACTCTATACCCTACACTCTATACCCTACACTCTATACCCTACACTCTATACCCTACACTCTACACTCTATACCCTACACTCTACACTCTATACCCTGCACTCTATACCCTACACTCTATACCCTACACTCTATACCCTACACTCAATACCCTACACTCTACACTATATACCCTACACTCTATACCCTACACTCTATACCCTACACTCTATACCCTACACTCTTTGCCCTACACTCTATACCCTACACTCTATACCCTACACTCTATACCATACACTCTATACCCTACACTCTACACTCTATACCCTACACTCTATACCCTACACTCTATGCCCAACACTCTATACACTACACTCTACACCCTACACTCTATACCCTACACTCTATATCATACACTCTATACCCTACACTCTACACTCTATACCCTACACTCTACACCCTACACTCTATACCCTACACTTTAATCCCTACACTCTGAACCCTACACTCTATACCCTACACTCTACTAGCTACACTCTATACCCTACACTCTATACCCTACACTCTACACTCTATACCCTACACTCTATACCCTACACTCTATACCCTACACTCTACACTCTATACCCTACACTCTACACTCTATACCCTACACTCTATACACTACACTCTATATCCTACACTCTACACTCTCTACCCTACACTCTATACCCTACACTCTATACCCTACACTCTATACCCTACACTCTTTGCCCTACACTCTATACCCTACACTCTATACCCTACACTCTATACCATACACTCTATACCCTACACTCTACACTCTATACCCTACACTCTATACCCTACACTCTATGCCCAACACTCTATACCCTACACTCTACACCCTACACTCTATACCCTACACTCTATATCATACACTCTATACCCTACACTCTACACTCTATACCCTACACTCTACACCCTACACTCTATACCCTACACTTTAATCCCTACACTCTACACTCTATACCCTACACTCTATACACTACACTCTATATCCTACACTCTACACTCTCTACCCTACACTCTATACCCTACACTCTATACCCTACACTCTATACCCTACACTCTACACTCTATACCCTACACTCTACACCCTACACTCTATACCCTACACTTTAATCCCTACACTCTACACTCTATACCCTACACTCTATACACTACACTCTATATCCTACACTCTACACTCTCTACCCTACACTCTATACCCTACACTCTATACCCTACACTCAATACCCTACACTCTATACCCTACACTCTATACCCTACACTCTACACTCTATACCCTACACTCTATACCCTACACTCTATACCCTACACTCTATACCCTACACTCTATACCATACACTCTATACCCTACACTCTATACCCTACACTCTGAACCCTACACTCTATACCCTACACTCTACTCCCTACACTCTATACCCTACACTCTATACCCTACACTCTACACTCTATACCCTACACTCTATACCCTACACTCTATACCCTACACTCTATACCCTACACTCTACACTCTATACCCTACACTCTACACTCTATAACCTGCACTCTATACCCTACACTCTATACCCTACACTCTATACCCTACACTCTATACCCTACACTCTATACCCTACACTCTATACCCTACACTCTACACTATATACCCTACACTCTATACCCTACACTCTATACCCTACACTCTATACCCTACACTCTATACCCTACACTCTTTGCCCTACACTCTATACCCTACACTCTATACCCTACACTCTATACCATACACTCTATACCCTACACTCTACACTCTATACCCTACACTCTATACCCTACACACTATGCCCAACACTCTATACCCTACACTCTACACCCTACACTCTATACCCTACACTCTATACCATACACTCTATGCCCTACACTCTACACTCTATACCCTACACTCTACACCCTACACTCTATACCCTACACTTTAATCCCTACACTCTACACTCTATACCCTACACTCTATACCCTACACTCTATACCCTACACTCTACACTCTCTACCCTACACTCTATACCCTACACTCTATACCCTACACTCTATACCCTACACTCTACACTCTATACCCTACACTCTACACTCTATACCCTACACTCTATACCCTACACTCTATACCCTACACTCAATACCCTACACTCTATACCCTACACAATACACTCTATATCCTACACTCTATACCCTACACTCTATACCCTACACTCTACACTCTATACCCTACACTCTATACCCTACACCCTATGCCCTACACTCTATACCCTACACTCTACACCCTACACTCTATACCTTACACTCTATACCCTACACTCTATACCCTACACTCTATACCCTACACTCTATACCATACACTCTATACCCTACACTCTATACCGTACACTCTATACCCTACACTCTATACCCTACACTCTACACCCTACACTCTATACCTTACACTCTATACCCTACACTCTATACCCTACACTCTAAACTCTATACCCTACACTCTACACTCTATACCCTACACTCTATACCCTACACTCTATACCCTACACTCTATACCCTACACTCTACACCTTACACTCTATACCCTACACTCTATACCCTGCACTCTAAACTCTATACCCTACACTCTACACTCTATACCCTACACTCTACACTCTATACCCTACACTCTACACTCTACACTCTATACCCTACACTCTACACTCTATACCCTACACTCTATAACATACACTCTATACCCTACACTCTATACCATACACTCTATACCCTACACTCTATACCCTACACTCTATACCATACACTCTGTACCCTACACTCTATACCGTACACTCTATACCCTATACTCTATACCCTACACTCTATACCCTACACTCTACACCCTACACTCTATACCTTACACTCTATACCCTACACTCTATACCCTACACTCTAAACTCTATACCCTGCACTCTACACTCTATACCCTACACTCTATACCCTACACTCTATACCCTACACTCTATACCCTACACTCTACACTCTATACCCTACACTCTATACCATACACTCCATACCCTACACTCTATACCGTACACTCTATACCCTACACTCTATACCCTACAATCTATACCCTACACTCTACACCCTACACTCTATACCTTACACTCTATACCCTACACTCTATACCCTACACTCTAAACTCTATACCCTACACTCTACACTGTATACCCTACACTCTATAACATACACTCTATACCCTACACTCTATACCATACACTCTACACCATACACTCTATAGCATACACTCTATACCCTACACTCTACATTCTATACCCTACACTCTATACCCTACACTCTACACCCTGCACTCTATACCCTACACACTATACCCTACACTCTACACTCTATACCCTACACTCTATACCCTACACTCTATACCCTACACTCTATACCCTACACTCTATAAACTACACTCTATAGCCTACAATCTATACCCTACACTCTATATACTACAGTCTATACCCTACACTCTATACCCTACACTCTACACTCTATACCTTACACTCTACACTCTATTCCCTACACTCTATACCTTACACTCTATACCCTACACGCTATACCCTACACTCTATACCCTACACTCTACACCCTACACTCTATACCCTACACTCTATACCATACACTCTATACCCTACACTCTACACTCTATACCCTACACTCTACACCCTACACTCTATACCCTACACTCTAATCCCTACACTCTACACTCTATACCCTACACTCTATACCCTATACTCTACACTCTATACCTTACACTCTACACTCTATTCCCTACACTCTATACCCTACACTCTATACCCTACACTCTATACCCTACACTCTACACCCTACACTCTATACCCTACACTCTATACCATACACTCTATACCCTACACTCTACACTCTATACCCTACACTCTACACACTACACTCTATACCCTACACTCTAATCCCTACACTCTACACTCTATACCCTACACTCTATACCCTACACTCTATACCCTACACTCTACACTCTCTACCCTACACTCTATACCCTACACTCTATAACATACACTCTATACCCTACACTCTACACTCTACACTCTATACCATACACTCAACACTCTATACCCTACACTCTATACCATACACTCTACACCATACACTCTATAGCATACACTCTATACCCTACACTCTACACTCTATACCCTACACTCTATACCCTACACTCTACACCCTGCACTCTATACCCTACACACTATACCCTACACTCTACACTCTATACCATACACTCTATACCCTACACTCTATACCCTACACTCTATACCCTACACTCTACACTCTATACCCTACACTCTATAGCCTACACTCTACAATCTATACCCTACACTCTATACCCTACACTCTATACCCTACAGTCTATACCCTACACTCTATGCCCTACACTCTACACTCTATACCCTACACTCTATACCCTACACTCTATACCCTACACTCTACACTCTATACCCTACACTCTATACCCTACACTCTATGCCCTACACTCTATACCCTACACTCTATACCCTACACTCTATACCCTACACTCTATACCCTACACTCTACACTCTATACCCTACACTCTATACCCTACACTCTATACCCTACACTCTACACTCTATACCCTACACTCTATACCCTACACTCTATGCCCTACACTCTATACCCTACACTCTATACCCTACACTCTACAATCTATACCCTACACTCTACACTCTATACCCTACACACTATACCCTACACTCTATACCCTACACTCTAATCCCTACACTCTACACTCTATACCCTACACTCTATACCCTACACTCTACACTCTATACCTTACACTCTACACTCTATTCCCTACACTCTATACCCTACACTCTATACCCTACACTCTATACCCTACACTCTATACCCAACACTCTACACCCTACACTCTATACCCTACACTCTATACCATACACTCTATACCCTACACTCTACACTCTATACCCTACACTCTACACTCTATACCCTACACTCTATACCCTACACTCTATACCATACACTCTATAACATACACTCTATACCCTACACTCTATACCCTACACTCTATACCATACACTCTACAATCTATACCCTACACTCTATACCATACACTCTACACCATACACTCTATAGCATACACTCTATACCCTACACTCTACACTCTATACCCTACACTCTATACCCTACACTCTACACCCTGCACTCTATACCCTACACACTATACCCTACACTCTACACTCTATACCCTACACTCTATACCCTACACTCTATACCCTACACTCTATACCCTACACTCTACACTCTATACCCTACACTCTATAGCCTACACTCTACAATCTATACCTTACACTCTATACCCTACACTCTATACCCTACAGTCTATACCCTACAATCTATACCCTACACTCTACACTCTATACCTTACACTCTACACTCTATTCCCTAAACTCTATACCCTACACTATATGCCCTACACTCTATACCCTACACTCTATACCCTACACTCTATACCCTACACTCTACAATCTATACCCTACACTCTACACTCTATACCCTACACACTATACCCTACACTCTATACCCTACACTCTAATCCCTACACTCTACACTCTATACCCTACACTCTATACCCTACACTCTACACTCTATACCTTACACTCTACACTCTATTCCCTACACTCTATACCCTACACTCTATACCCTACACTCTATACCCTACACTCTATACCCAACACTCTACACCCTACACTCTATACCCTACACTCTATACCATACACTCTATACCCTACACTCTACACTCTATACCCTACACTCTACACTCTATACCCTACACTCTATACCCTACACTCTATACCCGACACTCTACACGCTATACCCTACACTCTACACTCTATACCCTACACTCTATACCCTACACTCTATACCCTACACTCTATACCCTACACTCTATACCCTACACTCTACACTCTATACCCTACACTCTATACCCTACACTCTACACCCTACACTCTATACCCTACACTCTATGCCCTACACTCTATACCCTACACTCTATACCCTACACTCTATACCCTACACTCTACACTCTATACCCTACACTCTATACCCTACACTCGATACCCTACACTCTACACTCTATACCCTACACTCTATACCCTACACTCTATACCCTACACTCTATACCCTACACTCTACACTCTATATCCTACACTCTCTACCCTACACTCTACACTCTATACCCTACACTCTATATCCTACACTCTAATCCCTACACTTTACACTCTATACCCTACACTCTATACCCTACACTCTATACCCTACACTCTACACTCTATACCCTACACTCTATATCCTACACTCTACACTCTATACCATACATTCTATACCCTACACTCTATACCATACACTCTATACCCTACACTCTACAGCCTACACTCTATACCCTACACTCTATACCCTACACTCTATACCCTACACTCTACACCCTACACTCTATACCCTACACTCTATACCATACACTCTATACCCTACACTCTACACTCTATACCCTACACTCTACATCCTACACTCTAAACCCTACACTCTAATCCCGACACTCTACACTCTATACCCTACACTCTATACCCTACACTCTATACCCTACACTCTACACTCTCTACCCTACACTCTATACCATACACTCTATAACATACACTCTATACCCTACACTCTATACCCTACACTCTATACCATACACTCTACAATCTATACCCTACACTCTGTACCATACACTCTACACCATACTCTCTATAGCATACACTCTATACCCTACACTCTACACTCTATACCCTACACTCAATACCCTACACTCTACACCCTGCACTCTATACCCTACACACTATACCCTACACTCTACACTCTATACCCTACACTCTATACCCTACACTCTATACCCTACACTCTATACCCTACACTCTACACTCTATACCCTACACTCTATAGCCTACACTCTACAATCTATACCCTACACTCTATACCCTACAGTCTATACCCTACACTCTATACCCTACACTCTACACTCTATACCTTACACTCTACACTCTATTCCCTAAACTCTATACCCTACACTATATACCCTACACTCTATACCCTACACTCTATACCCTACACTCTACACCCTACACTCTATACCCTACACTCTATACCATACACTCTATACCCTACACTCTACACTCTATACCCTACACTCTACACCCTACACTCTATACCCTACACTCTAATCCCTTCACTCTACACTCTATACCCTACACTCTATACCCTACACTCTACACTCTATACCTTACACTCTACACTATATTCCCTACACTCTATACCCTACACTCTATACCCTACACTCTATACCTTACACTCTACACCCTACACTCTATACCATACACTCTATACCCTACACTCTACACTCTATACCCTACACTCTGCACCCTACACTCTATACCCTACACTCTAATCCCTACACTCTACACTCTATACCCTACACTCTATACCCTACACTCTATACCCTACACTCTACACACTCTACCCTACACTCTATACCCTACACTCTATACCCTACACTCTATACCCTACACTCTACACTCTATACCCTACACTCTACACTCTATACCCTACACTCTATACCCTACACTCTATACCCTACACTCTATACCCTACACTCTAATCCCTACACTCTACACTCTATACCCTACACTCTAAACCCTACACTCTACACTCTATACCCTACACTCTATACCCTACACTCTATACCCTACACTCTATACCCTACACTCTATACCCAACACTCTACACCCTACACTCTATACCCTACACTCTATACCATACACTCTATACCCTACACTCTATACCATACACTCTATACCCTACACTCTACACTCTATACCCTACACTCTATACCCTACACTCTATACCCTACACTCTACACGCTATACCCTACACTCTACACTTTATACCCTACACTCTATACCCTACACTCTATACCATACACTCTATACCCTACACTCTACACCCTACACTCTATACCCTACACTCTATACCCTACACTCTATACCCTACACTCTACACCCTACACTCTATACCCTACACGCTATACCATACACTCTATACCCTACACTCTACACTCTATACCCTACACTCTACATCCTACACTCTATACCCTACACTCTAATCCCGACACTCTACACTCTATACCCTACACTCTATTATCTACACTCTATACCCTACACTCTACACTCTCTACCCTACACTCTATACCCTACACTCTATACCCTACACTCTATACCCTACACTCTATACCCTACACTCTACACCCTACACTCTATGCCCTACACTCTATACCCTACACTCTATACCCTACACTCTATACCCTACACTCTATACCCTACACTCTATACCCTACACTCTACACCCTACACTCTATACCCTACACTCTATGCCCTACACTCTATACCCTACACTCTATACCCTACACTCTATACTCTACACTCCACACTCTATACCCTACACTCTATACCCTACACTCTATAACCTACACTCTACACTCTATACCCTACACTCTATACCCTACACTCTATACCTTACACTCTATACCCTACACTCTACATTCTATACCCTACACTCTATACCCTACACTCTACACTCTATACCCTACACTCTATACCCTACACTCTAATCCCTACACTCTACACTCTATACCCTACACTCTATACCCTACACTCTATACCCTACACTCTACACTCTATACCCTACACTCTATATCCTACACTCTACACTCCATACCATACACTCTATACCCTACACTCTATACCCTACACTCTATACCGTACACTCTATACCCTACACTCTAATCCCTACACTCTACACTCTATACCCTACACTCTATACCCTACACTCTATACCCTACACTCTACACTCTATACCCTACACTCTATATCCTACACTCTACACTCCATACCATACACTCTATACCATACACTCTATACCCTACACTCTATACCGTACACTCTATACCCTACACTCTATACCCTACACTCTACACCCTACACTCTATACCTTACACTCTATACCCTACACTCTATACCCTACACTCTAAACTCTATACCCTACACTCTACACTCTATACCCTACACTCTATACCCTACACTCTATACCCTACACTCTATACCCTACACTCTATACCCTACACTCTACACCTTACACTCTATACCCTACACTCTATACCCTACACTCTAAACTCTATACCCTACACTCTACACTCTATACCCTACACTCTACACTCTATACCCTACACTCTATAACATACACTCTATACCCTACACTCTATACCATACACTCTATACCCTACACTCTATACCCTACACTCTATACCATACACTGTGTACCCTACACTCTATACCGTACACTCTATACCCTACACTCTATACCCTACACTCTATACCCTACACTCTACACCCTACACTCTATACCTTACACTCTATACCCTACACTCTATACCCTACACTCTAAACTCTATACCCTGCACTCTACACTCTATACCCTACACTCTATACCCTACACTCTATACCCTACACTCTATACCCTACACTCTATACCCTACACTCTACACTCTATACCCTACGCTCTATACCATACACTCCATACCCTACACTCTATACCGTACACTCTATACCCTACACTCTATACCCTACAATCTATACCCTACACTCTACACCCTACACTCTATACCTCACACTCTATACCCTACACTCTATACCCTACACTCTAAACTCTATACCCTACACTCTACACTGTATACCCTACACTCTATAACATACACTCTATACCCTACACTCTATACCCTACACTCTATACCCTACACTCTACACTCTATACCCTACACTCTATACCATACACTCTACACCATGCACTCTATAGCATACACTCTATACCCTACACTCTACATTCTATACCCTACACTCTATACCCTACACTCTACACCCTGCACTCTATACCCTACACACTATACCCTACACTCTACACTCTATACCCTACACTCTATACCCTACACTCTATACCCTACACTCTATACCCTACACTCTATAAACTACACTCTATAGCCTACAATCTATACCCTACACTCTATATACTACAGTCTATACCCTACACTCTATACCCTACACTCTGCACTCTATACCTTACACTCTACACTCTATTCCCTACACTCTATACCTTACACTCTATACCCTACACTCTATACCCTACACTCTATACCCTACACTCTACACCCTACACTCTATACCCTACACTCTATACCGTACACTCTATACCCTACACTCTACACTCTATACCCTACACTCTACACCCTACACTCTATACCCTACACTCTAATCCCTACACTCTACACTCTATACCCTACACTCTATACCCTATACTCTACACTCTATACCTTACACTCTACACTCTATTCCCTACACTCTATACCCTACACTCTATACCCTACACTCTATACCCTACACTCTACACCCTACACTCTATACCCTACACTCTATACCATACACTCTATACCCTACACTCTACACTCTATACCCTACACTCTACACACTACACTCTATACCCTACACTCTAATCCCTACACTCTACACTCTATACCCTACACTCTATACCCTACACTCTACACTCTCTACCCTACACTCTATACCCTACACTCTATAACATACACTCTATACCCTACACTCTACACTCTACACTCTATACCATACACTCAACACTCTATACCCTACACTCTATACCATACACTCTACACCATACACTCTATAGCATACACTCTATACCCTACACTCTACACTCTATACCCTACACTCTATACCCTACACTCTACACCCTGCACTCTATACCCTACACACTATACCCTACACTCTACACTCTATACCATACACTCTATACCCTACACTCTATACCCTACACTCTATACCCTACACTCTACACTCTATACCCTACACTCTATAGCCTACACTCTACAATCTATACCCTACACTCTATACCCTACACTCTATACCCTACAGTCTATACCCTACACTCTATGCCCTACACTCTACACTCTATACCCTACACTCTATACCCTACACTCTATACCCTACACTCTACACTCTATACCCTACACTCTATACCCTACACTCTATGCCCTACACTCTATACCCTACACTCTATACCCTACACTCTATACCCTACACTCTATACCCTACACTCTACACTCTATACCCTACACTCTATACCCTACACTCTATACCCTACACTCTACACTCTATACCCTACACTCTATACCCTACACTCTATGCCCTACACTCTATACCCTACACTCTATACCCTACACTCTACAATCTATACCCTACACTCTACACTCTATACCCTACACACTATACCCTACACTCTATACCCTACACTCTAATCCCTACACTCTACACTCTATACCCTACACTCTATACCCTACACTCTACACTCTATACCTTACACTCTACACTCTATTCCCTACACTCTATACCCTACACTCTATACCCTACACTCTATACCCTACACTCTATACCGTACACTCTATACCCTACACTCTATACCCTACAATCTATACCCTACACTCTACACCCTACACTCTATACCTCACACTCTATACCCTACACTCTATACCCTACACTCTAAACTCTATACCCTACACTCTACACTGTATACCCTACACTCTATAACATACACTCTATACCCTACACTCTATACCCTACACTCTATACCCTACACTCTACACTCTATACCCTACGCTCTATACCATACACTCCATACCCTACACTCTATACCGTACACTCTATACCCTACACTCTATACCCTACAATCTATACCCTACACTCTACACCCTACACTCTATACCTCACACTCTATACCCTACACTCTATACCCTACACTCTAAACTCTATACCCTACACTCTACACTGTATACCCTACACTCTATAACATACACTCTATACCCTACACTCTATACCCTACACTCTATACCCTACACTCTACACTCTATACCCTACACTCTATACCATACACTCTACACCATGCACTCTATAGCATACACTCTATACCCTACACTCTACATTCTATACCCTACACTCTATACCCTACACTCTACACCCTGCACTCTATACCCTACACACTATACCCTACACTCTACACTCTATACCCTACACTCTATACCCTACACTCTATACCCTACACTCTATACCCTACACTCTATAAACTACACTCTATAGCCTACAATCTATACCCTACACTCTATATACTACAGTCTATACCCTACACTCTATACCCTACACTCTGCACTCTATACCTTACACTCTACACTCTATTCCCTACACTCTATACCTTACACTCTATACCCTACACTCTATACCCTACACTCTATACCCTACACTCTACACCCTACACTCTATACCCTACACTCTATACCGTACACTCTATACCCTACACTCTACACTCTATACCCTACACTCTACACCCTACACTCTATACCCTACACTCTAATCCCTACACTCTACACTCTATACCCTACACTCTATACCCTATACTCTACACTCTATACCTTACACTCTACACTCTATTCCCTACACTCTATACCCTACACTCTATACCCTACACTCTATACCCTACACTCTACACCCTACACTCTATACCCTACACTCTATACCATACACTCTATACCCTACACTCTACACTCTATACCCTACACTCTACACACTACACTCTATACCCTACACTCTAATCCCTACACTCTACACTCTATACCCTACACTCTATACCCTACACTCTACACTCTCTACCCTACACTCTATACCCTACACTCTATAACATACACTCTATACCCTACACTCTACACTCTACACTCTATACCATACACTCAACACTCTATACCCTACACTCTATACCATACACTCTACACCATACACTCTATAGCATACACTCTATACCCTACACTCTACACTCTATACCCTACACTCTATACCCTACACTCTACACCCTGCACTCTATACCCTACACACTATACCCTACACTCTACACTCTATACCATACACTCTATACCCTACACTCTATACCCTACACTCTATACCCTACACTCTACACTCTATACCCTACACTCTATAGCCTACACTCTACAATCTATACCCTACACTCTATACCCTACACTCTATACCCTACAGTCTATACCCTACACTCTATGCCCTACACTCTACACTCTATACCCTACACTCTATACCCTACACTCTATACCCTACACTCTACACTCTATACCCTACACTCTATACCCTACACTCTATGCCCTACACTCTATACCCTACACTCTATACCCTACACTCTATACCCTACACTCTATACCCTACACTCTACACTCTATACCCTACACTCTATACCCTACACTCTATACCCTACACTCTACACTCTATACCCTACACTCTATACCCTACACTCTATGCCCTACACTCTATACCCTACACTCTATACCCTACACTCTACAATCTATACCCTACACTCTACACTCTATACCCTACACACTATACCCTACACTCTATACCCTACACTCTAATCCCTACACTCTACACTCTATACCCTACACTCTATACCCTACACTCTACACTCTATACCTTACACTCTACACTCTATTCCCTACACTCTATACCCTACACTCTATACCCTACACTCTATACCCTACACTCTATACCCAACACTCTACACCCTACACTCTATACCCTACACTCTATACCATACACTCTATACCCTACACTCTACACTCTATACCCTACACTCTACACTCTATACCCTACACTCTATACCCTACACTCTATACCATACACTCTATAACATACACTCTACACCCTACACTCTATACCCTACACTCTATACCATACACTCTACAATCTATACCCTACACTCTATACCCTACACTCTACACCCTGCACTCTATACCATACACACTATACCCTACACTCTACACTTTATACCCTACACTCTATAGCCTACACTCTACAATCTATACCCTACACTCTATACCCTACAGTCTATACCCTACACTCTATACCCTACACTCTACACTCTATACCTTACACTCTACACTCTATTCCCTAAACTCTATACCCTACACTATATGCCCTACACTCTATACCCTACACTCTATACCCTACACTCTATACCCTACACTCTACAATCTATACCCTACACTCTACACTCTATACCCTACACACTATACCCTACACTCTATACCCTACACTCTAATCCCTACACTCTACACTCTATACCCTACACTCTATACCCTACACTCTACACTCTATACCTTACACTCTACACTCTATTCCCTACACTCTATACCCTACACTCTATACCCTACACTCTATACCCTACACTCTATACCCAACACTCTACACCCTACACTCTATACCCTACACTCTATACCATACACTCTATACCCTACACTCTACACTCTATACCCTACACTCTACACTCTATACCCTACACTCTATACCCTACACTCTATACCCTACACTCTATACCCGACACTCTACACGCTATACCCTACACTCTATACCCTACACTCTATACCCTACACTCTATACCCTACACTCTATACCCTACACTCTATACCCTACACTCTACACTCTATACCCTACACTCTATACCCTACACTCTACACCCTACACTCTATACCCTACACTCTATGCCCTACACTCTATACCCTACACTCTATACCCTACACTCTATACCCTACACTCTACACTCTATACCCTACACTCTATACCCTACACTCGATACCCTACACTCTACACTCTATACCCTACACTCTATACCCTACACTCTATACCCTACACTCTATACCCTACACTCTACACTCTATATCCTACACTCTCTACCCTACACTCTACACTCTATACCCTACACTCTATACCCTACACTCTAATCCCTACACTCTACACTCTATACCCTACACTCTATACCCTACACTCTATACCCTACACTCTACACTCTATACCCTACACTCTATATCCTACACTCTACACTCTACACCATACATTCTATACCCTACACTCTATACCATACACTCTATACCCTACACTCTACACCCTACACTCTATACCCTACACTCTATACCCTACACTCTATACCCTACACTCTACACCCTACACTCTATACCCTACACTCTATACCATACACTCTATACCTTACACTCTACACTCTATACCCTACACTCTACATCCTACACTCTAAACCCTACACTCTAATCCCGACACTCTACACTCTATACCCTACACTCTATACCCTACACTCTATACCCTACACTCTACACTCTCTACCCTACACTCTATACCATACACTCTATAACATACACTCTATACCCTACACTCTATACCCTACACTCTATACCATACACTCTACAATCTATACCCTACACTCTATACCATACACTCTACACCATACACTCTATAGCATACACTCTATACCCTACACTCTACACTCTATACCCTACACTCTATACCCTACACTCTACACCCTGCACTCTATACCCTACAAACTATACCCTACACTCTACACTCTATACCCTACACTCTATACCCTACACTCTATACCCTACACTCTACACTCTATACCCTACACTCTATAGCCTACACTCTACAATCTATACCCTACACTCTATACCCTACACTCTATACCCTACAGTCTATACCCTACACTCTATACCCTACACTCTACACTCTATACCTTACACTCTACACTCTATTCCCTAAACTCTATACCCTACACTATATACCCTACACTCTATACCCTACACTCTATACCCTACACTCTACACCCTACACTCTATACCCTACACTCTATACCATACACTCGATACCCTACACTCTACACTCTATACCCTACACTCTACACCCTACACTCTATACCCTACACTCTAATCCCTTCACTCTACACTCTATACCCTACACTCTATACCCTACACTCTATACCCTACACTCTATACCTTACACTCTATACCTTACACTCTACACTCTATTCCCTACACTCTATACCCTACACTCTATACCCTACACTCTATACCTTACACTCTACACCCTACACTCTATACCATACACTCTATACCCTACACTCTACACTCTATACCCTACACTCTACACCCTACACTCTATACCCTACACTCTAATCCCTACACTCTACACTCTATACCCTACACTCTATACCCTACACTCTATACCCTACACTCTATACCCTACACTCTATACCCTACACTCTATACCCTACACTCTATACCCTACACTCTACATTCTATACCCTACACTCTATACCCTACACTCTATACCCTACACTCTATACCCTACACTCTAATCCCTACACTCTACACTCTATACCCTACACTCTATACCCTACACTCTACACTCTATACCTTACACTCTACACTCTATTCCCTACACTCTATACCCTACACTCTACACTCTATACCTTACACTCTACACTCTATTCCCTACACTCTATACCCTACACTCTATACCCTACACTCTATACCCTACACTCTATACCCTACACTCTATACCCAACACTCTACACCCTACACTCTATACCCTACACTCTATACCATACAATCTATACCCTACACTCTACACTCTATAACCTACACTCTACACTCTATACCCTACACTCTACACGCTATACCCTACACTCTATACCCTACACTCTATACCCTGCAATCTATACCATACACTCTATACCCTACACTCTATACCCTACACTCTATACCCTACACTCTATACCATACACTCTATACCCTACACTCTATACCGTACACTCTATACCCTACACTCTATACCCTACACTCTATACCCTACACTCTACACCCTACACTCTATACCTTACACTCTATACCCTACACTCTATACCCTACACTCTAAACCCTATACCCTACACTCTACACTCTATACCCTACACTCTATACCCTACAATCTATACCCTACACTCTATACCCTACACTCTATACCCTACACTATATACCCTACACTCTATACCCTACACTCTATACCCTACACTCTACACTTTATGCACTACACTCTATACCCTACACTCTATACCCTACACTCTGTACCCTACACTCTACACCCTACACTCTATACCCTACACTCTATACCATATACTCTATACCCTACACTCTACACTCTATACCCTACACTCTACACCCTACACTCTATACCCTACACTCTAATCCCAACACTCTACACTCTATACCCTACACTCTATACCCTACAGTCTACACTCTATACCTTACACTCTACACTCTATTCCCTACACTCTATACCCTACACTCTATACCCTACACTCTATACCCTACACTCTATACCCTACACTCTACACCCTACACTCTATACCCTACACTCTATACCATACACTCTATACCCTACACTCTACACTCTATACCCTACACTCTACACCCTACACTCTATACCCTACACTCTAATCCCTACACTCTACACTCTATACCCTACACTCTATACCCTACACTCTACACTCTCTACCCTACACTCTATACCCTACACTCTATACCCTACACTCTACACTCTATACCCTACACTCTACACTCTATACCCTACACTCTATACCCTACACTCTATACCCTACACTCTATACCCTACACTCTATACCATACACTCTATACCCTACACTCTATACCCTACACTCTATCCTACACACTATACCCTACACTCTACACTCTATACCCTACACTCTATACCCTACACTCTATACCCTACACTCTACACTCTATACCCTACACTCTATAGCCTACACTCTACAATCTATACCCTACACTCTATACCCTACACTCTATACCCTACAGTCTATACCCTACACTCTATACCCTACACTCTACACTCTAAACCTTACACTCTACACTCTATTCCCTACACTCTATACCCTACACTCTATACCCTACACTCTATACCCTATACTCTACACCCTACACTCTATACCCTACACTCTATACCATATACTCTATACCCTACACTCTACACTCTATACCCTACACTCTACACCCTACACTCTATACCCTACACTCTAATCCCAACACTCTACACTCTATACCCTACACTCTATACCCTAAACTCTACACTCTATACCTTACACTCTACACTCTATTCCCTACACTCTATACCTTACACTCTATACCCTACACTCTATACCCTACACTCTATACCCTACACTCTACACCCTACACTCTATACCCTACACTCTATACCATACACTCTATACCCTACACTCTACACTCTATACCCTACACTCTACACCCTACACTCTATACCCTACACTCTAATCCCTACACTCTATACCCTACACTCTACACTCTATACCCTACACTCTAAGTGTAGAGTGTAGGGATTAGAGTGTAGGGTATAGAGTGTAAGGTATAGAGTGTAGGGTATAGAGTGTAGGGTATAGAGTGTAGAGTGTAGGGTATAGAGTGTAGAGTGTAGGGTATAGAGTGTAGGGTATAGAGTGTAGGGTATAGAGTGTAGGGTAGAGTGTGTAGAGTGTAGGGTATAGAGTGTAGGGTATAGAGTGTAGGGTATAGAGTGTAGGGAAAAGAGTGTAGAGTGTAAGGTATAGAGTGTAGAGTGTAGGGTATAGAGTGTAGGGTATAGAGTGTAGAGTGAAGGGATTAGAGTGTAGGGTATAGAGTGTAGGGTGTAGAGTGTAGGGTATAGAGTGTAGAGTGTAGGGTATAGAGTGTATGGTATAGAGTGTAGGGTATAGAGTGTAGGGTGTAGAGTGTAGGGTATAGAGTGTAGGGTATAGAGTGTAGGGTATAGAGTGTAGGGTATAGAGTGTAGAGTGTAGGCTATAGAGTGTAGGTTATAGAGTGTAGAGTGTAGGGTATAGAGTGTAGGGTATAGAGTGTAGAGTGTAGGCTATAGAGTGTAGGTTATAGAGTGTAGAGTGTAGGGTATAGAGTGTAGGGTATAGAGTGTAGGGTATAGAGTGTAGGGTATAGAGTGTAGAGTGTAGGGTATAGTGTGTAGGGTATAGAGTCCAGGGTGTAGAGTGTAGGGTATAGAGTGTAGGGTATAGAGTGTAGGGTATAGAGTGTAGGGTATAGAGTGTAGGGTATAGAGTGTAGAGTGTTGGGATTAAAGTGTAGGGTATAGAGTGTAGGGTGTAGAGTGTAGGGTATAGAGTGTAGAGTGTAGGGTATAGAGTATATGGTATAGAGTGTAGGGTATAGAGTGTAGGGTGTAGAGTGTAGGGTACAGAGTGTAGGGTATAGAGTGTAGGGTATAGAGTGTAGTGCATAAAGTGTAGAGTGTAGGGTATAGAGTGTAGAGTGTAGGGTATAGAGTGTAGGGTATAGAGTGTAGGGTAGAGATTGTAGAGTGTAGGGTATAGAGTGTAGGGTATAGAGTGTAGGGTATAGAGTGTAGAGTGTAGGGATTAGAGTGTAGGGTATAGAGTGTAGGGTGTAGAGTGTAGGGTATAGAGTGTAGAGTGTAGGGTATAGAGTGTATGGTATAGAGTGTAGGGTATAGAGTGTAGGGTGTAGAGTGTAGGGTATAGAGTGTAGGGTATAGAGTGTAGGGTATAGAGTGTAGGGTATAGAGTGTAGGGAATAGAGTGTAGAGTGTAAGGTATAGAGTGTAGACTGTAGGGTATAGAGTGTAGGGTATAGAGTGTAGAGTGTTGGGATTAGAGTGTAGGGTATAGAGTGTAGGGTGTAGAGTGTAGGGTATAGAGTGTAGAGTGTAGGGTATAGAGTATATGGTATAGAGTGTAGGGTATAGAGTGTAGGGTGTAGAGTGTAGGGTACAGAGTGTAGGGTATAGAGTGTAGGGTATAGAGTGTAGTGCATAAAGTGTAGAGTGTAGGGTATAGAGTGTAGGGTATAGAGTGTAGGGTATATAGTGTAGGGTATAGAGTGTAGGGTATAGAGTGTAGGGTATAGATTGTAGGGTATAGAGTGTAGGGTATAGAGTGTAGAGTGTAGGGTATAGGGTTTAGAGTGTAGGGTATAGAGTGTAGGGTATAGAGTGTAAGGTATAGAGTGTAGGGTGTAGAGTGTAGGGTATAGAGTGTAGGGTATAGAGTGTAGGGTATAGAGTGTACGGTATAGAGTGTAGGGTATAGAGTGTATGGTATAGAGTGTAGGGTATAGAGTGTAGGGTATAGAGTGTAGGGTATAGAGTGTATGGTATAGATTGCAGGGTATAGAGTGTAGGGTATAGAGTGTAGGGTATAGCGTGTAGAGTGTAGGGTATAGAGTGTAGAGTGTAGGTTATAGAGTGTAGAGTGTAGGGTATAGATTGTATGGTATAGAGTGTAGGGTATAGAGTGTAGGGTGTAGAGTGTTGGGTATAGAGTGTAGGGTATAGAGTGTAGGGTATAGAGTGTAGGGTATAGAGTGTAGGGTATAGAGTGTAGGGAATAGAGTGTAGAGTGTAAGGTATAGAGTGTAGAGTGTAGGGTATAGAGTGTAGGGTATAGAGTGTAGGGTGTAGGGATTAGAGTGTAGGGTATAGAGTGTAAGGTATAGAGTGTAGGGTATAGAGTGTAGGGTATAGAGTGTAGAGTGTAGGGTATAGAGTGTAGAGTGTAGGGTATAGAGTGTAGGGTATAGAGTGTAGGGTATAGAGTGTAGGGTAGAGTGTGTAGAGTGTAGGGTATAGAGTGTAGGGTATAGAGTGTAGGGTATAGAGTGTAGGGAAAAGAGTGTAGAGTGTAAGGTATAGAGTGTAGAGTGTAGGGTATAGAGTGTAGGGTATAGAGTGTAGAGTGAAGGGATTAGAGTGTAGGGTATAGAGTGTAGGGTGTAGAGTGTAGGGTATAGAGTGTAGAATGTAGGGTATAGAGTGTATGGTATAGAGTGTAGGGTATAGAGTGTAGGGTGTAGAGTGTAGGGTATAGAGTGTAGGGTATAGAGTGTAGGGTATAGAGTGTAGGGTATAGAGTGTAGAGTGTAGGCTATAGAGTGTAGGTTATAGAGTGTAGAGTGTAGGGTATAGAGTGTAGGGTATAGAGTGTAGGGTATAGAGTGTAGGGTATAGAGTGTAGAGTGTAGGGTATAGTGTGTAGGGTATAGAGTGCAGGGTGTAGAGTGTAGGGTATAGAGTGTAGGGTATAGAGTGTAGAGTGTAGGGTATAGAGTGTATGCTATAGAGTGTATGGTGTAGAGTGTATGGTATAGAGTGTAGGGTATAGATTGTAGAGTGTATGGTATAGAGTGTAGGGTATAGACTGTAGGGTATAGAGTGTATGGTATAGAGTGTAGGGTATAGATTGTAGAGTGTAGGCTATAGAGTGTAGGTTATAGAGTGTAGAGTGTAGGGTATAGAGTGTAGGGTATAGAGTGTAGGGTATAGAGTGTAGGGTATAGAGTGTAGAGTGTAGGGTATAGTGTGTAGGGTATAGAGTGCAGGGTGTAGAGTGTAGGGTATAGAGTGTAGGGTATAGAGTGTAGAGTGTAGGGTATAGAGTGTATGCTATAGAGTGTATGGTGTAGAGTGTATGGTATAGAGTGTAGGGTATAGATTGTAGAGTGTATGGTATAGAGTGTAGGGTATAGAGTGTAGGGTATAGAGTGTATGTTATAGAGTGTAGGGTAGAGAGTGTAGAGTGTAAGGTATAGAGTGTAGGGTATAGAGTGTAGAGTGTCGGGATTAGAGTGTAGGGTATAGAGTGTAGGATGTAGAGTGTAGGGTATAGAGTGTAGAGTGTAGGGTATAGAGTGTATGGTATAGAGTGTAGGGTATAGAGTGTAGGGTGTAGAGTGTAGGGTATAGAGTGTAGGGTATAGAGTGTAGGGTATAGAGTGTAGGGTATAGAGTGTAGGGTGTAGAGTGTAGGGTATAGAGTGTATGGTATAGAGTGTAGGGTATAGAATGTATGGTATAGAGTGTAGAGTGTAGGATATAGAGTGTAGGGTATAGAGTGTAGAGTGTAGGGTATAGAGTGTAGGGTATAGAGTGTAGGGTATAGAGTGTAGAGTGTAGGGATTAGAGTGTAGGGTATAAAGTGTAGGGTATAGAGTGTAGAGTGTAGGGTAGAGAGTGTAGGATATAGAGTGTAGAGTGTAGGGTATAGAGTGTAGGGTATAGAGTGTAGGGTATAGAGTGTAGGGTGTAGAGTGTAGGGTATAGAGTGTAGGGTATAGAGTGTAGGTATAGAGTGTAGGGTGTAGAGTGTATGGTATAGAGTGTAGGGTATAGAATGTATGGTATAGAGTGTAGAGTGTAGGATATATAGTGTAGGGTATAGAGTGTAGAGTGTAGGGATTAGAGTGTAGGGTATAGAGTGTAGGGTATAGAGTGTAGAGTGTAGGGTAGAGAGTGTAGGATATAGAGTGTAGAGTGTAGGGTATAGAGTGTAGGGTATAGAGTGTAGGGTATAGAGTGTAGGGTATAGAGTGTAGAGTGTAGGGTATAGAGTGTATGATATAGAGTGTAGGGTATAGAGTGTAGGGTGTAGAGTGTAGGGTATAGAGTGTTGGGCATAGAGTGTAGGGTATAGAGTGTAGGGTATAGAGTGTAGAGTGTAGGGTATAGAGTGTATGGTATAGAGTGTAGGGTATAGAGTGTAGGGTATAGAGTGTAGGGCAAAGAGTGTAGGGTATAGAGTGTAGGGTATAGAGTGTAGGGTATAGAGTGTAGGGTATAGAGTGTAGGGTATATAGTGTAGAGTGTAGGGTATAGAGTGTAGGGTATAGAGTGTAGGGTATAGAGTGTAGGGTATAGAGTGCAGGGTATAGAGTGTAGAGTGTAGGGTATAGAGTGTAGAGTGTAGGGTATAGAGTGTAGGGTATAGAGTGTAGGGTATAGAGTGTAGGGTATAGAGTGTAGAGTGTAGGGTATAGAGTGTAGGGTATAGAGTGTAGGGAGTAGAGTGTAGGGTATAGAGTGTAGGGTTCAGAGTGTAGGGTATAGAATGTAGGGTATAGAGTGTATGGTATAGAGTGTAGGGTATAGAGTGTAGGGTATAGAGTGTAGGGTATAGAGTGTAGGGTATAGAGTGTAGAGTGTAGGGTATAGAGTGTAGGGTATAGAGTGTAGGGTAGAGAGTGTAGAGTGTAGGGTATAGAGTGTAGGGTATAGAGTGTAGGGTATAGAGTGTAGGGTGTAGAGTGTAGGGTATAGAGTGTAGGGTATAGAGTGTAGTGTATAGAGTGTAGGGTATAGAGTGTAGGGAATAGAGTGTAGAGTGTAAGGTATAGAGTGTAGGGTATAGAGTGTACGGTATAGTGTGTAGGGTATAGAGTGTATGGTATAGAGTGTAGGGTATAGAGTGTAGGGTATAGAGTGTAGGGATTAGAGTGTAGGGTATAGAGTGTAGGGTGTAGAATGTAGGGTATAGAGTGTAGAGTGTAGGGTATAGAGTGTATGGTATAGAGTGTAGGGTATAGAGTGTAGGGTGTAGAGTGTAGGGTATAGAGTGTAGGGTATAGAGTGTAGGGTATAGAGTGTAGGGTATAGAGTGTAGGGAATAGAGTGTAGAGTGTAAGGTATAGAGTGTAGAGTGTAGGGTATAGAGTGTAGGGTATAGAGTGTAGAGTGTTGGGATTAGAGTGTAGGGTATAGAGTGTAGGGTGTAGAGTGTAGGGTATAGAGTGTAGAGTGTAGGGTATAGAGTATATGGTATAGAGTGTAGGGTATAGAGTGTAGGGTGTAGAGTATAGGGTATAGAGTGTAGGGTATAGAGTGTAGGGAATAGAGTGTAGAGTGTAAGGTCTAGAGTGTAGAGTGTAGGGTATAGAGTGTAGGGTATAGACTGTAGGGTATAGAGTGTAGGGTATAGAGTGTAGGGTATAGATTGTAGAGTGTAGGCTATAGAGTGTAGGGTATAGAGTGTAGAGTGTAGGGTATAGAGTGTAGGGTATAGAGTGTAGGGTATAGAGTGTAGAGTGTAGGGTATAGTGTGTAGGATAGAGAGTAGGGTATAGAGTGTAGGGTATAGAGTGTATGGTATAGAGTGTAGGGTATAGAGTGTAGGGTATAGAGTGTAGAGTATAGAGTGTAGGGTATAGAGTGTAGAGTGTAGGGTATAGAGTGTAGAGTGTAGGGTATAGAGTGTAGGGTATAGAGTGTAGGGTAGAGAGTGTAGAGTGTAGGGTATAGAGTGTAGGGTATAGAGTGTAGGGTATAGAGTGTAGAGTGTAGGGATTAGAGTGTAGGGTATAGAGTGTAGGGTGTAGAGTGTAGGGTATAGAGTGTAGAGTGTAGGGTATAGAGTGTATGGTATAGAGTGTAGGGTATAGAGTTTAGGGTGTAGAGTGTAGGGTATAGAGTGTAGGGTATAGAGTGTAGGGTATAGAGTGTAGGGAATAGAGTGTAGAATGTAAGGAATAGAGTGTAGACTGTAGGGTATAGAGTGTAGGGTATAGAGTGTAGAGTGTTGGGATTAGAGTGTAGGGTATAGAGTGTAGGGTGTAGAGTGTAGGGTATAGAGTGTAGAGTGTAGGGTATAGAGTATATGGTATAGAGTGTAGGGTATAGAGTGTAGGGTGTAGAGTGTAGGGTACAGAGTGTAGGGTATAGAGTGTAGGGTATAGAGTGTAGTGCATAAAGTGTAAAGTGTAGGGTATAGAGTGTAGGGTATAGAGTGAAGGGTATAGAGTGTAGAGTGTAGGGTATAGAGTGTAGGGTATAGAGTGTAGGGTATACAGTGTAGGGTATAGAGTGTAGGGTATAGAGTGTAGGGTATAGAGTGTAGGGTATAGAGTGTAGAGTGTAGGGTATAGAGTTTAGAGTGTAGGGTATAGAGTGTAGGGTATAGAGTGTAAGGTATAGAGTGTAGGGTGTAGAGTGTAGGGTATAGAGTGTAGGGTATAGAGTGTAGGGTATAGAGTGTACGGTATAGAGTGTAGGGTATAGAGTGTATGGTATAGAGTGTAGGGTATAGAGTGTAGGGTATAGAGTGTAGGGTATAGAGTGTATGGTATAGATTGTAGGGTATAGAGTGTAGGGTATAGAGTGTAGGGTATAGAGTGTAGAGTGTAGGGTATAGAGTGTAGAGTGTAGGGTATAGAGTGTAGAGTGTAGGGTATAGATTGTATGGTATAGAGTGTAGGGTATAGAGTGTAGGGTGTAGAGTGTTGGGTATAGAGTGTAGGGTATAGAGTGTAGAGTGTAGGGTATAGTGTGTAGGATAGAGAGTAGGGTATAGAGTGTAGGGTATAGAGTGTATGGTATAGAGTGTAGGGTATAGAGTGTAGGGTATAGAGTGTAGAGTATAGAGTGTAGGGTATAGAGTGTAGAGTGTAGGGTATAGAGTGTAGAGTGTAGGGTATAGAGTGTAGGGTATAGAGTGTAGGGTAGAGAGTGTAGAGTGTAGGGTATAGAGTGTAGGGTATAGAGTGTAGGGTATAGAGTGTAGAGTGTAGGGATTAGAGTGTAGGGCATAGAGTGTAGGGTGTAGAGTGTAGGGTATAGAGTGTAGAGTGTAGGGTATAGAGTGTATGGTATAGAGTGTAGGGTATAGAGTTTAGGGTGTAGAGTGTAGGGTATAGAGTGTAGGGTATAGAGTGTAGGGTATAGAGTGTAGGGAATAGAGTGTAGAATGTAAGGAATAGAGTGTAGACTGTAGGGTATAGAGTGTAGGGTATAGAGTGTAGAGTGTTGGGATTAGAGTGTAGGGTATAGAGTGTAGGGTGTAGAGTGTAGGGTATAGAGTGTAGAGTGTAGGGTATAGAGTATATGGTATAGAGTGTAGGGTATAGAGTGTAGGGTGTAGAGTGTAGGGTACAGAGTGTAGGGTATAGAGTGTAGGGTATAGAGTGTAGTGCATAAAGTGTAAAGTGTAGGGTATAGAGTGTAGGGTATAGAGTGAAGGGTATAGAGTGTAGAGTGTAGGGTATAGAGTGTAGGGTATAGAGTGTAGGGTATACAGTGTAGGGTATAGAGTGTAGGGTATAGAGTGTAGGGTATAGAGTGTAGGGTATAGAGTGTAGAGTGTAGGGTATAAAGTTTAGAGTGTAGGGTATAGAGTGTAGGGTATAGAGTGTAAGGTATAGAGTGTAGGGTGTAGAGTGTAGGGTATAGAGTGTAGGGTATAGAGTGTAGGGTATAGAGTGTACGGTATAGAGTGTAGGGTATAGAGTGTATGGTATAGAGTGTAGGGTATAGAGTGTAGGGTATAGAGTGTAGGGTATAGAGTGTATGGTATAGATTGTAGGGTATAGAGTGTAGGGTATAGAGTGTAGGGTATAGAGTGTAGAGTGTAGGGTATAGAGTGTAGAGTGTAGGGTATAGAGTGTAGAGTGTAGGGTATAGATTGTATGGTATAGAGTGTAGGGTATAGAGTGTAGGGTGTAGAGTGTTGGGTATAGAGTGTAGGGTATAGAGTGTAGGGTATAGAGTGTAGGGTATAGAGTGTAGGGTATAGAGTGTAGGGAATAGAGTGTAGAGTGTAAGGTATAGAGTGTAGAGTGTAGGGTATAGAGTGTAGTGTATAGAGTGTAGAGTGTAGGGATTAGAGTGTAGAGTATAGAGTGTAGGGTATAGAGTGTAGGGTATAGAGTGTAGGGTATAGAGTGTAGAGTGTAGGGTATAGAGTGTAGAGTGTAGGGTATAGAGTGTAGGGTATAGAGTGTAGGGTATAGAGTGTAGGGTAGAGTGTGTAGAGTGTAGGGTATAGAGTGTAGGGTATAGAGTGTAGGGTATAGAGTGTAGAGTGTAGGGATTAGAGTGTAGGGTATAGAGTGTAGGGTGTAGAGTGTAGGGTATAGAGTGTAGAGTGTAGGGTATAGAGTGTATGGTATAGAGTGTAGGGTATAGAGTGTAGGGTGTAGAGTGTAGGGTACAGAGTGTAGGGTATAGAGTGTAGGGTATAGAGTGTAGGGAATAGAGTGTAGAGTGTAAGGTATAGAGTGTAGAGTGTAGGGTATAGAGTGTAGGGTATAGAGTGTAGAGTGAAGGGATTAGAGTGTAGGGTATATAGTGTAGGGTGTAGAGTGTAGGGTATAGAGTGTAGAGTGTAGGGTATAGAGTGTATGGTATAGAGTGTAGGGTATAGAGTGTAGGGTGTAGAGTGTAGGGTATAGAGTGTAGGGTATAGAGTTTAGGGTATAGAGTGTAGGGTATAGAGTGTAGGGAATAGAGTGTAGAGTGTAAGGTATAGAGTGTAGAGTGTAGGGTATAGAGTGTAGGGTATAGACTGTAGGGTATAGAGTGTATGGTATAGAGTGTAGGGTATAGATTGTAGAGTGTAGGCTATAGAGTGTAGGTTATAGAGTGTAGAGTGTAGGGTATAGAGTGCAGGGTGTAGAGTGTAGGGTATAGAGTGTAGGGTATAGAGTGTAGAGTGTAGGGTATAGAGTGTATGCTATAGAGTGTATGGTGTAGAGTGTATGGTATAGAGTGTAGGGTATAGATTGTAGAGTGTATGGTATAGAGTGTAGGGTATAGAGTGTAGGGTATAGAGTGTATGTTATAGATTGTAGGGTATAGAGTGTAGGGTAGCGAGTGTAGAGTGTAAGGTATAGAGTGTAGGGTATAGAGTGTAGAGTGTCGGGATTAGAGTGTAGGGTATAGAGTGTAGGATGTAGAGTGTAGGGTATAGAGTGTAGAGTGTAGGGTATAGAGTGTATGGTATAGAGTGTAGGGTATAGAGTGTAGGGTGTAGAGTGTAGGGTATAGAGTGTAGGGTATAGAGTGTAGGGTATAGAGTGTAGGGTATAGAGTGTAGGGTGTAGAGTGTAGGGTATAGAGTGTATGGTATAGAGTGTAGGGTATAGAATGTATGGTATAGAGTGTAGAGTGTAGGATATAGAGTGTAGGGTATAGAGTGTAGAGTGTAGGGTATAGAGTGTAGGGTATAGAGTGTAGAGTGTAGGGATTAGAGTGTAGGGTATAAAGTGTAGGGTATAGAGTGTAGAGTGTAGGGTAGAGAGTGTAGGATATAGAGTGTAGAGTGTAGGGTATAGAGTGTAGGGTATAGAGTGTAGGGTATAGAGTGTAGGGTATAGAGTGTAGAGCGTAGGGTATAGAGTGTAGGGTATAGAGTGTAGGGTATAGAGTGTAGGGTATAGAGTGTAGGGTGTAGATTGTAGGGTATAGAGTGTAGGGTATAGAGTGTAGAGTATAGAGTGTAGGGTGTAGAGTGTAGGGTATAGAGTGTATGGTATAGAGTGTAGGGTATAGAATGTATGGTATAGAGTGTAGAGTGTAGGATATAGAGTGTAGGGTATAGAGTGTAGAGTGTAGGGATTAGAGTGTAGGGTATAGAGTGTAGGGTATAGAGTGTAGAGTGTAGGGTAGAGAGTGTAGGATATAGAGTGTAGAGTGTAGGGTATAGAGTGTAGGGTATAGATTGTAGGGTATAGAGTGTAGGGTATAGAGTGTAGAGTGTAGGGTATAGAGTGTATGATATAGAGTGTAGGGTATAGAGTGTAGGGTGTAGAGTGTAGGGTATAGAGTGTTGGGCATAGAGTGTAGGGTATAGAGTGTAGGGTATAGAGTGTAGAGTGTAGGGTATAGCGTGTATGGTATAGAGTGTAGGGTATAGAGTGTAGGGTATAGAGTGTAGGGCAAAGAGTGTAGGGTATAGAGTGTAGGGTATAGAGTGTAGGGTATAGAGTGTAGGGTATAGAGTGTAGGGTGTATAGTGTAGAGTGTAGGGTATAGAGTGTAGGGTATAGAGTGTAGGGTATAGAGTGTAGGGTATAGAGTGCAGGGTATAGAGTGTAGAGTGTAGGGTATAGAGTGTAGAGTGTAGGGTATAGAGTGTAGGGTATAGAGTGTAGGGTATAGAGTGTAGGGTATAGAGTGTAGAGTGTAGGGTATAGAGTGTAGGGTATAGAGTGTAGGGAGTAGAGTGTAGGGTATAGAGTGTAGGGTTCAGAGTGTAGGGTATAGAGTGTAGGGTATAGAGTGTATGGTATAGAGTGTAGGGTATAGAGTGTAGGGTATAGAGTGTAGAGTGTAGGGTATAGAGTGTAGGGTATAGAGTGTAGGGTAGAGAGTGTAGAGTGTAGGGTATAGAGTGTAGGGTATAGAGTGTAGGGTATAGAGTGTAGGGTGTAGAGTGTAGGGTATAGAGTGTAGGGTATAGAGTGTAGTGTATAGAGTGTAGGGTATAGAGTGTAGGGAATAGAGTGTAGAGTGTAAGATATAGAGTGTAGGGTATAGAGTGTACGGTATAGAGTGTAGGGTATAGAGTGTATGGTATAGAGTGTAGGGTATAGAGTGTAGAGTGTAGGGTATAGAGTGTAGGGATTAGAGTGTAGGGTATAGAGTGTAGGGTGTAGAGTGTAGGGTATAGAGTGTAGAGTGTTGGGTATAGAGTGTATGGTATAGAGTGTAGGGTATAGAGTGTAGGGTGTAGCGTGTAGGGTATAGAGTGTAGGGTATAGAGTGTAGGGAATAGAGTGTAGAGTGTAAGGTATAGAGTGTAGAGTGTAGGGTATAGAGTGTAGGGTATAGAGTGTAGAGTGTTGGGATTAGAGTGTAGGGTATAGAGTGTAGGGTGTAGAGTGTAGGATATAGAGTGTAGAGTGTAGGGTATAGAGTATATGGTATAGAGTGTAGGGTATAGAGTGTAGGGTGTAGAGTATAGGGTATAGAGTGTAGGGTATAGAGTGTAGGGAATAGAGTGTAGAGTGTAAGGTTTAGAGTGTAGAGTGTAGGGTATAGAGTGTAGGGTATAGACTGTAGGGTATAGAGTGTAGGGTATAGAGTGTAGGGTATAGATTGTAGAGTGTAGGCTATAGAGTGTAGGGTATAGAGTGTAGAGTGTAGGGTATAGAGTGTAGGGTATAGAGTGTAGGGTACAGAGTGTAGAGTGTAGGGTATAGTGTGTAGGATAGAGTGTAGGGTATAGAGTGTAGGGTATAGAGTGTATGGTATAGAGTGTAGGGTATAGAGTGTAGGGTATAGAGTGTAGGGTATAGAGTGTAGGGTATAGAGTGTAGAGTGTAGGGTATAGAGTGTAGGGTATAGAGTGTAGGGTAGAGAGTGTAGAGTGTAGGGTATAGAGTGTAGGGTATAGAATGTAGGGTAGAGAGTGTAGAGTGTAGGGTATAGAGTGTAGGGTATAGAGTGTAGGGTATAGAGTGTAGAGTGTAGGGATTAGAGTGTAGGGTATAGAGTGTAGGGTGTAGAGTGTAGGGTATAGAGTGTAGAGTGTAGGGTATAGAGTGTATGGTATAGAGTGTAGGGTATAGAGTGTAGGGTGTAGAGTGTAGGGTATAGAGTGTAGGGTATAGAGTGTAGGGTATAGAGTGTAGGGAATAGAGTGTAGAGTGTAAGGTATAGAGTGTAGACTGTAGGGTATAGAGTGTAGGGTATAGAGTGTAGAGTGTTGGGATTAGAGTGTAGGGTATAGAGTGTAGGGTGTAGAGTGTAGGGTATAGAGTGTAGAGTGTAGGGTATAGAGTATATGGTATAGAGTGTAGGGTATAGAGTGTAGGGTGTAGAGTGTAGGGTACAGAGTGTAGGGTATAGAGTGTAGGGTATAGAGTGTAGGGTAGAGAGTGTAGAGTGTAGGGTATAGAGTGTAGGGTATAGAGTGTAGGGTATAGAGTGTAGAGTGTAGGGATTAGAGTGTAGGGTATAGAGTGTAGGGTGTAGAGTGTAGGGTATAGAGTGTAGAGTGTAGGGTATAGAGTGTATGGTATAGAGTGTAGGGTATAGAGTGTAGGGTGTAGAGTGTAGGGTATAGAGTGTAGGGTATAGAGTGTAGAGTGTTGGGATTAGAGTGTAGGGTATAGAGTGTAGGGTGTAGAGTGTAGGGTATAGAGTGTAGAGTGTAGGGTATAGAGTATATGGTATAGAGTGTAGGGTATAGAGTGTAGGGTGTAGAGTGTAGGGTACAGAGTGTAGGGTATAGAGTGTAGGGTATAGAGTGTAGTGCATAAAGTGTAGAGTGTAGGGTATAGAGTGTAGGGTATAGAGTGTAGGGTATAGAGTGTAGAGTGTAGGGTATAGAGTGTAGGGTATAGAGTGTAGGGTATACAGTGTAGGGTATAGAGTGTAGGGTATAGAGTGTAGGGTATAGAGTGTAGGGTATAGAGTGTAGGGTATAGAGTGTAGAGTGTAGGGTATAGAGTTTAGAGTGTAGGGTATAGAGTGTAGGGTATAGAGTGTAAGGTATAGAGTGTAGGGTGTAGAGTGTAGGGTATAGAGTGTAGGGTATAGAGTGTAGGGTATAGAGTGTACGGTATAGAGTGTAGGGTATAGAGTGTATGGTATAGAGTGTAGGGTATAGAGTGTAGGGTATAGAGTGTAGGGTATAGAGTGTATGGTATAGATTGTAGGGTATAGAGTGTAGGGTATAGAGTGTAGGGTATAGAGTGTAGAGTGTAGGGTATAGAGTGTAGAGTGTAGGGTATAGAGTGTAGAGTGTAGGGTATAGATTGTATGTTATAGAGTGTAGGGTATAGAGTGTAGGGTGTAGAGTGTTGGGTATAGAGTGTAGGGTATAGAGTGTAGGGTATAGAGTGTAGGGTATAGAGTGTAGGGTATAGAGTGTAGGGAATAGAGTGTAGAGTGTAAGGTATAGAGTGTAGAGTGTAGGGTATAGAGTGTAGGGTATAGAGTGTAGAGTGTAGGGATTAGAGTGTAGGGTATAGAGTGTAGGGTATAGAGTGTAGGGTATAGAGTGTAGGGTATAGAGTGTAGAGTGTAGGGTATAGAGTGTAGAGTGTAGGGTATAGAGTGTAGGGTATAGAGTGTAGAGTGTAGGGATTAGAGTGTAGGGTATAGAGTGTAGGGTATAGAGTGTAGGGTATAGAGTGTAGGGTAGAGTGTGTAGAGTGTAGGGTATAGAGTGTAGGGTATAGAGTGTAGGGTATAGAGTGTAGAGTGTAGGGATTAGAGTGTAGGGTATAGAGTGTAGGGTGTAGGGTATAGAGTGTAGAGTGTAGGGTATAGAGTGTATGGTATAGAGTGTAGGGTATAGAGTGTAGGGTGTAGAGTGTAGGGTATAGAGTGTAGGGTATAGAGTGTAGGGTATAGAGTGTAGGGAATAGAGTGTAGAGTGTAAGGTATAGAGTGTAAGTGTAGGGTATAGAGTGTAGGGTATAGAGTGTAGGGAATAGAGTGTAGAGTGTAAGGTATAGAGTGTATGGTATAGAGTGTAGGGTATAGAGTGTAGGGTGTAGAGTGTAGGGTATAGAGTGTAGGGTATAGAGTGTAGGGTATAGAGTGTAGGGTATAGAGTGTAGGGTATAGAGTGTAGGGAATAGAGTGTAGAGTGTAAGGTATAGAGTGTAGAGTGTAGGGTATCGAGTGTAGGGTATAGAGTGTAGGGTATAGAGTGTAGGGTATAGATTGTAGAGTGTAGGCTATAGAGTGTAGGGTATAGAGTGTAGAGTGTAGGGTATAGAGTGTAGGGTATAGAGTGTAGGGTATAGAGTGTAGGGTATAGAGTGTAGAGTGTAGGGTATAGTGTGTAGGGTATAGAGTGCAGGGTGTAGAGTGTAGGGTATAGAGTGTAGGGTATAGAGTGTAGAGTGTAGGGTATAGAGTGTATGCTATAGAGTGTATGGTGTAGAGTGTATGGTATAGAGTGTAGGGTATAGCGTGTAGGGTATAGAGTGTATGTTATAGAGTGTAGGGTATAGAGTGTAGGGTAGAGAGTGTAGAGTGTAGGGTATAGAGTGTAGATAATAGAGTGTAGGGTATAGAGTGTAGAGTGTCGGGATTAGAGTGTAGGGTATAGAGTGTAGGATGTAGAGTGTAGGGTATAGAGTGTAGAGTGTAGGGTATAGAGTGTATGGTATAGCGTGTAGGGTATAGAGTGTAGGGTGTAGAGTGTAGGGTATAGAGTGTAGGGTATAGAGTGTAGGGTATAGAGTGTAGGGTGTAGAGTGTAGGGTATAGAGTGTATGGTATAGAGTGTAGGGTATAGAGTGTATGGTATAGAGTGTAGAGTGTAGGATATAGAGTGTAGGGTATAGAGTGTAGAGTGTAGGGTATATAGTGTAGGGTATAGAGTGTAGGGTATAGAGTGTAGAGTGTAGGGATTAGAGTGTAGGGTATAGAGTGTGGGGTATAGAGTGTAGAGTGTAGGGTATAGATTGTAGGGTATAGAGTGTAGAGTGTAGGGTATAGAGTGTAGGGTATATAGTGTAGGGTATAGAGTGTAGGGTAGAGTGTAGAGTGTAGGTTATATAGTGTAGGGTATAGAGTGTAGGGTATAGAGTGTAGAGTGTAGGGTATAGAGTGTAGGGTATAGAGTGTAGGGTATAGAGTGTAGGGCATAGAGTGTAGGGTATAGAGTGTAGGGTGTAGAGTGTAGGGCATAGAGTGTAGGGTATAGAGTGTAGAGTGTAGGGTATAGAGTGTAGGGTATAGAGTGTAGGGTATAGAGTGTAGGGTATAGAATGTAGGGTATAGAGTGTAGAGTGTAGGGTATAGCGTGTAGAGTGTAGGGTATAGAGTGTAGGGTATAGAGTGTAGGGTATAGAGTGTAGGGTATAGAGTGTAGAGTGTAGGGTATAGAGTGTAGAGTGTAGGGTATAGAGTGTATGGTATAGAGTGTAGGGTATAGAGTGTAGGGTGTAGAGTGTTGGGTATAGAGTGTAGGGTATAGAGTGTAGGGTATAGAGTGTAGGGTATAGAGTGTAGGGAATAGAGTGTAGAGTGTAAGGTATAGAGTGTAGAGTGTAGGGTATAGAGTGTAGGGTATAGAGTGTAGAGTGTAGGGATTAGAGTGTAGGGTATAGAGTGTAGGGTATAGAGTGTAGGGTATAGAGTGTAGGGTATAGAGTGTAGAGTGTAGGGTATAGAGTGTAGAGTGTAGGGTATAGAGTGTAGGGTATAGAGTGTAGGGTATAGAGTGTAGGGTAGAGTGTGTAGAGTGTAGGGTATAGAGTGTAGGGTATAGAGTGTAGGGTATAGAGTGTAGAGTGTAGGGATTAGAGTGTAGGGTATAGAGTGTAGGGTGTAGAGTGTAGGGTATAGAGTGTAGAGTGTAGGGTATAGAGTGTATGGTATAGAGTGTAGGGTATAGAGTGTAGGGTGTAGAGTGTAGGGTATAGAGTGTAGGGTATAGAGTGTAGGGTATATAGTGTAGGGAATAGAGTGTAGAGTGTAAGGTATAGAGTGTAGAGTGTAGGGTATAGAGTGTAGGGTATAGAGTGTAGAGTGTAGGGATTAGAGTGTAGGGTATAGAGTGAGGGTATAGAGTGTAGGGTATAGAGTGTAGAGTGTAGGGTATAGAGTGTAGGGTATATAGTGTAGGGTATAGAGTGTAGGGCATAGACTGTAGGGTATAGAGTGTAGGGTATAGAGTGTAGGGTATAGAGTGTAGGGTATAGAGTGTAGGGTATAGATTGTAGAGTGTAGGGTATAGAGTGTAGGGTATAGAGTGTAGGGTATAGAGTGTAGGGTATAGAGTGTAGGGTATAGAGTGTAGGGCATAGAGTGTAGGGTATAGAGTGTAGGGTATAGAGTGTAGGGTATTGAGTGTAGGGTATAGAGTGTAGGGTATAGAGTGTAGGGCATAGAGTGTAGGGTATAGAGTGTAGGGTATAGAGTGTAGGGTATTGAGTGTAGGGTATAGAGTGTAGAGTGTAGGGTATAGAGTGTAGGGTATAGAGTGTAGGGTATAGAGTGTAGAGTGTAGGGTGTAGAGTGTAGGGTATAGAGTGTAGGGTATAGAGTGTAGGGTATAGAGTGTAGGTATAGAGTGTAGGGCATAGAGTGTAGGGTATAGAGTGTAGGGTATAGAGTGTAGAGTGTAGGGTATAGAGTGTAGGGTATAGAGTGTAGGGTATAGAGTGTAGAGTGTAGGGTATAGAGTGTAGGGTATAGATTGTAGGGTATAGAGTGTAGAGTGTAGGGTATAGAGTGTAGGGTATAGAGTTTAGGGTATAGAGTGTAGGGCATAGAGTGTAGGGTATAGAGTGTAGGGTATAGAGTATAGAGTGTAGGGTATAGAGTGTAGGGTATAGAGTGTAGGGTATAAAGTGTAGGGTATAGAGTGTAGAGTGTAGGGTATAGAGTGTAGAGTGTAGGGCATAGAGTGTAGAGTGTAGGGTATAGAGTGTAGGGTATAAAGTGTAGGGTATAGAGTGTAGAGTGTAGGGTATAGAGTGTAGAGTGTAGGGTATAGAGTGTAGGGTATAGAGTGTAGGGTAGAGAGTGTAGGGTAGAGAGTGTAGAGTGTAGGGTATAGAGTGTAGGGTATAGAGTGTAGGGTATAGAGTGTAGAGTGTAGGGATTAGAGTGTAGGGTATAGAGTGTAGGGTGTAGATTGTAGGGTATAGAGTGTAGAGTGTAGGGTATAGAGTGTATGGTATAGAGAGTAGGGTATAGAGTGTGGGGTGTAGAGTGTAGGGTATAGAGTGTAGGGTATAGAGTGTAGGGTATATAGTGTAGGGAATAGAGTGTAGAGTGTAAGGTATAGAGTGTAGGGTATAGAGTGTATGGTATAGAGTGTAGGGTATAGAGTGTAGGGTGTAGAGTGTAGGGTATAGAGTGTAGGGTGTAGAGTGTAGGGTATAGAGTGTAGAGAATAGAGTGTAGAGTGTAAGGTATAGAGTGTATAGTGTAGGGTATAGAGTGTAGGGTATAGAGTGTAGAGTGTAGGGATTAGAGTGTAGGGTATAGAGTGTAGGGTATAGAGTAGGGTATAGAGTGTAGGGTATAGAGTGTAGGGTATAGAGTGTAGAGTGTAGGGTATAGAGTGTAGAGTGTAGGGTATAGAGTGTAGGGTATAGATTGTAGGGTATAAAGTGTAGGGTAGAGTGTGTAGAGTGTAGGGTATAGAGTGTAGGGTATAGAGTGTAGGGTATAGAGTGTAGAGTGTAGGGATTAGAGTGTAGGGTATAGATTGTAGGGTGTAGAGTGTAGGGTATAGAGTGTAGAGTGTAGGGTATAGAGTGTATGGTATAGAGTGTAGGGTATAGAGTGTAGGGTGTAGAGTGTAGGGTATAGAGTGTAGGGTATAGAGTGTAGGGTATAGAGTGTAGGGTATAGAGTGTAGAGTGTAGGGATTAGAGTGTAGGGTATAGAGTGTAGGGTGTAGAGTGTAGGGTATAGAGTGTAGAGTGTAGGGTATAGAGTGTATGGTATAGAGTGTAGGGTGTAGAGTGTAGGGTATAGAGTGTAGGGTATAGAGTGTAGGGTATAGAGTGTAGGGTATAGAGTGTAGAGTGAAGGGATTAGAGTGTAGGGTATAGAGTGTAGTGTGTAGAGTGTAGGGTATAGAGTGTAGAGTGTAGGGTATAGAGTGTATGGTATAGAGTGTAGGGTATAGAGTGTAGGGTGTAGAGTGTAGGGTATAGAGTGTAGGGTATAGAGTGTAGGGTATAGAGTGTAGGGAATAGAGTGTAGAGTGTAAGGTATAGAGTGTAGAGTGTAGGGTATCGAGTGTAGGGTATAGAGTGTAGGGTATAGAGTGTAGGGTATAGATTGTAGAGTGTAGGCTATAGAGTGTAGGGTATAGAGTGTAGAGTGTAGGGTATAGAGTGTAGGGTATAGAGTGTAGGGTATAGAGTGTAGGGTATAGAGTGTAGAGTGTAGGGTATAGTGTGTAGGGTATAGAGTGCAGGGTGTAGAGTGTAGGGTATAGAGTGTAGGGTATAGAGTGTAGGGTATAGAGTGTATGCTATAGAGTGTATAGTGTAGAGTGTATGGTATAGAGTGTAGGGTATAGAGTGTAGGGTATAGAGTGTATGTTATAGAGTGTAGTGTATAGAGTGTAGGGTAGAGAGTGTAGAGTGTAGGGTATAGAGTGTAGATAATAGAGTGTAGGGTATAGAGTGTAGAGTGTCGGGATTAGAGTGTAGGGTATAGAGTGTAGGATGTGGAGTGTAGGGTATAGAGTGTAGAGTGTAGGGTATAGAGTGTATGGTATAGCGTGTAGGAGATAGAGTGTAGGGTGTAGAGTGTAGGGTATAGAGGGTAGGGTATAGAGTGTAGGGTATAGAGTGTAGGGTGTAGAGTGTAGGGTATAGAGTGTATGGTATAGAGTGTAGGGTATAGAGTGTATGGTATAGAGTGTAGAGTGTAGGATATAGAGTGTAGGGTATAGAGTGTAGAGTGTAGGGTATAGAGTGTAGGGTATAGAGTGTAGGGTATAGAGTGTAGAGTGTAGGGATTAGAGTGTAGGGTATAGAGTGTAGGGTATAGAGTGTAGAGTGTAGGGTATAGATTGTAGGGTATAGAGTGTAGAGTGTAGGGTATAGAGTGTAGGGTATATAGTGTAGGGTATAGCGTGTAGGGTATAGAGTGTAGAGTGTAGGTTATAGAGTGTAGGGTATATAGTGTAGGGTATAGAGTGTAGAGTGTAGGGTATAGAGTGTAGGGTATAGAGTGTAGGGTATAGAGTGTAGGGCATAGAGTGTAGGGTATAGAGTGTAGGGTGTAGAGTGTAGGGCATAGAGTGTAGGGTATAGAGTGTAGAGTGTAGGGTATAGAGTGTAGGGTATAGAGTGTAGGGTATAGAGTGTAGGGTATAGAATGTAGGGTATAGAGTGTAGAGTGTAGGGTATAGCGTGTAGAGTGTAGAGTATAGAGTGTAGGGTATAGAGTGTAGGGTATAGAGTGTAGGGTATAGAGTGTAGAGTGTAGGGTATAGAGTGTAGAGTGTAGGGTATAGAGTGTATGGTATAGAGTGTAGGGTATAGAGTGTAGGGTGTAGAGTGTTGGGTATAGAGTGTAGGGTATAGAGTGTAGGGTATAGAGTGTAGGGTATAGAGTGTAGGGTATAGAGTGTAGGGAATAGAGTGTAGAGTGTAAGGTATAGAGTGTAGAGTGTAGGGTATAGAGTGTAGGGTATAGAGTGTAGAGTGTAGGGATTAGAGTGTAGGGTATAGAGTGTAGGGTATAGAGTGTAGGGTATAGAGTGTAGGGTATAGAGTGTAGAGTGTAGGGTATAGAGTGTAGAGTGTAGGGTATAGAGTGTAGGGTATAGAGTGTAGGGTATAGATTGTAGGGTAGAGTGTGTAGAGTGTAGGGTATAGAGTGTAGGGTATAGAGTGTAGGGTATAGAGTGTAGAGTGAAGGGATTAGAGTGTAGGGTATAGAGTGTAGTGTGTAGAGTGTAGGGTATAGAGTGTAGAGTGTAGGGTATAGAGTGTATGGTATAGAGTGTAGGGTATAGAGTGTAGGGTGTAGAGTGTAGGGTATAGAGTGTAGGGTATAGAGTGTAGGGTATAGAGTGTAGGGAATAGAGTGTAGAGTGTAAGGTATAGAGTGTAGAGTGTAGGGTATCGAGTGTAGGGTATAGAGTGTAGGGTATAGAGTGTAGGGTATAGATTGTAGAGTGTAGGCTATAGAGTGTAGGGTATAGAGTGTAGAGTGTAGGGTATAGAGTGTAGGGTATAGAGTGTAGGGTATAGAGTGTAGGGTATAGAGTGTAGAGTGTAGGGTATAGTGTGTAGGGTATAGAGTGCAGGGTGTAGAGTGTAGGGTATAGAGTGTAGGGTATAGAGTGTAGGGTATAGAGTGTATGCTATAGAGTGTATAGTGTAGAGTGTATGGTATAGAGTGTAGGGTATAGAGTGTAGGGTATAGAGTGTATGTTATAGAGTGTAGTGTATAGAGTGTAGGGTAGAGAGTGTAGAGTGTAGGGTATAGAGTGTAGATAATAGAGTGTAGGGTATAGAGTGTAGAGTGTCGGGATTAGAGTGTAGGGTATAGAGTGTAGGATGTGGAGTGTAGGGTATAGAGTGTAGAGTGTAGGGTATAGAGTGTATGGTATAGCGTGTAGGAGATAGAGTGTAGGGTGTAGAGTGTAGGGTATAGAGGGTAGGGTATAGAGTGTAGGGTATAGAGTGTAGGGTGTAGAGTGTAGGGTATAGAGTGTATGGTATAGAGTGTAGGGTATAGAGTGTATGGTATAGAGTGTAGAGTGTAGGATATAGAGTGTAGGGTATAGAGTGTAGAGTGTAGGGTATAGAGTGTAGGGTATAGAGTGTAGGGTATAGAGTGTAGAGTGTAGGGATTAGAGTGTAGGGTATAGAGTGTAGGGTATAGAGTGTAGAGTGTAGGGTATAGATTGTAGGGTATAGAGTGTAGAGTGTAGGGTATAGAGTGTAGGGTATATAGTGTAGGGTATAGCGTGTAGGGTATAGAGTGTAGAGTGTAGGTTATAGAGTGTAGGGTATATAGTGTAGGGTATAGAGTGTAGAGTGTAGGGTATAGAGTGTAGGGTATAGAGTGTAGGGTATAGAGTGTAGGGCATAGAGTGTAGGGTATAGAGTGTAGGGTGTAGAGTGTAGGGCATAGAGTGTAGGGTATAGAGTGTAGAGTGTAGGGTATAGAGTGTAGGGTATAGAGTGTAGGGTATAGAGTGTAGGGTATAGAATGTAGGGTATAGAGTGTAGAGTGTAGGGTATAGCGTGTAGAGTGTAGAGTATAGAGTGTAGGGTATAGAGTGTAGGGTATAGAGTGTAGGGTATAGAGTGTAGAGTGTAGGGTATAGAGTGTAGAGTGTAGGGTATAGAGTGTATGGTATAGAGTGTAGGGTATAGAGTGTAGGGTGTAGAGTGTTGGGTATAGAGTGTAGGGTATAGAGTGTAGGGTATAGAGTGTAGGGTATAGAGTGTAGGGTATAGAGTGTAGGGAATAGAGTGTAGAGTGTAAGGTATAGAGTGTAGAGTGTAGGGTATAGAGTGTAGGGTATAGAGTGTAGAGTGTAGGGATTAGAGTGTAGGGTATAGAGTGTAGGGTATAGAGTGTAGGGTATAGAGTGTAGGGTATAGAGTGTAGAGTGTAGGGTATAGAGTGTAGAGTGTAGGGTATAGAGTGTAGGGTATAGAGTGTAGGGTATAGATTGTAGGGTAGAGTGTGTAGAGTGTAGGGTATAGAGTGTAGGGTATAGAGTGTAGGGTATAGAGTGTAGAGTGTAGGGATTAGAGTGTAGGGTATAGAGTGTAGGGTGTAGAGTGTAGGGTATAGAGTGTAGAGTGTAGGGTATAGAGTGTATGGTATAGAGTGTAGGGTATAGAGTGTAGGGTGTAGAGTGTAGGGTATAGAGTGTAGGGTATAGAGTGTAGGGTATAGAGTGTAGGGAATAGAGTGTAGAGTGTAAGGTATAGAGTGTAGAGTGTGGGTATAGAGTGTAGGGTATAGAGTGTAGAGTGAAGGGATTAAAGTGTAGGGTATAGAGTGTAGGGTGTAGAGTGTAGGGTATAGAGTGTAGAGTGTAGGGTATAGAGTGTATGGTATAGAGTGTAGGGTATAGAGTGTAGGGTGTAGAGTGTAGGGTATAGAGTGTAGGGTATAAAGTGTAGGGTATAGAGTGTAGGGTATAGAGTGTAGGGAATAGATTGTAGAGTGTAAGGTATAGAGTGTAGAGTGTAGGGTATATAGTGTAGGGTATAGACTGTAGGGTATAGAGTGTAGGGTATAGAGTGTAGGGTATAGATTGTAGAGTGTAGGCTATAGAGTGTAGGGTATAGAGTGTAGAGTGTAGGGTATAGAGTGTAGGGTATAGAGTGTAGGGTATAGAGTGTAGAGTGTAGGGTATAGTGTGTAGGGTATAGAGTGCATGGTGTAGAGTGTAGGGTATAGAGTGTAGGGTATAGAGTGTAGAGTGTAGGGTATAGAGTGTATGCTATAGAGTGTATGGTGTAGAGTGTATGGTATAAAGTGTAGGGTATAGATTGTAGAGTGTATGGTATAGAGTGTAGGGTATAGAGTGTAGAGTATAGAGTGTATGTTATAGAGTGTAGGGTATAGAGTGTAGGGTAGAGAGTGTAGAGTGTAGGGTATAGAGTGTAGGGTATAGAGTTTAGGGTATAGAGTGTAGAGTGTCGGGATTATAGTGTAGGGTATAGAGTGTAGGGTATTGAGTGTAGGGTATAGAGTGTAGGGTATAGAGTGTAGGGTATAGAGTGTAGGGTATAGAGTGTAGAGTGTAGGGTATAGAGTGTAGAGTGTAGGGTATAGAGTGTAGGGTATAGAGTGTAGGGTATAGAGTGTAGGGTAGAGAGTGTAGAGTGTAGGGTATAGAGTGTAGGGTATAGAGTGTAGGGTATAGAGTGTAGAGTGTAGGGATTAGAGTGTAGGGTATAGAGTGTAGGGTGTAGAGTGTAGGGTATAGAGTGTTGGGCATAGAGTGTAGGGTATAGAGTGTAGGGTATAGAGTGTAGAGTGTAGGGTATAGAGTGTATGGTATAGAGTGTAGGGTATAGAGTGTAGGGTATAGAGTGTAGGGTATAGAGTGTCGGGCAAAGAGTGTAGGGTATAGAGTGTAGGGTATAGAGTGTAGGGTATAGAGTGTAGGGTATAGAGTGTAGGGAATAGAGTGTAGAGTGTAAGGTATAGAGTGTAGGGTATAGAGTGTACGGTATAGAGTGTAGGGTATAGAGTGTATGGTATAGAGTGTAGGGTATAGAGTGTAGAGTGTAGGGTATAGAATGTAGGGATTAGAGTGTAGGGTATAGAGTGTAGGGTGTAGAGTGTAGGGTATAGAGTGTAGAGTGTAGGGTATAGAGTGTATGGTATAGAGTGTAGAGTGTAGGGTATAGAGTATATGGTATAGAGTGTAGGGTATAGAGTGTAGGGAATAGAGTGTAGAGTGTAAGGTATAGAGTGTAGGGTATAGAGTGTAGGGTATAGAGTGTAGAGTGTTGGGATTAGAGTGTAGGGTATAGAGTGTAGGGTGTAGAGTGTAGGGTATAGAGTGTAGAGTGTAGGGTATAGAGTATATGGTATAGAATGTAGGGTATAGAGTGTAGGGTGTAGAGTGTAGGGTATAGAGTGTAGGGTAAAGAGTGTAGGGTATAGAGTGTAGGGAATAGAGTGTAGAGTGTAAGGTATAGAGTGTAGAGTGTAGGGTATAGAGTGTAGGGTATAGAGTGTAGAGTGTAGGGATTAGAGTGTAGGGTATAGAGTGTAGGGTATAGAGTGTAGGGTATAGAGTGTAGAATGTAGGGTATAGAGTGTAGGGTATAGAGTGTAGGGTATAGAGTGTAGGGCATAGAGTGTAGGGTATAGAGTGCAGGGTATAGAGTGTAGAGTGTAGGGTATAGAGTGTAGGGTATAGAGTGTAGGGTATAGAGTGTAGGGTATAGAGTGTATGGTATAGAGTGTAGGGTATAGAGTGTAGGGTATAGAGTGTAGGGTATAGAGTGTAGGGTATAGAGTGTAGAGTGTAGGGTATAGAGTGTAGAGTGTAGGGTATAGAGTGTAGGGTATAGAGTGTAGGGTAGAGAGTGTAGAGTGTAGGGTACAGAGTGTAGGGTATAGAGTGTAGGGTATAGAGTGTAGGGTGTAGAGTGTAGGGTATAGAGTGTAGGGTGTAGAGTGTAGGGTATAGAGTGTAGGGTATAGAGTGTAGGGTATAGAGTGTAGGGAATAGAGTGTAGAGTGTAAGGTATAGAGTGTAGGGTATAGAGTGTACGGTATAGAGTGTAGGGTATAGAGTGTATGGTATAGAGTGTAGGGTATAGAGTGTAGAGTGTAGGGTATAGAGTGTAGGGATTAGAGTGTAGGGTATAGAGTGTAGGGTGTAGAGTGTAGGGTATAGAGAGTAGAGTGTAGGGTATAGAGTGTATGGTATAGAGTGTAGAGTGTCGGGTATAGAGTATATGATATAGAGTGTAGGGTATAGAGTGTAGGGAATAGAGTGTAGAGTGTAAGGTATAGAGTGTAGGGTATAGAGTGTAGGGTATAGAGTGTAGAGTGTTGGGATTAGAGTGTAGGGTATAGAGTGTAGGGTGTAGAGTGTAGGGTATAGAGTGTAGAGTGTAGGGTATAGAGTATATGGTATAGAGTGTAGGGTATAGAGTGTAGGGTGTAGAGTGTAAGGTATAGAGTGTAGGGTATAGAGTGTAGGGTATAGAGTGTAGGGTATAGAGTGTAGAGTGTAGGGTATAGAGTGTAGGGTATAGAGTGTAGGGTATAGAGTGTAGGGTATAGAGTGTAGGGCATAGAGTGTAGGGTATAGAGTGTAGGGTATAGAGTGTAGAGTGTAGGGTATAGAGTGTAGGGTATTGAGTTTAGGGTATAGAGTGTAGAGTGTAGGGTATAGAGTGTAGGGTATAGAGTGTAGGGTATAGAGTGTAGAGTGTAGGGTGTAGAGTGTAGGGTATAGAGTGTAGGGTATAGAGTGTAGGGTATAGAGTGTAGGTATAGAGTGTAGGGCATAGAGTGTAGGGTATAGAGTGTAGGGTATAGAGTGTAGAGTGTAGGGTATAGAGTGTAGGGTATAGAGTGTAGGGTATAGAGTGTAGAGTGTAGGGTATAGAGTGTAGGGTATAGAGTGTTGGGTATAGAGTGTAGGGCATAGAGTGTAGGGTATAGAGTGAAGGGTATAGAGTGTTAAGTGTAGGGTATAGAGTGTAGGGTATAGAGTGTAGGGTATAGAGTGTAGAGTGTAGGGCATAGAGTGTAGAGTGTAGGGTATAGAGTGTAGGGTATAAAGTGTAGGGTATAGAGTGTAGAGTGTAGGGTATAGAGTGTAGAGTGTAGGGTATAGAGTGTAGGGTATAGAGTGTAGGGTAGAGAGTGTAGGGTAGAGAGTGTAGGGTATAGAATGTAGGGTATAGAGTGTAGGGTATAGAGTGTAGAGTGTAGGGATTAGAGTGTAGGGTATAGAGTGTAGGGTGTAGAGTGTAGGGTATAGAGTGTAGAGTGTACGGTATAGAGTGTATGGTATAGAGTGTAGGGTATAGAGTGTGGGGTGTAGAGTGTAGGGTATAGAGTGTAGGGTATAGAGTGTAGGGTATATAGTGTAGGGAATAGAGTGCAGAGTGTAAGGTGTAGAGTGTAGGGTATAGAGTGTATGGTATAGAGTGTAGGGTATAGAGTGTAGGGTGTAGAGTGTTGGGTATAGAGTGTAGGGTATAGAGTGTAGGGTATAGAGTGTAGGGTATAGAGTGTAGGGTATAGAGTGTATGGAATAGAGTGTAGAGTGTAAGGTATAGAGTGTATAGTGTAGGGTATAGAGTGTAGGGTATAGAGTGTAGAGTGTAGGGATTAGAGTGTAGGGTATAGAGTGTAGGGTATAGAGTGTAGGGTATAGAGTGTAGAGTGTAGGGTATAGAGTGTAGAGTGTAGGGTATAGAGTGTAGGGTATAGATTGTAGGGTATAGAGTGTAGGGTAGAGTGTGTAGAGTGTAGGGTATAGAGTGTAGGGTATAGAGTGTAGAGTGTAGGGATTAGAGTGTAGGGTATAGAGTGTAGGGTGTAGAGTGTAGGGTATAGAGTGTAGATTGTAGGGTATAGAGTGTATGGTATAGAGTGTAGGGTATAGAGTGTAGGGTGTAGAGTGTAGGGTATAGAGTGTAGGGTATAGAGTGTAGGGTATAGAGTGTAGGGTATAGAGTGTAGAGTGTAGGGATTAGAGTGTAGGGTATAGAGTGTAGGGTGTAGAGTGTATGGTATAGAGTGTAGAGTGTAGGGTATAGAGTGTATGGTATAGAGTGTAGGGTATAGAGTGTAGGGTGTAGAGTGTAGGGTATAGAGTGTAGGGTATAGAGTGTAGGGTATAGAGTGTAGGGTATAGAGTGTAGAGTGAAGGGATTATAGTGTAGGGTATAGAGTGTAGGGTGTAGAGTGTAGGGTATAGAGTGTAGAGTGTAGGGTATAGAGTGTATGGTATAGAGTGTAGGGTATAGAGTGTAGGGTGTAGAGTGTAGGGTATAGAGTGTAGGGTATAGAGTGTAGGGGATAGAGTGTAGGGTATAGAGTGTAGGGAATAGAGTGTAGAGTGTAAGGTATAGAGTGTAGGGTATAGAGTGTAGGGTATAGACTGTAGGGTATAGAGTGTAGGGTATAGAGTGTAGGGTATAGATTGTAGAGTGTAGGCTATAGAGTGTATGGTATAGAGTGTAGAGTGTAGGGTATAGAGTGTAGGGTATAGAGTGTAGGGTATAGAGTGTAGGGTATAGAGTGTAGAGTGTAGGGTATAGTGTGTAGGGTATAGAGTGCAGGGTGTAGAGTGTAGGGTATAGAGTGTAGGGTATAGAGTGTAGAGTATGGGGTATAGAGTGTATGCTATAGAGTGTATGGTGTAGAGTGTATGGTATAGAGTGTAGGGTATAGAGTGTAGAGTGTATGGTATAGAGTGTAGGGTATAGAGTGTAGGGTATAGAGTGTATGTTATAGAGTGTAGGGTATAGAGTGTAGGGTAGAGAGTGTAGAGTGTAGGGTATAGAGTGTAGATAATAGAGTGTAGGGTATAGAGTGTAGAGTGTCGGGATTAGAGTGTAGGGTATAGAGTGTAGGATGTAGAGTGTAGGGTATAGAGTGTAGAGTGTAGGGTATAGAGTGTATGGTATAGCGTGTAGGGTATAGAGTGTAGGGTTTAGAGTGTAGGGTATAGAGTGTAGGGTATAGAGTGTAGGGTATAGAGTGTAGGGTGTAGAGTGTAGGGTATAGATTGTATGGTATGGAGTGTAGGGTATAGAATGTATGGTATGGAGTGTAGAGTGTAGGATATAGAGTGTAGGGTATAGAGTGTAGAGTGTAGGGTATAGAGTGTAGGGTATAGAGTGTAGGGTATAGAGTGTAGAGTGTAGGGATTAGAGTGTAGGGTATAGAGTGTAGGGTATAGAGTGTAGAGTGTAGGGTATAGAGTGTAGGGTATAGAGTGTAGAGTGTAGGGTATAGAGTGTAAGGTATAGAGTGTAGGGTATAGAGTGTAGGGTATAGAGTGTAGAGTGTAGGTTATAGAGTGTAGGGTATAGAGTGTAGGGTATAGAGTGTAGAGTGTAGAGTATAGAGTGTAGGGTATAGAGTGTAGGGTATAGAGTGTAGGGCATAGAGTGTAGGGTATAGAGTGTAGGGTGTAGAGTGTAGGGTATAGAGTGTAGGGTATAGAGTGTAGGGTATAGAGTGTAGGGTATAGAGTGTATGGTATAGAGTGTAGGGTATAGAGTGTAGGGCATAGAGTGTAGGGTATAGAGTGTAGGGTGTAGAGTGTAGGGTATAGAGTGTAGGGTATAGAGTGTAGGGTATAGAGTGTAGGGTATAGAGTGTAGGGTAGAGAGTGTAGAGTGTAGGGTATAGAGTGTAGATAATAGAGTGTAGGGTATAGAGTGTAGAGTGTCGGGATTAGAGTGTAGGGTATAGAGTGTAGTCTGTAGAGTGTAGGGTATAGAGTGTAGAGTGTAGGGTATAGAGTGTATGGTATAGCGTGTAGGGTATAGAGTGTAGGGTGTAGAGTGTAGGGTATAGAGTGTAGGGTATAGAGTGTAGGGTATAGAGTGTAGGGTATAGAGTGTAGAGTGTAGGGTATAGAGTGTAGGGTATAGAGTGTAGGGCATAGAGTGTAGGGTATAGAGTGTAGGGTATAGAGTGTAGAGTGTAGGGTATAGAGTGTAGGGTATTGAGTTTAGGGTATAGAGTGTAGAGTGTAGGGTATAGAGTGTAGGGTATAGAGTGTAGGGTATAGAGTGTAGAGTGTAGGGTGTAGAGTGTAGGGTATAGAGTGTAGGGTATAGACTGTAGGGTATAGAGTGTAGGGTATAGAGTGTAGGGTATAGATTGTAGAGTGTAGGCTATAGAGTGTATGGTATAGAGTGTAGAGTGTAGGGTATAGAGTGTAGGGTATAGAGTGTAGGGTATAGAGTGTAGGGTATAGAGTGTAGAGTGTAGGGTATAGTGTGTAGGGTATAGAGTGCAGGGTGTAGAGTGTAGGGTATAGAGTGTAGGGTATAGAGTGTAGAGTATGGGGTATAGAGTGTATGCTATAGAGTGTATGGTGTAGAGTGTATGGTATAGAGTGTAGGGTATAGAGTGTAGAGTGTATGGTATAGAGTGTAGGGTATAGAGTGTAGGGTATAGAGTGTATGTTATAGAGTGTAGGGTATAGAGTGTAGGGTAGAGAGTGTAGAGTGTAGGGTATAGAGTGTAGATAATAGAGTGTAGGGTATAGAGTGTAGAGTGTCGGGATTAGAGTGTAGGGTATAGAGTGTAGGATGTAGAGTGTAGGGTATAGAGTGTAGAGTGTAGGGTATAGAGTGTATGGTATAGCGTGTAGGGTATAGAGTGTAGGGTTTAGAGTGTAGGGTATAGAGTGTAGGGTATAGAGTGTAGGGTATAGAGTGTAGGGTGTAGAGTGTAGGGTATAGATTGTATGGTATGGAGTGTAGGGTATAGAATGTATGGTATGGAGTGTAGAGTGTAGGATATAGAGTGTAGGGTATAGAGTGTAGAGTGTAGGGTATAGAGTGTAGGGTATAGAGTGTAGGGTATAGAGTGTAGAGTGTAGGGATTAGAGTGTAGGGTATAGAGTGTAGGGTATAGAGTGTAGAGTGTAGGGTATAGAGTGTAGGGTATAGAGTGTAGAGTGTAGGGTATAGAGTGTAAGGTATAGAGTGTAGGGTATAGAGTGTAGGGTATAGAGTGTAGAGTGTAGGTTATAGAGTGTAGGGTATAGAGTGTAGGGTATAGAGTGTAGAGTGTAGAGTATAGAGTGTAGGGTATAGAGTGTAGGGTATAGAGTGTAGGGCATAGAGTGTAGGGTATAGAGTGTAGGGTGTAGAGTGTAGGGTATAGAGTGTAGGGTATAGAGTGTAGGGTATAGAGTGTAGGGTATAGAGTGTATGGTATAGAGTGTAGGGTATAGAGTGTAGGGCATAGAGTGTAGGGTATAGAGTGTAGGGTGTAGAGTGTAGGGTATAGAGTGTAGGGTATAGAGTGTAGGGTATAGAGTGTAGGGTATAGAGTGTAGGGTAGAGAGTGTAGAGTGTAGGGTATAGAGTGTAGATAATAGAGTGTAGGGTATAGAGTGTAGAGTGTCGGGATTAGAGTGTAGGGTATAGAGTGTAGTCTGTAGAGTGTAGGGTATAGAGTGTAGAGTGTAGGGTATAGAGTGTATGGTATAGCGTGTAGGGTATAGAGTGTAGGGTGTAGAGTGTAGGGTATAGAGTGTAGGGTATAGAGTGTAGGGTATAGAGTGTAGGGTATAGAGTGTAGAGTGTAGGGTATAGAGTGTAGGGTATAGAGTGTAGGGCATAGAGTGTAGGGTATAGAGTGTAGGGTATAGAGTGTAGAGTGTAGGGTATAGAGTGTAGGGTATTGAGTTTAGGGTATAGAGTGTAGAGTGTAGGGTATAGAGTGTAGGGTATAGAGTGTAGGGTATAGAGTGTAGAGTGTAGGGTGTAGAGTGTAGGGTATAGAGTGTAGGGTATAGAGTGTAGGGTATAGAGTGTAGGTATAGAGTGTAGGGCATAGAGTGTAGGGTATAGAGTGTAGGGTATAGAGTGTAGAGTGTAGGGTATAGAGTGTAGGGTATAGAGTGTAGGGTATAGAGTGTAGAGTGTAGGGTATAGAGTGTAGGGTATAGAGTGTTGGGTATAGAGTGTAGGGCATAGAGTGTAGGGTATAGAGTGAAGGGTATAGAGTGTTAAGTGTAGGGTATAGAGTGTAGGGTATAGAGTGTAGGGTATAGAGTGTAGAGTGTAGGGCATAGAGTGTAGAGTGTAGGGTATAGAGTGTAGGGTATAAAGTGTAGGGTATAGAGTGTAGAGTGTAGGGTATAGAGTGTAGAGTGTAGGGTATAGAGTGTAGGGTATAGAGTGTAGGGTAGAGAGTGTAGGGTAGAGAGTGTAGGGTATAGAATGTAGGGTATAGAGTGTAGGGTATAGAGTGTAGAGTGTAGGGATTAGAGTGTAGGGTATAGAGTGTAGGGTGTAGAGTGTAGGGTATAGAGTGTAGAGTGTACGGTATAGAGTGTATGGTATAGAGTGTAGGGTATAGAGTGTGGGGTGTAGAGTGTAGGGTATAGAGTGTAGGGTATAGAGTGTAGGGTATATAGTGTAGGGAATAGAGTGCAGAGTGTAAGGTATAGAGTGTAGAGTGTAGGGTATAGAGTGTATGGTATAGAGTGTAGGGTATAGAGTGTAGGGTGTAGAGTGTTGGGTATAGAGTGTAGGGTATAGAGTGTAGGGTATAGAGTGTAGGGTATAGAGTGTAGGGTATAGAGTGTATGGAATAGAGTGTAGAGTGTAAGGTATAGAGTGTATAGTGTAGGGTATAGAGTGTAGGGTATAGAGTGTAGAGTGTAGGGATTAGAGTGTAGGGTATAGAGTGTAGGGTATAGAGTGTAGGGTATAGAGTGTAGAGTGTAGGGTATAGAGTGTAGAGTGTAGGGTATAGAGTGTAGGGTATAGATTGTAGGGTATAGAGTGTAGGGTAGAGTGTGTAGAGTGTAGGGTATAGAGTGTAGGGTATAGAGTGTAGGGTATAGAGTGTAGAGTGTAGGGATTAGAGTGTAGGGTATAGAGTGTAGGGTGTAGAGTGTAGGGTATAGAGTGTAGATTGTAGGGTATAGAGTGTATGGTATAGAGTGTAGGGTATAGAGTGTAGGGTGTAGAGTGTAGGGTATAGAGTGTAGGGTATAGAGTGTAGGGTATAGAGTGTAGGGTATAGAGTGTAGAGTGTAGGGATTAGAGTGTAGGGTATAGAGTGTAGGGTGTAGAGTGTATGGTATAGAGTGTAGAGTGTAGGGTATAGAGTGTATGGTATAGAGTGTAGGGTATAGAGTGTAGGGTGTAGAGTGTAGGGTATAGAGTGTAGGGTATAGAGTGTAGAGTGAAGGGATTATAGTGTAGGGTATAGAGTGTAGGGTGTAGAGTGTAGGGTATAGAGTGTAGAGTGTAGGGTATAGAGTGTATGGTATAGAGTGTAGGGTATAGAGTGTAGGGTGTAGAGTGTAGGGTATAGAGTGTAGGGTATAGAGTGTAGGGTATAGAGTGTAGGGTATAGAGTGTAGGGAATAGAGTGTAGAGTGTAAGGTATAGAGTGTAGGGTATAGAGTGTAGGGTATAGACTGTAGGGTATAGAGTGTAGGGTATAGAGTGTAGGGTATAGATTGTAGAGTGTAGGCTATAGAGTGTATGGTATAGAGTGTAGAGTGTAGGGTATAGAGTGTAGGGTATAGAGTGTAGGGTATAGAGTGTAGGGTATAGAGTGTAGAGTGTAGGGTATAGTGTGTAGGGTATAGAGTGCAGGGTGTAGAGTGTAGGGTATAGAGTGTAGGGTATAGAGTGTAGAGTATGGGGTATAGAGTGTATGCTATAGAGTGTATGGTGTAGAGTGTATGGTATAGAGTGTAGGGTATAGAGTGTAGAGTGTATGGTATAGAGTGTAGGGTATAGAGTGTAGGGTATAGAGTGTATGTTATAGAGTGTAGGGTATAGAGTGTAGGGTAGAGAGTGTAGAGTGTAGGGTATAGAGTGTAGATAATAGAGTGTAGGGTATAGAGTGTAGAGTGTCGGGATTAGAGTGTAGGGTATAGAGTGTAGGATGTAGAGTGTAGGGTATAGAGTGTAGGGTATAGAGTGTAGGGTATATAGTGTAGGGAATAGAGTGTAGAGTGTAAGGTATAGAGTGTAGAGTGTAGGGTATAGAGTGTAGGGTATAGAGTGTAGAGTGTAGGGATTAGAGTGTAGGGTATAGAGTGAGGGTATAGAGTGTAGGGTATAGAGTGTAGAGTGTAGGGTATATAGTGTAGGGTATATAGTGTAGGGTATAGAGTGTAGGGCATAGACTGTAGGGTATAGAGTGTAGGGTATAGAGTGTAGGGTATAGAGTGTAGGGTATAGAGTGTAGGGTATAGATTGTAGAGTGTAGGGTATAGAGTGTAGGGTATAGAGTGTAGGGTATAGAGTGTAGGGTATAGAGTGTAGGGTATAGAGTGTAGGGCATAGAGTGTAGGGTATAGAGTGTAGGGTATAGAGTGTAGGGTATTGAGTGTAGGGTATAGAGTGTAGGGTATAGAGTGTAGGGCATAGAGTGTAGGGTATAGAGTGTAGGGTATAGAGTGTAGGGTATTGAGTGTAGGGTATAGAGTGTAGAGTGTAGGGTATAGAGTGTAGGGTATAGAGTGTAGGGTATAGAGTGTAGAGTGTAGGGTGTAGAGTGTAGGGTATAGAGTGTAGGGTATAGAGTGTAGGGTATAGAGTGTAGGTATAGAGTGTAGGGCATAGAGTGTAGGGTAAAGAGTGTAGGGTATAGAGTGTAGAGTGTAGGGTATAGAGTGTAGGGTATAGAGTGTAGGGTATAGAGTGTAGAGTGTAGAGTATAGAGTGTAGGGTATAGAGTGTAGGGTATAGAGTGTAGAGTGTAGGGTATAGAGTGTAGGGTATAGAGTTTAGGGTATAGAGTGTAGGGCATAGAGTGTAGGGTATAGAGTGTAGGGTATAGAGTATAGAGTGTAGGGTATAGAGTGTAGGGTATAGAGTGTAGGGTATAAAGTGTAGGGTATAGAGTGTAGAGTGTAGGGTATAGAGTGTAGAGTGTAGGGCATAGAGTGTAGAGTGTAGGGTATAGAGTGTAGGGTATAAAGTGTAGGGTATAGAGTGTAGAGTGTAGGGTACAGAGTGTAGAGTGTAGGGTATAGAGTGTAGGGTATAGAGTGTAGGGTAGAGAGTGTAGGGTAGAGAGTGTAGAGTGTAGGGTATAGAGTGTAGGGTATAGAGTGTAGGGTATAGAGTGTAGAGTGTAGGGATTAGAGTGTAGGGTATAGAGTGTAGGGTGTAGATTGTAGGGTATAGAGTGTAGAGTGTAGGGTATAGAGTGTATGGTATAGAGAGTAGGGTATAGAGTGTGGGGTGTAGAGTGTAGGGTATAGAGTGTAGGGTATAGAGTGTAGGGTATATAGTGTAGGGAATAGAGTGTAGAGTGTAAGGTATAGAGTGTAGGGTATAGAGTGTATGGTATAGAGTGTAGGGTATAGAGTGTAGGGTGTAGAGTGTAGGGTATAGAGTGTAGAGAATAGAGTGTAGAGTGTAAGGTATAGAGTGTATAGTGTAGGGTATAGAGTGTAGGGTATAGAGTGTAGAGTGTAGGGATTAGAGTGTAGGGTATAGAGTGTAGGGTATAGAGTGTAGGGTATAGAGTGTAGGGTATAGAGTGTAGGGTATAGAGTGTAGAGTGTAGGGTATAGAGTGTAGAGTGTAGGGTATAGAGTGTAGGGTATAGATTGTAGGGTATAAAGTGTAGGGTAGAGTGTGTAGAGTGTAGGGTATAGAGTGTAGGGTATAGAGTGTAGGGTATAGAGTGTAGAGTGTAGGGATTAGAGTGTAGGGTATAGATTGTAGGGTGTAGAGTGTAGGGTATAGAGTGTAGAGTGTAGGGTATAGAGTGTATGGTATAGAGTGTAGGGTATAGAGTGTAGGGTGTAGAGTGTAGGGTATAGAGTGTAGGGTATAGAGTGTAGGGTATAGAGTGTAGGGTATAGAGTGTAGAGTGTAGGGATTAGAGTGTAGGGTATAGAGTGTAGGGTGTAGAGTGTAGGGTATAGAGTGTAGAGTGTAGGGTATAGAGTGTATGGTATAGAGTGTAGGGTGTAGAGTGTAGGGTATAGAGTGTAGGGTATAGAGTGTAGGGTATAGAGTGTAGGGTATAGAGTGTAGAGTGAAAGGATTAGAGTGTAGGGTATAGAGTGTAGGGTGTAGAGTGTAGGGTATAGAGTGTAGAGTGTAGGGTATAGAGTGTATGGTATAGAGTGTAGGGTATAGAGTGTAGGGTGTAGAGTGTAGGGTATAGAGTGTAGGGTATAGAGTGTAGGGTATAGAGTGTAGGGTATAGAGTGTAGGGAATAGAGTGTAGAGTGTAAGGTATAGAGTGTAGAGTGTAGGGTATCGAGTGTAGGGTATAGAGTGTAGGGTATAGAGTGTAGGGTACAGATTGTAGAGTGTAGGCTATAGAGTGTAGGGTATAGAGTGTAGAATGTAGGGTATAGAGTGTAGGGTATAGAGTGTAGGGTATAGAGTGTAGGGTATAGAGTGTAGAGTGTAGGGTATAGTGTGTAGGGTATAGAGTGCAGGGTGTAGAGTGTAGGGTATAGAGTGTAGGGTATAGAGTGTAGGGTATAGAGTGTATGCTATAGAGTGTATAGTGTAGAGTGTATGGTATAGAGTGTAGGGTATAGAGTGTAGGGTATAGAGTGTATGTTATAGAGTGTAGTGTATAGAGTGTAGGGTAGAGAGTGTAGAGTGTAGGGTATAGAGTGTAGATAATAGAGTGTAGGGTATAGAGTGTAGAGTGTCGGGATTAGAGTGTAGGGTATAGAGTGTAGGATGTGGAGTGTAGGGTATAGAGTGTAGAGTGTAGGGTATAGAGTGTATGGTATAGCGTGTAGGAGATAGAGTGTAGGGTGTAGAGTGTAGGGTATAGAGTGTAGGGTATAGAGTGTAGGGTATAGAGTGTAGGGTGTAGAGTGTAGGGTATAGGGTGTATGGTATAGAGTGTAGGGTATAGAGTGTATGGTATAGAGTGTAGAGTGTAGGATATAGAGTGTAGGGTATAGAGTGTAGAGTGTAGGGTATAGAGTGTAGGGTATAGAGTGTAGGGTATAGAGTGTAGAGTGTAGGGATTAGAGTGTAGGGTATAGAGTGTAGGGTATAGAGTGTAGAGTGTAGGGTATAGATTGTAGGGTATAGAGTGTAGAGTGTAGGGTATAGAGTGTAGGGTATATAGTGTAGGGTATAGAGTGTAGGGTATAGAGTGTAGAGTGTAGGTTATAGAGTGTAGGGTATATAGTGTAGGGTATAGAGTGTAGAGTGTAGGGTATAGAGTGTAGGGTATAGAGTGTAGGGTATAGAGTGTAGGGAATAGAGTGTAGGGTATAGAGTGTAGGGTGTAGAGTGTAGGGCATAGAGTGTAGGGTATAGAGTGTAGAGTGTAGGGTATAGAGTGTAGGGTATAGAGTGTAGGGTATAGAGTGTAGGGTATAGAATGTAGGGTATAGAGTGTAGAGTGTAGGGTATAGCGTGTAGAGTGTAGAGTATAGAGTGTAGGGTATAGAGTGTAGGGTATAGAGTGTAGGGTATAGAGTGTAGAGTGTAGGGTATAGAGTGTAGAGTGTAGGGTATAGAGTGTATGGTATAGAGTGTAGGGTATAGAGTGTAGGGTGTAGAGTGTTGGGTATAGAGTGTAGGGTATAGAGTGTAGGGTATAGAGTGTAGGGTATAGAGTGTAGGGTATAGAGTGTAGGGAATAGAGTGTAGAGTGTAAGGTATAGAGTGTAGAGTGTAGGGTATAGAGTGTAGGGTATAGAGTGTAGAGTGTAGGGATTAGAGTGTAGGGTATAGAGTGTAGGGTATAGAGTGTAGGGTATAGAGTGTAGGGTATAGAGTGTAGAGTGTAGGGTATAGAGTGTAGAGTGTAGGGTATAGAGTGTAGGGTATAGAGTGTAGGGTATAGATTGTAGGGTAGAGTGTGTAGAGTGTAGGGTATAGAGTGTAGGGTATAGAGTGTAGGGTATAGAGTGTAGAGTGTAGGGATTAGAGTGTAGGGTATAGAGTGTAGGGTGTAGAGTGTAGGGTATAGAGTGTAGAGTGTAGGGTATAGAGTGTATGGTATAGAGTGTAGGGTATAGAGTGTAGGGTGTAGAGTGTAGGGTATAGAGTGTAGGGTATAGAGTGTAGGGTATAGAGTGTAGGGAATAGAGTGTAGAGTGTAAGGTATAGAGTGTAGAGTGTGGGTATAGAGTGTAGGGTATAGAGTGTAGAGTGAAGGGATTAAAGTGTAGGGTATAGAGTGTAGGGTGTAGAGTGTAGGGTATAGAGTGTAGAGTGTAGGGTATAGAGTGTATGGTATAGAGTGTAGGGTATAGAGTGTAGGGTGTAGAGTGTAGGGTATAGAGTGTAGGGTATAGAGTGTAGGGTATAGAGTGTAGGGTATAGAGTGTAGGGAATAGATTGTAGAGTGTAAGGTATAGAGTGTAGAGTGTAGGGTATATAGTGTAGGGTATAGACTGTAGGGTATAGAGTGTAGGGTATAGAGTGTAGGGTATAGATTGTAGAGTGTAGGCTATAGAGTGTAGGGTATAGAGTGTAGAGTGTAGGGTATAGAGTGTAGGGTATAGAGTGTAGGGTATAGAGTGTAGAGTGTAGGGTATAGTGTGTAGGGTATAGAGTGCATGGTGTAGAGTGTAGGGTATAGAGTGTAGGGTATAGAGTGTAGAGTGTAGGGTATAGAGTGTATGCTATAGAGTGTATGGTGTAGAGTGTATGGTATAAAGTGTAGGGTATAGATTGTAGAGTGTATGGTATAGAGTGTAGGGTATAGAGTGTAGAGTATAGAGTGTATGTTATAGAGTGTAGGGTATAGAGTGTAGGGTAGAGAGTGTCGAGTGTAGGGTATAGAGTGTAGGGTATAGAGTTTAGGGTATAGAGTGTAGCGTGTCGGGATTAGAGTGTAGGGTATAGAGTGTAGGGTATTGAGTGTAGGGTATAGAGTGTAGGGTATAGAGTGTAGGGTATAGAGTGTAGGGTATAGAGTGTAGAGTGTAGGGTATAGAGTGTAGAGTGTAGGGTATAGAGTGTAGGGTATAGAGTGTAGGGTATAGAGTGTAGGGTAGAGAGTGTAGAGTGTAGGGTATAGAGTGTAGGGTATAGAGTGTAGGGTATAGAGTGTAGAGTGTAGGGATTAGAGTGTAGGGTATAGAGTGTAGGGTGTAGAGTGTAGGGTATAGAGTGTTGGGCATAGAGTGTAGGGTATAGAGTGTAGGGTATAGAGTGTAGAGTGTAGGGTATAGAGTGTATGGTATAGAGTGTAGGGTATAGAGTGTAGGGTATAGAGTGTAGGGTATAGAGTGTCGGGCAAAGAGTGTAGGGTATAGAGTGTAGGGTATAGAGTGTAGGGTATAGAGTGTAGGGAATAGAGTGTAGAGTGTAAGGTATAGAGTGTAGGGTATAGAGTGTACGGTATAGAGTGTAGGGTATAGAGTGTATGGTATAGAGTGTAGGGTATAGAGTGTAGAGTGTAGGGTATAGAATGTAGGGATTAGAGTGTAGGGTATAGAGTGTAGGGTGTAGAGTGTAGGGTATAGAGTGTAGAGTGTAGGGTATAGAGTGTATGGTATAGAGTGTAGAGTGTAGGGTATAGAGTATATGGTATAGAGTGTAGGGTATAGAGTGTAGGGAATAGAGTGTAGAGTGTAAGGTATAGAGTGTAGGGTATAGAGTGTAGGGTATAGAGTGTAGAGTGTTGGGATTAGAGTGTAGGGTATAGAGTGTAGGGTGTAGAGTGTAGGGTATAGAGTGTAGAGTGTAGGGTATAGAGTATATGGTATAGAATGTAGGGTATAGAGTGTAGGGTGTAGAGTGTAGGGTATAGAGTGTAGGGTAAAGAGTGTAGGGTATAGAGTGTAGGGAATAGAGTGTAGAGTGTAAGGTATAGAGTGTAGAGTGTAGGGTATAGAGTGTAGGGTATAGAGTGTAGAGTGTAGGGATTAGAGTGTAGGGTATAGAGTGTAGGGTATAGAGTGTAGGGTATAGAGTGTAGAATGTAGGGTATAGAGTGTAGGGTATAGAGTGTAGGGTATAGAGTGTAGGGCATAGAGTGTAGGGTATAGAGTGCAGGGTATAGAGTGTAGAGTGTAGGGTATAGAGTGTAGGGTATAGAGTGTAGGGTATAGAGTGTAGGGTATAGAGTGTATGGTATAGAGTGTAGGGTATAGAGTGTAGGGTATAGAGTGTAGGGTATAGAGTGTAGGGTATAGAGTGTAGAGTGTAGGGTATAGAGTGTAGAGTGTAGGGTATAGAGTGTAGGGTATAGAGTGTAGGGTAGAGAGTGTAGAGTGTAGGGTACAGAGTGTAGGGTATAGAGTGTAGGGTATAGAGTGTAGGGTGTAGAGTGTAGGGTATAGAGTGTAGGGTGTAGAGTGTAGGGTATAGAGTGTAGGGTATAGAGTGTAGGGTATAGAGTGTAGGGTATAGAGTGTAGGGAATAGAGTGTAGAGTGTAAGGTATAGAGTGTAGGGTATAGAGTGTACGGTATAGAGTGTAGGGTATAGAGTGTATGGTATAGAGTGTAGGGTATAGAGTGTAGAGTGTAGGGCATAGAGTGTAGGGTATAGAGTGTAGGGTATAGAGTGTAGAGTGTAGGGTATAGAGTGTAGGGTATTGAGTTTAGGGTATAGAGTGTAGAGTGTAGGGTATAGAGTGTAGGGTATAGAGTGTAGGGTATAGAGTGTAGAGTGTAGGGTGTAGAGTGTAGGGTATAGAGTGTAGGGTATAGAGTGTAGGGTATAGAGTGTAGGTATAGAGTGTAGGGCATAGAGTGTAGGGTATAGAGTGTAGGGTATAGAGTGTAGAGTGTAGGGTATAGAGTGTAGGGTATAGAGTGTAGGGTATAGAGTGTAGAGTGTAGGGTATAGAGTGTAGGGTATAGAGTGTTGGGTATAGAGTGTAGGGCATAGAGTGTAGGGTATAGAGTGAAGGGTATAGAGTGTTAAGTGTAGGGTATAGAGTGTAGGGTATAGAGTGTAGGGTATAGAGTGTAGAGTGTAGGGCATAGAGTGTAGAGTGTAGGGTATAGAGTGTAGGGTATAAAGTGTAGGGTATAGAGTGTAGAGTGTAGGGTATAGAGTGTAGAGTGTAGGGTATAGAGTGTAGGGTATAGAGTGTAGGGTAGAGAGTGTAGGGTAGAGAGTGTAGGGTATAGAATGTAGGGTATAGAGTGTAGGGTATAGAGTGTAGAGTGTAGGGATTAGAGTGTAGGGTATAGAGTGTAGGGTGTAGAGTGTAGGGTATAGAGTGTAGAGTGTACGGTATAGAGTGTATGGTATAGAGTGTAGGGTATAGAGTGTGGGGTGTAGAGTGTAGGGTATAGAGTGTAGGGTATAGAGTGTAGGGTATATAGTGTAGGGAATAGAGTGCAGAGTGTAAGGTATAGAGTGTAGAGTGTAGGGTATAGAGTGTATGGTATAGAGTGTAGGGTATAGAGTGTAGGGTGTAGAGTGTTGGGTATAGAGTGTAGGGTATAGAGTGTAGGGTATAGAGTGTAGGGTATAGAGTGTAGGGTATAGAGTGTATGGAATAGAGTGTAGAGTGTAAGGTATAGAGTGTATAGTGTAGGGTATAGAGTGTAGGGTATAGAGTGTAGAGTGTAGGGATTAGAGTGTAGGGTATAGAGTGTAGGGTATAGAGTGTAGGGTATAGAGTGTAGAGTGTAGGGTATAGAGTGTAGAGTGTAGGGTATAGAGTGTAGGGTATAGATTGTAGGGTATAGAGTGTAGGGTAGAGTGTGTAGAGTGTAGGGTATAGAGTGTAGGGTATAGAGTGTAGGGTATAGAGTGTAGAGTGTAGGGATTAGAGTGTAGGGTATAGAGTGTAGGGTGTAGAGTGTAGGGTATAGAGTGTAGATTGTAGGGTATAGAGTGTATGGTATAGAGTGTAGGGTATAGAGTGTAGGGTGTAGAGTGTAGGGTATAGAGTGTAGGGTATAGAGTGTAGGGTATAGAGTGTAGGGTATAGAGTGTAGAGTGTAGGGATTAGAGTGTAGGGTATAGAGTGTAGGGTGTAGAGTGTATGGTATAGAGTGTAGAGTGTAGGGTATAGAGTGTATGGTATAGAGTGTAGGGTATAGAGTGTAGGGTGTAGAGTGTAGGGTATAGAGTGTAGGGTATAGAGTGTAGGGTATAGAGTGTAGGGTATAGAGTGTAGAGTGAAGGGATTATAGTGTAGGGTATAGAGTGTAGGGTGTAGAGTGTAGGGTATAGAGTGTAGAGTGTAGGGTATAGAGTGTATGGTATAGAGTGTAGGGTATAGAGTGTAGGGTGTAGAGTGTAGGGTATAGAGTGTAGGGTATAGAGTGTAGGGGATAGAGTGTAGGGTATAGAGTGTAGGGAATAGAGTGTAGAGTGTAAGGTATAGAGTGTAGGGTATAGAGTGTAGGGTATAGACTGTAGGGTATAGAGTGTAGGGTATAGAGTGTAGGGTATAGATTGTAGAGTGTAGGCTATAGAGTGTATGGTATAGAGTGTAGAGTGTAGGGTATAGAGTGTAGGGTATAGAGTGTAGGGTATAGAGTGTAGGGTATAGAGTGTAGAGTGTAGGGTATAGTGTGAAGGGTATAGAGTGCAGGGTGTAGAGTGTAGGGTATAGAGTGTAGGGTATAGAGTGTAGAGTATGGGGTATAGAGTGTATGCTATAGAGTGTATGGTGTAGAGTGTATGGTATAGAGTGTAGGGTATAGAGTGTAGAGTGTATGGTATAGAGTGTAGGGTATAGAGTGTAGGGTATAGAGTGTATTTTATAGAGTGTAGGGTATAGAGTGTAGGGTAGAGAGTGTAGAGTGTAGGGTATAGAGTGTAGATAATAGAGTGTAGGGTATAGAGTGTAGAGTGTCGGGATTAGAGTGTAGGGTATAGAGTGTAGGATGTAGAGTGTAGGGTATAGAGTGTAGAGTGTAGGGTATAGAGTGTATGGTATAGCGTGTAGGGTATAGAGTGTAGGGTGTAGAGTGTAGGGTATAGAGTGTAGGGTATAGAGTGTAGGGTATAGAGTGTAGGGTGTAGAGTGTAGGGTATAGATTGTATGGTATAGAGTGTAGGGTATAGAATGTATGGTATGGAGTGTAGAGTGTAGGATATAGAGTGTAGGGTATAGAGTGTAGAGTGTAGGGTATAGAGTGTAGGGTATAGAGTGTAGGGTATAGAGTGTAGAGTGTAGGGATTAGAGTGTAGGGTATAGAGTGTAGGGTATAGAGTGTAGAGTGTAGGGTATAGAGTGTAGGGTATAGAGTGTAGAGTGTAGGGTATAGAGTGTAAGGTATAGAGTGTAGGGTATAGAGTGTAGGGTATAGAGTGTAGAGTGTAGGTTATAGAGTGTAGGGTATAGAGTGTAGGGTATAGAGTGTAGAGTGTAGAGTATAGAGTGTAGGGTATAGAGTGTAGGGTATAGAGTGTAGGGCATAGAGTGTAGGGTATAGAGTGTAGGGTGTAGAGTGTAGGGTATAGAGTGTAGGGTATAGAGTGTAGGGTATAGAGTGTAGGGTATAGAGTGTATGGTATAGAGTGTAGGGTATAGAGTGTAGGGCATAGAGTGTAGGGTATAGAGTGTAGGGTGTAGAGTGTAGGGTATAGAGTGTAGGGTATAGAGTGTAGGGTATAGAGTGTAGGGTATAGAGTGTAGGGTAGAGAGTGTAGAGTGTATGGTATAGAGTGTAGATAATAGAGTGTAGGGTATAGAGTGTAGAGTGTCGGGATTAGAGTATAGGGTATAGAGTGTAGGATGTAGAGTGTAGGGTATAGAGTGTAGAGTGTAGGGTATAGAGTGTATGGTATAGCGTGTAGGGTATAGAGTGTAGGGTGTAGAGTGTAGGGTATAGAGTGTAGGGTATAGAGTGTAGGGTATAGAGTGTAGGGTATAGAGTGTAGAGTGTAGGGTATAGAGTGTAGGGTATAGAGTGTAGGGTATAGAGTGTAGGGTATAGAGTGTAGGGCATAGAGTGTAGGGTATAGAGTGTAGGGTATAGAGTGTAGAGTGTAGGGTATAGAGTGTAGGGTATTGAGTTTAGGGTATAGAGTGTAGAGTGTAGGGTATAGAGTGTAGGGTATAGAGTGTAGGGTATAGAGTGTAGAGTGTAGGGTGTAGAGTGTAGGGTATAGAGTGTAGGGTATAGAGTGTAGGGTATAGAGTGTAGGTATAGAGTGTAGGGCATAGAGTGTAGGGTATAGAGTGTAGGGTATAGAGTGTAGAGTGTAGGGTATAGAGTGTAGGGTATAGAGTGTAGGGTATAGAGTGTAGAGTGTAGGGTATAGAGTGTAGGGTATAGAGTGTTGGGTATAGAGTGTAGGGCATAGAGTGTAGGGTATAGAGTGAAGGGTATAGAGTGTTAAGTGTAGGGTATAGAGTGTAGGGTATAGAGTGTAGGGTATAGAGTGTAGAGTGTAGGGCATAGAGTGTAGAGTGTAGGGTATAGAGTGTAGGGTATAAAGTGTAGGGTATAGAGTGTAGAGTGTAGGGTATAGAGTGTAGAGTGTAGGGTATAGAGTGTAGGGTATAGAGTGTAGGGTAGAGAGTGTAGGGTAGAGAGTGTAGGGTATAGAGTGTAGGGTATAGAGTGTAGAGTGTAGGGATTAGAGTGTAGGGTATAGAGTGTAGGGTGTAGAGTGTAGGGTATAGAGTGTAGAGTGTACGGTATAGAGTGTATGGTATAGAGTGTAGGGTATAGAGTGTGGGGTGTAGAGTGTAGGGTAGAGAGTGTAGGGTATAGAGTGTAGGGTATATAGTGTATGGAATAGAGTGCAGAGTGTAAGGTATAGAGTGTAGAGTGTAGGGTATAGAGTGTATGGTATAGAGTGTAGGGTATAGAGTGTAGGGTGTAGAGTGTTGGGTATAGAGTGTAGGGTATAGAGTGTAGGGTATAGAGTGTAGGGTATAGAGTGTAGGGTATAGAGTGTATGGAATAGAGTGTAGAGTGTAAGGTATAGAGTGTATAGTGTAGGGTATAGAGTGTAGGGTATAGAGTGTAGAGTGTAGGGATTAGAGTGTAGGGTATAGAGTGTAGGGTATAGAGTGTAGGGTATAGAGTGTAGAGTGTAGGGTATAGAGTGTAGAGTGTAGGGTATAGAGTGTAGGGTATAGATTGTAGGGTATAGAGTGTAGGGTAGAGTGTGTAGAGTGTAGGGTATAGAGTGTAGGGTATAGAGTGTAGGGTATAGAGTGTAGAGTGTAGGGATTAGAGTGTAGGGTATAGAGTGTAGGGTGTAGAGTGTAGGGTATAGAGTGTAGATTGTAGGGTATAGAGTGTATGGTATAGAGTGTAGGGTATAGAGTGTAGGGTGTAGAGTATAGGGTATAGAGTGTAGGGTATAGAGTGTAGGGTATAGAGTGTAAGGGTATAGAGTGTAGAGTGTAGGGATTAGAGTGTAGGGTATAGAGTGTAGGGTGTAGAGTGTATGGTATAGAGTGTAGAGTGTAGGGTATAGAGTGTATGGTATAGAGTGTAGGGTATAGAGTGTAGGGTGTAGAGTGTAGGGTATAGAGTGTAGGGTATAGAGTGTAGGGTATAGAGTGTAGGGTATAGAGTGTAGAGTGAAGGGATTATAGTGTAGGGTATAGAGTGTAGGGTGTAGAGTGTAGGGTATAGAGTGTAGAGTGTAGGGTATAGAGTGTATGGTATAGAGTGTAGGGTATAGAGTGTAGGGTATAGAGTGTAGGGTATAGAGTGTAGGGTATAGAGTGTAGGGAATAGAGTGTAGAGTGTAAGGTATAGAGTGTAGGGTATAGAGTGTAGGGTATAGACTGTAGGGTATAGAGTGTAGGGTATAGAGTGTAGGGTATAGATTGTAGAGTGTAGGCTATAGAGTGTATGGTATAGAGTGTAGAGTGTAGGGTATAGAGTGTAGGGTATAGAGTGTAGGGTATAGAGTGTAGGGTATAGAGTGTAGAGTGTAGGGTATAGTGTGTAGGGTATAGAGTGCAGGGTGTAGAGTGTAGGGTATAGAGTGTAGGGTATAGAGTGTAGAGCATGGGGTATAGAGTGTATGCTATAGAGTGTATGGTGTAGAGTGTATGGTATAGAGTGTATGGTATAGAGTGTAGAGTGTATGGTATAGAGTGTAGGGTATAGAGTGTAGGGTATAGAGTGTATGTTATAGAGTGTAGGGTATAGAGTGTAGGGTAGAGAGTGTAGAGTGTAGGGTATAGAGTGTAGATAATAGAGTTTAGGGTATAGAGTGTAGAGTGTCGGGATTAGAGTGTAGGGTATAGAGTGTAGGATGTAGAGTGTAGGGTATAGAGTGTAGAGTGTAGGGTATAGAGTGTATGGTATAGCGTGTAGGGTATAGAGTGTAGGGTGTAGAGTGTAGGGTATAGAGTGTAGGGTATAGAGTGTAGGGTATAGAGTGTAGGGTGTAGAGTGTAGGGTATAGATTGTATGGTATAGAGTGTAGGGTATAGAATGTATGGTATGGAGTGTAGAGTGTAGGATATAGAGTGTAGGGTATAGAGTGTAGAGTGTAGGGTATAGAGTGTAGGGTATAGAGTGTAGGGTATAGAGTGTAGAGTGTAGGGATTAGAGTGTAGGGTATAGAGTGTAGGGTATAGAGTGTAGAGTGTAGGGTATAGAGTGTAGGGTATAGAGTGTAGAGTGTAGGGTATAGAGTGTAAGGTATAGAGTGTAGGGTATAGAGTGTAGGGTATAGAGTGTAGAGTGTAGGTTATAGAGTGTAGGGTATAGAGTGTAGGGTATAGAGTGTAGAGTGTAGAGTATAGAGTGTAGGGTATAGAGTGTAGGGTATAGAGTGTAGGGCATAGAGTGTAGGGTATAGAGTGTAGGGTGTAGAGTGTAGGGTATAGAGTGTAGGGTATAGAGTGTAGGGTATAGAGTGTAGGGTATAGAGTGTATGGTATAGAGTGTAGGGTATAGAGTGTAGGGCATAGAGTGTAGGGTATAGAGTGTAGGGTGTAGAGTGTAGGGTATAGAGTGTAGGGTATAGAGTGTAGGGTATAGAGTGTAGGGTATAGAGTGTAGGGTAGAGAGTGTAGAGTGTAGGGTATAGAGTGTAGATAATAGAGTGTAGGGTATAGAGTGTAGAGTGTCGGGATTAGAGTGTAGGGTATAGAGTGTAGGATGTAGAGTGTAGGGTATAGAGTGTAGAGTGTAGGGTATAGAGTGTATGGTATAGCGTGTAGGGTATAGAGTGTAGGGTGTAGAGTGTAGGGTATAGAGTGTAGGGTATAGAGTGTAGGGTATAGAGTGTAGGGTGTAGAGTGTAGGGTATAGAGTGTATGGTATAGAGTGTAGGGTATAGAGTGTAGGGTATAAAGTGTAGAGTGTAGGGTATAGCGTGTAGAGTGTAGGGTATAGAGTGTAGGGTATAGAGTGTAGGGTATAGAGTGTAGAGTGTAGGGTATAGAGTGTAGAGTGTAGGGTATAGAGTGTATGGTATAGAGTGTAGGGTATAGAGTGTAGGGTGTAGAGTGTTGGGTATAGAGTGTAGGGTATAGAGTGTAGGGTATAGAGTGTAGGGTATAGAGTGTAGGGAATAGAGTGTAGAGTGTAAGGTATAGAGTGTAGAGTGTAGGGTATAGAGTGTAGGGTATAGAGTGTAGAGTGTAGGGATTAGAGTGTAGGGTATAGAGTGTAGGGTATAGAGTGTAGGGTATAGAGTGTAGGGTATAGAGTGTAGAGTGTAGGGTATAGAGTGTAGAGTGTAGGGTATAGAGTGTAGGGTATAGAGTGTAGGGTAGAGAGTGTAGGGTAGAGAGTGTAGAGTGTAGGGTATAGAGTGTAGGGTATAGAGTGTAGGGTATAGAGTGTAGAGTGTAGGGATTAGAGTGTAGGGTATAGAGTGTAGGGTGTAGAGTGTAGGGTATAGAGTGTAGAGTGTAGGGTATAGAGTGTATGGTATAGAGTGTAGGGTATAGAGTGTGGGGTGTAGAGTGTAGGGTATAGAGTGTAGGGTATAGAGTGTAGGGTATAGAGTGTAGGGAATAGAGTGCAGAGTGTAAGGTATAGAGTGTAGAGTGTAGGGTATAGAGTGTATGGTATAGAGTGTAGGGTATAGAGTGTAGGGTGTAGAGTGTTGGGTATAGAGTGTAGGGTATAGAGTGTAGGGTATAGAGTGTAGGGTATAGAGTGTAGGGTATAGAGTGTATGGAATAGAGTGTAGAGTGTAAGGTATAGAGTGTATAGTGTAGGGTATAGAGTGTAGGGTATAGAGTGTAGAGTGTAGGGATTAGAGTGTAGGGTATAGAGTGTAGGGTATAGAGTGTAGGGTATAGAGTGTAGAGTGTAGGGTATAGAGTGTAGAGTGTAGGGTATAGAGTGTAGGGTATAGATTGTAGGGTATAGAGTGTAGGGTAGAGTGTGTAGAGTGTAGGGTATAGAGTGTAGGGTATAGAGTGTAGGGTATAGAGTGTAGAGTGTAGGGATTAGAGTGTAGGGTATAGAGTGTAGGGTGTAGAGTGTAGGGTATAGAGTGTAGAGTGTAGGGTATAGAGTGTATGGCATAGAGTGTAGGGTATAGAGTGTAGGGTGTAGAGTGTAGGGTATAGAGTGTAGGGTATAGAGTGTAGGGTATAGAGTGTAGAGTGTAGGGATTAGAGTGTAGGGTATAGAGTGTAGGGTGTAGAGTGTATGGTATAGAGTGTAGAGTGTAGGGTATAGAGTGTATGGTATAGAGTGTAGGGTATAGAGTGTGGGGTGTAGAGTGTAGGGTATAGAGTGTAGGGTATAGAGTGTAGGGTATAGAGTGTAGGGAATAGAGTGCAGAGTGTAAGGTATAGAGTGTAGAGTGTAGGGTATAGAGTGTATGGTATAGAGTGTAGGGTATAGAGTGTAGGGTGTAGAGTGTTGGGTATAGAGTGTAGGGTATAGAGTGTAGGGTACAGAGTGTAGGGTATAGAGTGTAGGGTATAGAGTGTATGGAATAGAGTGTAGAGTGTAAGGTATAGAGTGTATAGTGTAGGGTATAGAGTGTAGGGTATAGAGTGTAGAGTGTAGGGATTAGAGTGTAGGGTATAGAGTGTAGGGTATAGAGTGTAGGGTATAGAGTGTAGAGTGTAGGGTATAGAGTGTAGAGTGTAGGGTATAGAGTGTAGGGTATAGATTGTAGGGTATAGAGTGTAGGGTAGAGTGTGTAGAGTGTAGGGTATAGAGTGTAGGGTATAGAGTGTAGGGTGTAGAGTGTAGGGTATAGAGTGTAGAGTGTACGGTATAGAGTGTATGGTATAGAGTGTAGGGTATAGAGTGTGGGGTGCAGAGTGTAGGGTATAGAGTGTAGGGTATAGAGTGTAGGGTATATAGTGTAGGGAATAGAGTGCAGAGTGTAAGGTATAGAGTGTAGAGTGTAGGGTATAGAGTGTATGGTATAGAGTGTAGGGTATAGAGTGTAGGGTGTAGAGTGTTGGGTATAGAGTGTAGGGTATAGAGTGTAGGGTATAGAGTGTAGGGTATAGAGTGTAGGGTATAGAGTGTATGGAATAGAGTGTAGAGTGTAAGGTATAGAGTGTATAGTGTAGGGTATAGAGTGTAGGGTATAGAGTGTAGAGTGTAGGGATTAGAGTGTAGGGTATAGAGTGTAGGGTATAGAGTGTAGGGTATAGAGTGTAGAGTGTAGGGTATAGAGTGTAGAGTGTAGGGTATAGAGTGTAGGGTATAGATTGTAGGGTATAGAGTGTAGGGTAGAGTGTGTAGAGTGTAGGGTATAGAGTGTAGGGTATAGAGTGTAGGGTATAGAGTGTAGAGTGTAGGGATTAGAGTGTAGGGTATAGAGTGTAGGGTGTAGAGTGTAGGGTATAGAGTGTAGATTGTAGGGTATAGAGTGTATGGTATAGAGTGTAGGGTATAGAGTGTAGGGTGTAGAGTGTAGGGTATAGAGTGTAGGGTATAGAGTGTAGGGTATAGAGTGTAGGGTATAGAGTGTAGAGTGTAGGGATTAGAGTGTAGGGTATAGAGTGTAGGGTGTAGAGTGTATGGTATAGAGTGTAGAGTGTAGGGTATAGAGTGTATGGTATAGAGTGTAGGGTATAGAGTGTAGGGTGTAGAGTGTAGGGTATAGAGTGTAGGGTATAGAGTGTAGGGTATAGAGTGTAGGGTATAGAGTGTAGAGTGAAGGGATTATAGTGTAGGGTATAGAGTGTAGGGTGTAGAGTGTAGGGTATAGAGTGTAGAGTGTAGGGTATAGAGTGTATGGTATAGAGTGTAGGGTATAGAGTGTAGGGTGTAGAGTGTAGGGTATAGAGTGTAGGGTATAGAGTGTAGGGGATAGAGTGTAGGGTATAGAGTGTAGGGAATAGAGTGTAGAGTGTAAGGTATAGAGTGTAGGGTATAGAGTGTAGGGTATAGACTGTAGGGTATAGAGTGTAGGGTATAGAGTGTAGGGTATAGATTGTAGAGTGTAGGCTATAGAGTGTATGGTATAGAGTGTAGAGTGTAGGGTATAGAGTGTAGGGTATAGAGTGTAGGGTATAGAGTGTAGGGTATAGAGTGTAGAGTGTAGGGTATAGTGTGTAGGGTATAGAGTGCAGGGTGTAGAGTGTAGGGTATAGAGTGTAGGGTATAGAGTGTAGAGTATGGGGTATAGAGTGTATGCTATAGAGTGTATGGTGTAGAGTGTATGGTATAGAGTGTAGGGTATAGAGTGTAGAGTGTATGGTATAGAGTGTAGGGTATAGAGTGTAGGGTATAGAGTGTATTTTATAGAGTGTAGGGTATAGAGTGTAGGGTAGAGAGTGTAGAGTGTAGGGTATAGAGTGTAGATAATAGAGTGTAGGGTATAGAGTGTAGAGTGTCGGGATTAGAGTGTAAGGTATAGAGTGTAGGGTATAGAGTGTAGGGTATAGAGTGTAGAGTGTAGGTTATAGAGTGTAGGGTATAGAGTGTAGGGTATAGAGTGTAGAGTGTAGAGTATAGAGTGTAGGGTATAGAGTGTAGGGTATAGAGTGTAGGGCATAGAGTGTAGGGTATAGAGTGTAGGGTGTAGAGTGTAGGGTATAGAGTGTAGGGTATAGAGTGTAGGGTATAGAGTGTAGGGTATAGAGTGTATGGTATAGAGTGTAGGGTATAGAGTGTAGGGCATAGAGTGTAGGGTATAGAGTGTAGGGTGTAGAGTGTAGGGTATAGAGTGTAGGGTATAGAGTGTAGGGTATAGAGTGTAGGGTATAGAGTGTAGGGTAGAGAGTGTAGAGTGTATTGTATGGAGTGTAGATAATAGAGTGTAGGGTATAGAGTGTAGAGTGTCGGGATTAGAGTATAGGGTATAGAGTGTAGGATGTAGAGTGTAGGGTATAGAGTGTAGAGTGTAGGGTATAGAGTGTATGGTATAGCGTGTAGGGTATAGAGTGTAGGGTGTAGAGTGTAGGGTATAGAGTGTAGGGTATAGAGTGTAGGGTATAGAGTGTAGGGTATAGAGTGTAGAGTGTAGGGTATAGAGTGTAGGGTATAGAGTGTAGGGTATAGAGTGTAGGGTATAGAGTGTAGGGCATAGAGTGTAGGGTATAGAGTGTAGGGTATAGAGTGTAGAGTGTAGGGTATAGAGTGTAGGGTATTGAGTTTAGGGTATAGAGTGTAGAGTGTAGGGTATAGAGTGTAGGGTATAGAGTGTAGGGTATAGAGTGTAGAGTGTAGGGTGTAGAGTGTAGGGTATAGAGTGTAGGGTATAGAGTGTAGGGTATAGAGTGTAGGTATAGAGTGTAGGGCATAGAGTGTAGGGTATAGAGTGTAGGGTATAGAGTGTAGAGTGTAGGGTATAGAGTGTAGGGTATAGAGTGTAGGGTATAGAGTGTAGAGTGTAGGGTATAGAGTGTAGGGTATAGAGTGTTGGGTATAGAGTGTAGGGCATAGAGTGTAGGGTATAGAGTGAAGGGTATAGAGTGTTAAGTGTAGGGTATAGAGTGTAGGGTATAGAGTGTAGGGTATAGAGTGTAGAGTGTAGGGCATAGAGTGTAGAGTGTAGGGTATAGAGTGTAGGGTATAAAGTGTAGGGTATAGAGTGTAGAGTGTAGGGTATAGAGTGTAGAGTGTAGGGTATAGAGTGTAGGGTATAGAGTGTAGGGTAGAGAGTGTAGGGTAGAGAGTGTAGGGTATAGAATGTAGGGTATAGAGTGTAGGGTATAGAGTGTAGAGTGTAGGGATTAGAGTGTAGGGTATAGAGTGTAGGGTGTAGAGTGTAGGGTATAGAGTGTAGAGTGTACGGTATAGAGTGTATGGTATAGAGTGTAGGGTATAGAGTGTGGGGTGTAGAGTGTAGGGTAGAGAGTGTAGGGTATAGAGTGTAGGGTATATAGTGTATGGAATAGAGTGCAGAGTGTAAGGTATAGAGTGTAGAGTGTAGGGTATAGAGTGTATGGTATAGAGTGTAGGGTATAGAGTGTAGGGTGTAGAGTGTTGGGTATAGAGTGTAGGGTATAGAGTGTAGGGTATAGAGTGTAGGGTATAGAGTGTAGGGTATAGAGTGTATGGAATAGAGTGTAGAGTGTAAGGTATAGAGTGTATAGTGTAGGGTATAGAGTGTAGGGTATAGAGTGTAGAGTGTAGGGATTAGAGTGTAGGGTATAGAGTGTAGGGTATAGAGTGTAGGGTATAGAGTGTAGAGTGTAGGGTATAGAGTGTAGAGTGTAGGGTATAGAGTGTAGGGTATAGATTGTAGGGTATAGAGTGTAGGGTAGAGTGTGTAGAGTGTAGGGTATAGAGTGTAGGGTATAGAGTGTAGGGTATAGAGTGTAGAGTGTAGGGATTAGAGTGTAGGGTATAGAGTGTAGGGTGTAGAGTGTAGGGTATAGAGTGTAGATTGTAGGGTATAGAGTGTATGGTATAGAGTGTAGGGTATAGAGTGTAGGGTGTAGAGTATAGGGTATAGAGTGTAGGGTATAGAGTGTAGGGTATAGAGTGTAAGGGTATAGAGTGTAGAGTGTAGGGATTAGAGTGTAGGGTATAGAGTGTAGGGTGTAGAGTGTATGGTATAGAGTGTAGAGTGTAGGGTATAGAGTGTATGGTATAGAGTGTAGGGTATAGAGTGTAGGGTGTAGAGTGTAGGGTATAGAGTGTAGGGTATAGAGTGTAGGGTATAGAGTGTAGGGTATAGAGTGTAGAGTGAAGGGATTATAGTGTAGGGTATAGAGTGTAGGGTGTAGAGTGTAGGGTATAGAGTGTAGAGTGTAGGGTATAGAGTGTATGGTATAGAGTGTAGGGTATAGAGTGTAGGGTGTAGAGTGTAGGGTATAGAGTGTAGGGTATAGAGTGTAGGGTATAGAGTGTAGGGTATAGAGTGTAGGGAATAGAGTGTAGAGTGTAAGGTATAGAGTGTAGGGTATAGAGTGTAGGGTATAGACTGTAGGGTATAGAGTGTAGGGTATAGAGTGTAGGGTATAGATTGTAGAGTGTAGGCTATAGAGTGTATGGTATAGAGTGTAGAGTGTAGGGTATAGAGTGTAGGGTATAGAGTGTAGGGTATAGAGTGTAGGGTATAGAGTGTAGAGTGTAGGGTATAGTGTGTAGGGTATAGAGTGCAGGGTGTAGAGTGTAGGGTATAGAGTGTAGGGTATAGAGTGTAGAGCATGGGGTATAGAGTGTATGCTATAGAGTGTATGGTGTAGAGTGTATGGTATAGAGTGTAGGGTATAGAGTGTAGAGTGTATGGTATAGAGTGTAGGGTATAGAGTGTAGGGTATAGAGTGTATGTTATAGAGTGTAGGGTATAGAGTGTAGGGTAGAGAGTGTAGAGTGTAGGGTATAGAGTGTAGATAATAGAGTGTAGGGTATAGAGTGTAGAGTGTCGGGATTAGAGTGTAGGGTATAGAGTGTAGGATGTAGAGTGTAGGGTATAGAGTGTAGAGTGTAGGGTATAGAGTGTATGGTATAGCGTGTAGGGTATAGAGTGTAGGGTGTAGAGTGTAGGGTATAGAGTGTAGGGTATAGAGTGTAGGGTATAGAGTGTAGGGTGTAGAGTGTAGGGTATAGATTGTATGGTATAGAGTGTAGGGTATAGAATGTATGGTATGGAGTGTAGAGTGTAGGATATAGAGTGTAGGGTATAGAGTGTAGAGTGTAGGGTATAGAGTGTAGGGTATAGAGTGTAGGGTATAGAGTGTAGAGTGTAGGGATTAGAGTGTAGGGTATAGAGTGTAGGGTATAGAGTGTAGAGTGTAGGGTATAGAGTGTAGGGTATAGAGTGTAGAGTGTAGGGTATAGAGTGTAAGGTATAGAGTGTAGGGTATAGAGTGTAGGGTATAGAGTGTAGAGTGTAGGTTATAGAGTGTAGGGTATAGAGTGTAGGGTATAGAGTGTAGAGTGTAGAGTATAGAGTGTAGGGTATAGAGTGTAGGGTATAGAGTGTAGGGCATAGAGTGTAGGGTATAGAGTGTAGGGTGTAGAGTGTAGGGTATAGAGTGTAGGGTATAGAGTGTAGGGTATAGAGTGTAGGGTATAGAGTGTATGGTATAGAGTGTAGGGTATAGAGTGTAGGGCATAGAGTGTAGGGTATAGAGTGTAGGGTGCAGAGTGTAGGGTATAGAGTGTAGGGTATAGAGTGTAGGGTATAGAGTGTAGGGTATAGAGTGTAGGGTAGAGAGTGTAGAGTGTAGGGTATAGAGTGTAGATAATAGAGTGTAGGGTATAGAGTGTAGAGTGTCGGGATTAGAGTGTAGGGTATAGAGTGTAGGATGTAGAGTGTAGGGTATAGAGTGTAGAGTGTAGGGTATAGAGTGTATGGTATAGCGTGTAGGGTATAGAGTGTAGGGTGTAGAGTGTAGGGTATAGAGTGTAGAGTATAGAGTGTAGGGTATAGAGTGTAGGGTGTAGAGTGTAGGGTATAGAGTGTATGGTATAGAGTGTAGGGTATAGAGTGTAGGGTATAAAGTGTAGAGTGTAGGGTATAGCGTGTAGAGTGTAGGGTATAGAGTGTAGGGTATAGAGTGTAGGGTATAGAGTGTAGAGTGTAGGGTATAGAGTGTAGAGTGTAGGGTATAGAGTGTATGGTATAGAGTGTAGGGTATAGAGTGTAGGGTGTAGAGTGTTGGGTATAGAGTGTAGGGTATAGAGTGTAGGGTATAGAGTGTAGGGTATAGAGTGTAGGGAATAGAGTGTAGAGTGTAAGGTATAGAGTGTAGAGTGTAGGGTATAGAGTGTAGGGTATAGAGTGTAGAGTGTAGGGATTAGAGTGTAGGGTATAGAGTGTAGGGTATAGAGTGTAGGGTATAGAGTGTAGGGTATAGAGTGTAGAGTGTAGGGTATAGAGTGTAGAGTGTAGGGTATAGAGTGTAGGGTATAGAGTGTAGGGTAGAGAGTGTAGGGTAGAGAGTGTAGAGTGTAGGGTATAGAGTGTAGGGTATAGAGTGTAGGGTATAGAGTGTAGAGTGTAGGGATTAGAGTGTAGGGTATAGAGTGTAGGGTGTAGAGTGTAGGGTATAGAGTGTAGAGTGTAGGGTATAGAGTGTATGGTATAGAGTGTAGGGTATAGAGTGTGGGGTGTAGAGTGTAGGGTATAGAGTGTAGGGTATAGAGTGTAGGGTATAGAGTGTAGGGAATAGAGTGCAGAGTGTAAGGTATAGAGTGTAGAGTGTAGGGTATAGAGTGTATGGTATAGAGTGTAGGGTATAGAGTGTAGGGTGTAGAGTGTTGGGTATAGAGTGTAGGGTATAGAGTGTAGGGTATAGAGTGTAGGGTATAGAGTGTAGGGTATAGAGTGTATGGAATAGAGTGTAGAGTGTAAGGTATAGAGTGTATAGTGTAGGGTATAGAGTGTAGGGTATAGAGTGTAGAGTGTAGGGATTAGAGTGTAGGGTATAGAGTGTAGGGTATAGAGTGTAGGGTATAGAGTGTAGAGTGTAGGGTATAGAGTGTAGAGTGTAGGGTATAGAGTGTAGGGTATAGATTGTAGGGTATAGAGTGTAGGGTAGAGTGTGGAGAGTGTAGGGTATAGAGTGTAGGGTATAGAGTGTAGGGTATAGAGTGTAGAGTGTAGGGATTAGAGTGTAGGGTATAGAGTGTAGGGTGTAGAGTGTAGGGTATAGAGTGTAGAGTGTAGGGTATAGAGTGTATGGCATAGAGTGTAGGGTATAGAGTGTAGGGTGTAGAGTGTAGGGTATAGAGTGTAGGGTATAGAGTGTAGGGTATAGAGTGTAGAGTGTAGGGATTAGAGTGTAGGGTATAGAGTGTAGGGTGTAGAGTGTATGGTATAGAGTGTAGAGTGTAGGGTATAGAGTGTATGGTATAGAGTGTAGGGTATAGAGTGTGGGGTGTAGAGTGTAGGGTATAGAGTGTAGGGTATAGAGTGTAGGGTATAGAGTGTAGGGAATAGAGTGCAGAGTGTAAGGTATAGAGTGTAGAGTGTAGGGTATAGAGTGTATGGTATAGAGTGTAGGGTATAGAGTGTAGGGTGTAGAGTGTTGGGTATAGAGTGTAGGGTATAGAGTGTAGGGTATAGAGTGTAGGGTATAGAGTGTAGGGTATAGAGTGTATGGAATAGAGTGTAGAGTGTAAGGTATAGAGTGTATAGTGTAGGGTATAGAGTGTAGGGTATAGAGTGTAGAGTGTAGGGATTAGAGTGTAGGGTATAGAGTGTAGGGTATAGAGTGTAGGGTATAGAGTGTAGGGTATAGAGTGTAGAGTGTAGGGTATAGAGTGTAGGGTATAGATTGTAGGGTATAGAGTGTAGGGTAGAGTGTGTAGAGTGTAGGGTATAGAGTGTAGGGTATAGAGTGTAGGGTATAGAGTGTAGAGTGTAGGGATTAGAGTGTAGGGTATAGAGTGTAGGGTGTAGAGTGTAGGGTATAGAGTGTAGAGTGTAGGGTATAGAGTGTATGGCATAGAGTGTAGGGTATAGAGTGTAGGGTGTAGAGTGTAGGGTATAGAGTGTAGGGTATAGAGTGTAGGGTATAGAGTGTAGAGTGTAGGGATTAGAGTGTAGGGTATAGAGTGTAGGGTGTAGAGTGTATGGTATAGAGTGTAGAGTGTAGGGTATAGAGTGTATGGTATAGAGTGTAGGGTATAGAGTGTAGGGTGTAGAGTGTAGGGTATAGAGTGTAGGGTATAGAGTGTAGGGTATAGAGTGTAGGGTATAGAGTGTAGAGTGAAGGGATTATAGTGTAGGGTATAGAGTGTAGGGTGTAGAGTGTAGGGTATAGAGTGTAGAGTGTAGGGTATAGAGTGTATGGTATAGAGTGTAGGGTATAGAGTGTAGGGTGTAGAGTGTAGGGTATAGAGTGTAGGGTATAGAGTGTAGGGTATAGATTGTAGGGTATAGAGTGTAGGGAATAGAGTGTAGAGTGTAAGGTATAGAGTGTAGAGTGTAGGGTATAGAGTGTAGGGTATAGACTGTAGGGTATAGAGTGTAGGGTATAGAGTGTAGGGTATAGATTGTAGAGTGTAGGCTATAGAGTGTAGGGTATAGAGTGTAGAGTGTAGGGTATAGAGTGTAGGGTATAGAGTGTAGGGTATAGAGTGTAGGGTATAGAGTGTAGAGTGTAGGGTATAGTGTGTAGGGTATAGAGTGCAGGGTGTAGAGTGTAGGGTATAGAGTGTAGGGTATAGAGTGTAGAGTGCAGGGTATAGAGTGTATGCTATAGAGTGTATGGTGTAGAGTGTATGGTATAGAGTGTAGGGTATAGAGTGTAGAGTGTATGGTATAGAGTGTAGGGTATAGACTGTAGGGTATAGAGTGTATGTTATAGAGTGTAGGGTATAGAGTGTAGGGTAGAGAGTGTAGAGTGTAGGGTATAGAGTGTAGATAATAGAGTGTAGGGTATAGAGTGTAGAGTGTCGGGATTAGAGTGTAGGGTATAGAGTGTAGGATGTAGAGTGTAGGGTATAGAGTGTAGGGTATAGAGTGTAGGGTATAGAGTGTAGGGTGTAGAGTGTAGGGTATAGAGTGTAGGGTATAGAGTGTAGGGTATAGAGTGTAGGGTGTAGAGTGTAGGGTATAGAGTGTATGGTATAGAGTGTAGGGTATAGAGTGTATGGTATGGAGTGTAGAGTGTAGGATATAGAGTGTAGGGTATAGAGTGTAGAGTGTAGGGTATAGAGTGTAGGGTATAGAGTGTAGGGTATAGAGTGTAGAGTGTAGGGATTAGAGTGTAGGGTATAGAGTGTAGGGTATAGAGTGTAGAGTGTAGGGTATAGAGTGTAGGGTATAGAGTGTAGAGTGTAGGGTATAGAGTGTAAGGTATAGAGTGTAGGGTATAGAGTGTAGGGTATAGAGTGTAGGGCATAGAGTGTAGGGTATAGAGTGTAGGGTGTAGAGTGTAGGGTATAGAGTGTAGGGTATAGAGTGTAGGGTATAGAGTGTAGGGTATAGAGTGTAGAGTGTAGGTTATAGAGTGTAGGGTATAGAGTGTAGGGTATAGAGTGTAGAGTGTAGAGTATAGAGTGTAGGGTATAGAGTGTATGGTATGGAGTGTAGAGTGTAGGATATAGAGTGTAGGGTATAGAGTGTAGAGTGTAGGGTATAGAGTGTAGGGTATAGAGTGTAGGGTATAGAGTGTAGAGTGTAGGGATTAGAGTGTAGGGTATAGAGTGTAGGGTATAGAGTGTAGAGTGTAGGGTATAGAGTGTAGGGTATAGAGTGTAGAGTGTAGGGTATAGAGTGTAAGGTATAGAGTGTAGGGTATAGAGTGTAGGGTATAGAGTGTAGGGCATAGAGTGTAGGGTATAGAGTGTAGGGTGTAGAGTGTAGGGTATAGAGTGTAGGGTATAGAGTGTAGGGTATAGAGTGTAGGGTATAGAGTGTAGGGTATAGAGTGTAGAGTGTAGGTTATAGAGTGTAGGGTATAGAGTGTAGGGTATAGAGTGTAGAGTGTAGAGTATAGAGTGTAGGGTATAGAGTGTAGGGTATAGAGTGTAGGGCATAGAGTGTAGGGTATAGAGTGTAGGGTGTAGAGTGTAGGGTATAGAGTGTAGGGTATAGAGTGTAGGGTATAGAGTGTAGGGTATAGAGTGTAGGGTATAGAGTGTAGGGCATAGAGTGTAGGGTATAGAGTGTAGGGTGTAGAGTGTAGGGTATAGAGTGTAGGGTATAGAGTGTAGGGTATAGAGTGTAGGGTATAGAGTGTAGGGTAGAGAGTGTAGAGTGTAGGGTATAGAGTGTAGATAATAGAGTGTAGGGTATAGAGTGTAGAGTGTCGGGATTAGAGTGTAGGGTATAGAGTGTAGGATGTAGAGTGTAGGGTATAGAGTGTAGAGTGTAGGGTATAGAGTGTATGGTATAGCGTGTAGGGTATAGAGTGTAGGGTGTAGAGTGTAGGGTATAGAGTGTAGGGTATAGAGTGTAGGGTATAGAGTGTAGGGTGTAGAGTGTAGGGTATAGAGTGTATGGTATAGAGTGTAGGGTATAGAGTGTAGGGTATAAAGTGTAGAGTGTAGGGTATAGCGTGTAGAGTGTAGGGTATAGAGTGTAGGGTATAGAGTGTAGGGTATAGAGTGTAGAGTGTAGGGTATAGAGTGTATGGTATAGAGTGTAGGGTATAGAGTGTATGGTATAGAGTGTAGGGTATAGAGTGTAGGGTGTAGAGTGTTGGGTATAGAGTGTAGGGTATAGAGTGTAGGGTATAGAGTGTAGGGTATAGAGTGTAGGGAATAGAGTGTAGAGTGTAAGGTATAGAGTGTAGAGTGTAGGGTATAGAGTGTAGGGTATAGAGTGTAGAGTGTAGGGATTAGAGTGTAGGGTATAGAGTGTAGGGTATAGAGTGTAGGGTATAGAGTGTAGGGTATAGAATGTAGAGTGTAGGGTATAGAGTGTAGGGTATAGAGTGTAGGGTATAGAGTGTAGGGTATAGAGTGTAGGGTATAGAGTGTAGAGTGTAGGGATTAGAGTGTAGGGTATAGAGTGTAGGGTGTAGAGTGTAGGGTATAGAGTGTAGAGTGTAGGGTATAGAGTGTATGGTATAGAGTGTAGGGTGTAGAGTGTAAGGTATAGAGTGTAGGGTATAGAGTGTAGGGTATAGAGTGTAGGGAATAGAGTGTAGAGTGTAAGGTATAGAGTGTAAGGTATAGAGTGTAGGGTATAGAGTGTAGGGTATAGAGTGTAGGGTATAGAGTGTAGAGTGAAGGGATTAGAGTGTAGGGTATAGAGTGTAGGGTGTAGAGTGTAGGGTATAGAGTGTAGAGTGTAGGGTATAGAGTGTATGGTATAGAGTGTAGGGTATAGAGTGTAGGGTGTAGAGTGTAGGGTATAGAGTGTAGGGTATAGAGTGTAGGGTATATAGTGTAGGGTATAGAGTTTAGGGAATAGAGTGTAGAGTGTAAGGTATAGAGTGTAGAGTGTAGGGTATAGAGTGTAGGGTATAGACTGTAGGGTATAGAGTGTAGGGTATAGAGTGTAGGGTATAGATTGTAGAGTGTAGGCTATAGAGTGTAGGGTATAGAGTGTAGAGTGTAGGGTATAGAGTGTAGGGTATAGAGTGTAGAGTGTAGGGTATAGTGTGTAGGGTATAGAGTGCAGGGTGTAGAGTGTAGGGTATAGAGTGTAGGGTATAGAGTGTAGAGTGTAGGGTATAGAGTGTATGCTATAGAGTGTATGGTGTAGAGTGTATGGTATAGAGTGTAGGGTATAGATTGTAGAGTGTATGGTATAGAGTGTAGGGTATAGAGTGTAGGGTATAGAGTGTATGTTATAGAGTGTATGGTATAGAGTGTAGGGTAGAGAGTGTAGAGTGTAGGGTATAGAGTGTAGGGTATAGAGTGTAGGGTATAGAGTGTAGAGTGTCGGGATTAGAGTGTAGGGTTTAGAGTGTAGGATGTAGAGTGTAGGGTATAGAGTGTAGAGTGTAAGGTATAGAGTGTATGGTATAGAGTGTAGGGTATAGAGTGTAGGGTGTAGAGTGTAGGGTATAGAGTGTAGGGTATAGAGTGTAGGGTATAGAGTGTAGGGTGTAGAGTGTAGGGTATAGAGTGTATGGTATAGAGTGTAGGGTATAGAATGTATGGTGTAGAGTGTAGAGTGTAGGATATAGAGTGTAGGGTATAGAGTGTAGAGTGTAGGGTATAGAGTGTAGGGTATAGAGTGTAGGGTATAGAGTGTAGAGTGTAGGGATTAGAGTGTAGGGTATAGAGTGTAGGGTATAGAGTGTAGAGTGTAGGGTAGAGAGTGTAGGATATAGAGTGTAGAGTGTAGGGTATAGAGTGTAGGGTATAGAGTGTAGGGTATAGAGTGTAGGGTATAGAGTGTAGAGTGTAGGGTATCGAGTGTAGGGTATAGAGTGTAGGGTATAGAGTGTAGAGTGTAGGGTATAGAGTGTAGGGTATAGAGTGTAGGGTATAGAGTGTAGGGCATAGAGTGTAGGGTATAGAGTGTAGGGTGTAGAGTGTAGGGTATAGAGTGTAGGGTATAGAGTGTAGAGTGTAGGGTATAGAGTGTAGGGTATAGAGTGTAGGGTATAGAGTGTAGGGTATAGAGTGTAGGGTATAGAGTGTAGGGTATAGCGTGTAGAGTGTCGGGTATAGAGTGTAGGGTATAGAGTGTAGGGTATAGAGTGTAGGGTATAGAGTGTAGAGTGTAGGGTATAGAGTGTAGAGTGTAGGGTATAGAGTGTATGGTATAGAGTGTAGGGTATAGAGTGTAGGGTGTAGAGTGTTGGGTATAGAGTGTAGGGTATAGAGTGTAGGGTATAGAGTGTAGGGTATAGAGTGTAGGGAATAGAGTGTAGAGTGTAAGGTATAGAGTGTAGAGTGTAGGGTATAGAGTGTAGGGTATAGAGTGTAGAGTGTAGGGATTAGAGTGTAGGGTATAGAGTGTAGGGTATAGTGTGTAGGGTATAGAGTGTAGAGTGTAGGGTATAGATTGTAGAGTGTAGGGTATAGAGTGTAGGGTATAGAGTGTAGGGTATAGAGTGTAGGGCATATAGTGTAGGGTATAGAGTTTAGGGAATAGAGTGTAGAGTGTAAGGTATAGAGTGTAGAGTGTAGGGTATAGAGTGTAGGGTATAGACTGTAGGGTATAGAGTGTAGGGTATAGATTGTAGAGTGTAGGCTATAGAGTGTAGGGTATAAAGTGTAGAGTGTAGGGTATAGTGTGTATGGTATAGAGTGCAGGGTGTAGAGTGTAGGGTATAGAGTGTAGGGTATAGATTGTAGAGTGTATGGTATAGAGTGTAGGGTATAGAGTGTAGGGTGTAGAGTGTATGTTATAGAGTGTATGGTATAGAGTGTAGGGTATAGAGTGTAGGGTATAGAGTGTAGAGTGTAGGGTATAGAGTGTAGAGTGTAGGGTATAGAGTGTATGGTATAGAGTGTAGGGTATAGAGTGTAGGGTGTAGAGTGTTGGGTATAGAGTGTAGGGTATAGAGTGTAGGGTATAGAGTGTAGGGTATAGAGTGTAGGGAATAGAGTGTAGAGTGTAAGGTATAGAGTGTAGAGTGTAGGGTATAGAGTGTAGGGTATAGAGTGTAGAGTGTAGGGATTAGAGTGTAGGGTATAGAGTGTAGGGTATAGTGTGTAGGGTATAGAGTGTAGAGTGTAGGGTATAGATTGTAGAGTGTAGGGTATAGAGTGTAGGGTATAGAGTGTAGGGCATAGAGTGTAGGGTATAGAGTGTAGGGTATAGAGTGTAGAGTGTAGGGTATAGAGTGTAGGGTATAGAGTGTAGGGTATAGAGTGTAGAGTGTAGGGTATAGAGTGTAGGGTATAGAGTGTAGGGTATAGAGTGTAGGGTATAGAGTGTAGGGCATAGAGTGTAGGGTATAGAGTGTAGGGTATAGAGTGTAGAGTGTAGGGTATAGAGTGTAGGGTATAGAGTGTAGGGTATAGAGTGTAGAGTGTAGGGCATAGAGTGTAGGGTATAGACTGTAGGGTATAGAGTGTAGGGTATAGAGTGTAGGGTATAGATTGTAGAGTGTAGGCTATAGAGTGTAGGGTATAGAGTGTAGAGTGTAGGGTATAGAGTGTAGGGTATAGAGTGTAGGGTATAGAGTGTATGGTATAGAGTGTAGAGTGTAGGGTATAGTGTGTAGGGTATAGAGTGCAGGGTGTAGAGTGTAGGGTATAGAGTGTAGGGTATAGAGTGTAGAGTGTAGGGTATAGAGTGTATGCTATAGAGTGTATGGTGTAGAGTGTATGGTATAGAGTGTAGGGTATAGAGTGTTGAGTGTATGGTATAGAGTGTAGAGTGTAGAGTGTAGGGTATAGAGTGTATGTTATAGAGTGTAGGGTATAGAGTGTAGGGTAGAGAGTGTAGAGTGTAGGGTATAGAGTGTAGGGTATAGAGTGTAGAGTGTAGGGATTAGAGTGTAGGGTATAGAGTGTAGTGTGTAGAGTGTAGGGTATAGAGTGTAGAGTGTAGGGTATAGAGTGTATGGTATAGAGTGTAGGGTATAGAGTGTAGGGTGTAGAGTGTAGGGTATAGAGTGTAGGGTATAGAGTGTAGGGTATAGAGTGTAGGGAATAGAGTGTAGAGTGTAAGGTATAGAGTGTAGAGTATAGGGTATAGAGTGTAGGGTATAGAGTGTAGAGTGTAGGGATTAGAGTGTAGGGTATAGAGTGTAGGGTGTAGAGTGTAGGGTATAGAGTGTAGAGTGTAGGGTATAGAGTGTATGGTATAGAGTGTAGGGTATAGAGTGTAGGGTGTAGAGTGTAGGGTATAGAGTGTAGGGTATAGAGTGTAGGGTATAGAGTGTAAGGTATAGAGTGTAGGGAATAGAGTGTAGAGTGTAAGGTATAGAGTGCAGAGTGTAGGGTATAGAGTGTAGGGTATAGACTGTAGTATATAGAGTGTAGGGTATAGATTGTAGGCTATAGAGTGTAGTTTATAGAGTGTAGGGTATAGAGTGTAGGGTATAGAGTGTAGGGTATAGAGTGTAGGGTATAGAGTGTAGAGTGTAGGGTATAGTGTGTAGGGTATAGAGTGCAGGGTGTAGAGTGTAGGGTATAGAGTGTAGGGTATAGAATGTAGAGTGTAGGGTATAGAGTGTATGCTATAGAGTGTATGGTGTAGAGTGTATGGTATAGAGTGTAGGGTATAGAGTGTAGAGTGTAGGGTATAGAGTGTAGGGTATAGAGTGTAGGGTATAGAGTGTATGTTATAGAGTGTAGGGTATACAGTGTAGAGTGTAGGGTATAGAGTTTAGAGTGTAGGGTATAGAGTGTAGGGTATAGAGTGTGAGGTATAGAGTGTAGGGTGTAGAGTGTAGGGTATAGATTGTAGGGTATAGAGTGTAGGGTATAGAGTGTACGGTATAGAGTGTAGGGTATGGAGTGTATGGTATAGAGCGTAGGGTATAGAGTGTAGAGTGTAGGGTATAGAGTGTAGGGTATAGAGTGTAGGGTATAGAGTGTAGGGTATAGAGTGTAGGGTATAGAGTGTAGAGTGCAGGGTATAGAGTTTAGAGTGTAGGGTATAGAGTGTAGGGTATAGAGTGTAAGGTATAGAGTGTAGGGTGTAGAGTGTAGGGTATAGAGTGTAGGGTATAGAGTGTAGGGTATAGAGTGTACGGTATAGAGTGTAGGGTACACAGTGTATGGTATAGAGTGTAGGGTATAGAGTGTAGGGTATAGAGTGTATGGTATAGAGTGTAGGGTATAGAGTGTATGTTATAGAGTGTAGGGTATAGAGTGTAGAGTGTAGGGTATAGAGTGTAGAGTGTAGGGTATAGAGTTTAGAGTGTAGGGTATAGAGTGTAGGGTATAGAGTGTAAGGTGTAGAGTGTAGGGTATAGAGTGTAGGGTATAGAGTGTAGGGTATAGAGTGTAGGGTATAGAGTGTAGGGTATAGAGTGTAGAGTGTAGGGTATAGAGTTTAGAGTGTAGGGTATAGAGTGTAGGGTATAGAGTGTAAGGTATAGAGTGTAGGGTGTAGAGTGTAGGGTATAGAGTGTAGGGTATAGAGTGTACGGTATAGAGTGTAGGGTATAGAGTGTATGGTATAGAGTGTATGGTATGGAGTGTAGAGTGTAGGATATAGAGTGTAGGGTATAGAGTGTAGAGTGTAGGGTATAGAGTGTAGGGTATAGAGTGTAGGGTATAGAGTGTAGAGTGTAGGGATTAGAGTGTAGGGTATAGAGTGTACGGTATAGAGTGTAGGGTATAGAGTGTAGGGTATAGAGTGTATGGTATGGAGTGTAGAGTGTAGGATATAGAGTGTAGGGTATAGAGTGTAGAGTGTAGGGTATAGAGTGTAGGGTATAGAGTGTAGGGTATAGAGTGTAGAGTGTAGGGATTAGAGTGTAGGGTATAGAGTGTAGGGTATAGAGTGTAGAGTGTAGGGTATAGAGTGTAGGATATAGAATGTAGAGTGTAGGGTATAGAGTGTAAGGTATAGAGTGTAGGGTATAGAGTGTAGGGTATAGAGTGTAGAGTGTAGGTTATAGAGTGTAGGGTATAGAGTGTAGGGTATAGAGTGTGGAGTGTAGAGTATAGAGTGTAGGGTATAGAGTGTAGGGTATAGAGTGTAGGGCATAGAGTGTAGGGTATAGAGTGTAGGGTGTAGAGTGTAGGGTATAGAGTGTAGGGTATAGAGTGTAGGGTATAGAGTGTAGGGTATAGAGTGTAGGGTATAGAGTGTAGGGCATAGAGTGTAGGGTATAGAGTGTAGGGTGTAGAGTGTAGGGTATAGAGTGTAGGGTATAGAGTGTAGGGTATAGAGTGTAGGGTATAGAGTGTAGGGTAGAGAGTGTAGAGTGTAGGGTATAGAGTGTAGATAATAGAGTGTAGGGTATAGAGTGTAGAGTGTCGGGATTAGAGTGTAGGGTATAGAGTGTAGGATGTAGAGTGTAGGGTATAGAGTGTAGAGTGTAGGGTATAGAGTGTATGGTATAGCGTGTAGGGTATAGAGTGTAGGGTGTAGAGTGTAGGGTATAGAGTGTAGGGTATAGAGTGTAGGGTATAGAGTGTAGGGTGTAGAGTGTAGGGTATAGAGTGTATGGTATAGAGTGTAGGGTATAGAGTGTAGGGTATAAAGTGTAGAGTGTAGGGTATAGCGTGTAGAGTGTAGGGTATAGAGTGTAGGGTATAGAGTGTAGGGTATAGAGTGTAGAGTGTAGGGTATAGAGTGTATGGTATAGAGTGTAGGGTATAGAGTGTATGGTATAGAGTGTAGGGTATAGAGTGTAGGGTGTAGAGTGTTGGGTATAGAGTGTAGGGTATAGAGTGTAGGGTATAGAGTGTAGGGTATAGAGTGTAGGGTATAGAGTGTAGAGTGTAGGGTTTAGAGTGTAGGGTATAGAGTGTAGAGTGTAGGGATTAGAGTGTAGGGTATAGAGTGTAGGGTATAGAGTGTAGGGTATAGAGTGTAGGGTATAGAGTGTAGAGTGTAGGGTATAGAGTGTAGAGTGTAGGGTATAGAGTGTAGGGTATAGAGTGTAGGGTATAGAGTGTAGGGTAGAGTGTGTAGAGTGTAGGGTATAGAGTGTAGGGTATAGAGTGTAGGGTATAGAGTGTAGAGTGTAGGGATTAGAGTGTAGGGTATAGAGTGTAGGGTGCAGAGTGTAGGGTATAGAGTGTAGAGTGTAGGGTATAGAGTGTATGGTATAGAGTGTAGGGTGTAGAGTGTAAGGTATAGAGTGTAGGGTATAGAGTGTAGGGTATAGAGTGTAGGGAATAGAGTGTAGAGTGTAAGGTATAGAGTGTAGAGTGTAGGGTATAGAGTGTAGGGTATAGAGTGTAGAGTGAAGGGATTAGAGTGTAGGGTATAGAGTGTAGGGTGTAGAGTGTAGGGTATAGAGTGTAGAGTGTAGGGTATAGAGTGTATGGTATAGAGTGTAGGGTATAGAGTGTAGGGTGTAGAGTGTAGGGTATAGAGTGTAGGGTATAGAGTGTAGGGTATATAGTGTAGGGTATAGAGTTTAGGGAATAGAGTGTAGAGTGTAAGGTATAGAGTGTAGAGTGTAGGGTATAGAGTGTAGGGTATAGACTGTAGGGTATAGAGTGTAGGGTATAGATTGTAGAGTGTAGGCTATAGAGTGTAGGGTATAGAGTGTAGAGTGTAGGGTATAGAGTGTAGGGTATAGAGTGTAGGGTATAGAGTGTAGGGTATAGAGTGTAGAGTGTAGGGTATAGTGTGTAGGGTATAGAGTGCAGGGTGTAGAGTGTAGGGTATTGAGTGTAGGGTATAGAGTGTAGAGTGTAGGGTATAGAGTGTATGCTATAGAGAGTATGGTGTAGAGTGTATGGTACAGAGTGTAGGGTATAGATTGTAGAGTGTATGGTATAGAGTGTAGGGTATAGAGTGTAGGGTATAGAGTGTATGTTATAGAGTGTATGGTATAGAGTGTAGGGTAGAGAGTGTAGAGTGTAGGGTATAGAGTGTAGGGTATAGAGTGTAGGGTATAGAGTGTAGAGTGTCGGGATTAGAGTGTAGGGTTTAGAGTGTAGGATGTAGAGTGTAGGGTATAGAGTGTAGAGTGTAGGGTATAGAGTGTATGGTATAGAGTGTAGGGTATAGAGTGTAGGGTGTAGAGTGTAGGGTATAGAGTGTAGGGTATAGAGTGTAGGGTATAGAGTGTAGGCTGTAGAGTGTAGGGTATAGAGTGTATGGTATAGAGTGTAGGGTATAGAATGTATGGTATAGAGTGTAGAGTGTAGGATATAGAGTGTAGGGTATAGAGTGTAGAGTGTAGGGTATAGAGTGTAGGGTATAGAGTGTAGGGTATAGAGTGTAAAGTGTAGGGATTAGAGTGTAGGATATAGAGTGTAGGGTATAGAGTGTAGAGTGTAGGGTAGAGAGTGTAGGATATAGAGTGTCGAGTGTAGGGTATAGAGTGTAGGGTATAGAGTGTAGGGTATAGAGTGTAGGGTATAGAGTGTAGAGTGTAGGGTATCGAGTGTAGGGTATAGAGTGTAGGGTATAGAGTGTAGAGTGTAGGGTATAGAGTGTAGGGTATAGAGTGTAGGGTATAGAGTGTAGGGCATAGAGTGTAGGGTATAGAGTGTAGGGTGTAGAGTGTAGGGTATAGAGTGTAGGGTATAGAGTGTAGAGTGTAGGGTATAGAGTGTAGGGTATAGAGTGTAGGGTATAGAGTGTAGGGTATAGAGTGTAGGGTATAGAGTGTAGAGTGTAGGGTATAGCGTGTAGAGTGTCGGGTATAGAGTGTAGGGTATAGAGTGTAGGGTATAGAGTGTAGAGTGTAGGGTATAGAGTGTAGAGTGTAGGGTATAGAGTGTATGGTATAGAGTGTAGGGTATAGAGTGTAGGGTGTAGAGTGTTGGGTATAGAGTGTAGGGTATAGAGTGTAGGGTATAGAGTGTAGGGTATAGAGTGTAGGGAATAGAGTGTAGAGTGTAAGGTATAGAGTGTAGAGTGTAGGGTATAGAGTGTAGGGTATAGAGTGTAGAGTGTAGGGATTAGAGTGTAGGGTATAGAGTGTAGGGTATAGTGTGTAGGGTATAGAGTGTAGAGTGTAGGGTATAGATTGTAGAGTGTAGGGTATAGAGTGTAGGGTATAGAGTGTAGGGTATAGAGTGTAGGGCATATAGTGTAGGGTATAGAGTTTAGGGAATAGAGTGTAGAGTGTAAGGTATAGAGTGTAGAGTGTAGGGTATAGATTGTAGGGTATAGACTGTAGGGTATAGAGTGTAGGGTATAGAGTGTAAGGTATAGATTGTAGAGTGTAGGCTATAGAGTGTAGGGTATAGAGTGTAGAGTGTAGGGTATAGAGTGTAGGGTATAGAGTGTAGGGTATAGAGTGTAGGGTATAGAGTGTAGAGTGTAGGGTATAGTGTGTAGGGTATAGAGTGCAGGGTGTAGAGTGTAGGGTATAGAGTGTAGGGTATAGAGTGTAGAGTGTAGGGTATAGAGTGTATGCTATAGAGTGTATGGTGTAGAGTGTATGGTATAGAGTGTAGGGTATAGATTGTAGAGTGTATGGTATAGAGTGTAGGGTATAGAGTGTAGGGTATAGAGTGTATGTTATAGAGTGTATGGTATAGAGTGTAGGGTATAGAGTGTAGGGTATAGAGTGTAGAGTGTAGGGTATAGAGTGTAGAGTGTAGGGTATAGAGTGTATGGTATAGAGTGTAGGGTATAGAGTGTAGGGTGTAGAGTGTTGGGTATAGAGTGTAGGGTATAGAGTGTAGGGTATAGAGTGTAGGGTATAGAGTGTAGGGAATAGAGTGTAGAGTGTAAGGTATAGAGTGTAGAGTGTAGGGTATAGAGTGTAGGGTATAGAGTGTAGAGTGTAGGGATTAGAGTGTAGGGTATAGAGTGTAGGGTATAGTGTGTAGGGTATAGAGTGTAGAGTGTAGGGTATAGATTGTAGAGTGTAGGGTATAGAGTGTAGGGTATAGAGTGTAGGGCATAGAGTGTAGGGTATAGAGTGTAGGGTATAGAGTGTAGAGTGTAGGGTATAGAGTGTAGGGTATAGAGTGTAGGGTATAGAGTGTAGAGTGTAGGGTATAGAGTGTAGGGTATAGAGTGTAGGGTATAGAGTGTAGGGTATAGAGTGTAGGGCATAGAGTGTAGGGTATAGAGTGTAGGGTATAGAGTGTAGAGTGTAGGGTATAGAGTGTAGGGTATAGAGTGTAGGGTATAGAGTGTAGAGTGTAGGGCATAGAGTGTAGGGTATAGACTGTAGGGTATAGAGTGTAGGGTATAGAGTGTAGGGTATAGATTGTAGAGTGTAGGCTATAGAGTGTAGGGTATAGAGTGTAGAGTGTAGGGTATAGAGTGTAGGGTATAGAGTGTAGGGTATAGAGTGTATGGTATAGAGTGTAGAGTGTAGGGTATAGTGTGTAGGGTATAGAGTGCAGGGTGTAGAGTGTAGGGTATAGAGTGTAGGGTATAGAGTGTAGAGTGTAGGGTATAGAGTGTATGCTATAGAGTGTATGGTGTAGAGTGTATGGTATAGAGTGTAGGGTATAGAGTGTTGAGTGTATGGTATAGAGTGTAGAGTGTAGAGTGTAGGGTATAGAGTGTATGTTATAGAGTGTAGGGTATAGAGTGTAGGGTAGAGAGTGTAGAGTGTAGGGTATAGAGTGTAGGGTATAGAGTGTAGGGTATAGAGTGTAGAGTGTAGGGATTAGAGTGTAGGGTATAGAGTGTAGTGTGTAGAGTGTAGGGTATAGAGTGTAGAGTGTAGGGTATAGAGTGTATGGTATAGAGTGTAGGGTATAGAGTGTAGGGTGTAGAGTGTAGGGTATAGAGTGTAGGGTATAGAGTGTAGGGTATAGAGTGTAGGGAATAGAGTGTAGAGTGTAAGGTATAGAGTGTAGAGTATAGGGTATAGAGTGTAGGGTATAGAGTGTAGAGTGTAGGGATTAGAGTGTAGGGTATAGAGTGTAGGGTGTAGAGTGTAGGGTATAGAGTGTAGAGTGTAGGGTATACAGTGTATGGTATAGAGTGTAGGGTATAGAGTGTAGGGTGTAGAGTGTAGGGTATAGAGTGTAGGGTATAGCGTGTAGGGTATAGAGTGTAAGGTATAGAGTGTAGGGAATAGAGTGTAGAGTGTAAGGTATAGAGTGTAGAGTGTAGGGTATAGAGTGTAGGGTATAGACTGTAGTATATAGAGTGTAGGGTATAGATTGTAGGCTATAGAGTGTAGTTTATAGAGTGTAGGGTATAGAGTGTAGGGTATAGAGTGTAGGGTATAGAGTGTAGGGTATAGAGTGTAGAGTGTAGGGTATAGTGTGTAGGGTATAGAGTGCAGGGTGTAGAGTGTAGGGTATAGAGTGTAGGGTATAGAATGTAGAGTGTAGGGTATAGAGTGTATGCTATAGAGTGTATGGTGTAGAGTGTATGGTATAGAGTGTAGGGTATAGAGTGTATGTTATAGAGTGTAGGGTATACAGTGTAGAGTGTAGGGTATAGAGTTTAGAGTGTAGGGTATAGAGTGTAGGGTATAGAGTGTAAGGTATAGAGTGTAGGGTGTAGAGTGTAGGGTATAGATTGTAGGGTATAGAGTGTAGGGTATAGAGTGTACGGTATAGAGTGTAGGGTATGGAGTGTATGGTATAGAGTGTAGGGTATAGAGTGTAGAGTGTAGGGTATAGAGTGTAGGGTATAGAGTGTAGGGTATAGAGTGTAGGGTATAGAGTGTAGGGTATAGAGTGTAGAGTGCAGGGTATAGAGTTTAGAGTGTAGGGTATAGAGTGTAGGGTATAGAGTGTAAGGTATAGAGTGTAGGGTGTAGAGTGTAGGGTATAGAGTGTAGGGTATAGAGTATAGGGTATAGAGTGTACGGTATAGAGTGTAGGGTACAGAGTGTATGGTATAGAGTGTAGGGTATAGAGTGTAGGGTATAGAGTGTATGGTATAGAGTGTAGGGTATAGAGTGTATGTTATAGAGTGTAGGGTATAGAGTGTAGAGTGTAGGGTATAGAGTGTAGAGTGTAGAGTGTAGGGTATAGAGTGTAGAGTGTAGGGTATAGAGTGTAGAGTGTAGGGTATAGAGTTTAGAGTGTAGGGTATAGAGTGTAGGGTATAGAGTGTAAGGTGTAGAGTGTAGGGTATAGAGTGTAGGGTATAGAGTGTAGGGTATAGAGTGTAGGGTATAGAGTGTAGAGTGTAGGGTATAGAGTTTAGAGTGTAGGGTATAGAGTGTAGGGTATAGAGTGTAAGGTATAGAGTGTAGGGTGTAGAGTGTAGGGTATAGAGTGTAGGGTATAGAGTGTACGGTATAGAGTGTAGGGTATAGAGTGTATGGTATAGAGTGTAGGGTATAGAGTGTAGGGTATAGAGTGTAGGGTATAGAGTGTAAGGTATAGAGTGTAGGGTGTAGAGTGTAGGGTATAGAGTGTAGGGCATAGGGTGTAGGGTATAGAGTGTAGGGTATAGAGTGTAGAGTGTAGGGTATAGAGTGTAGGGTATAGAGTGTAGGATATAGAGTGTATTGTGTAGGGTATAGAGTGTAGGGTATTGAGTGTAGGGTATAGAGTGTAGGGTATAGAGTGTAGGGTATAGAGTGTAGAGTGTAGGGTATAGAGTGTAGAGTGTAGGGTATAGAGTGTAGGGTATAGAGTGTAGGGTATAGAGTGTAGGGTAGAGAGTGTAGAGTGTAGGGTATAGAGTGTAGGGTATAGAGTGTAGGGTATAGAGTGTAGAGTGTAGGGATTAAAGTGTAGGGTATAGAGTGTAGGGTGTAGAGTGTAGGGTATAGAGTGTAGAGTGTAGGGCATAGAGTGTATGGTATAGAGTGTAGGGTATAGAGTGTAGGGTGTAGAGTGTAGGGTATAGAGTGTTGGGCATAGTGTGTAGGGTATAGAGTGTAGGGTATAGAGTGTAGAGTGCAGGGTATAGAGTGTATGGTATAGAGTGTAGGGTATAGAGTGTAGGGTATAGAGTGTAGGGCAAAGAGTGTAGGGTATAGAGTGTAGGGTATAGAGTGTAGGGTATAGAGTGTAGGGTATAGAGTGTAGGGTATATAGTGTAGAGTGTAGGGTATAGAGTGTAGGGTATAGAGTGTAGGGTATAGAGTGTAGGGTATAGAGTGTAGGGTATAGAGTGTAGGGTATAGAGTGCAGGTTATAGAGTGTAGAGTGTAGGGTATAGAGTGTAGAGTGTAGGGTATAGAGTGTAGGGTATAGAGTGTAGGGTATAGAGTGTAGGGTATAGAGTGTAGAGTGTAGGGTATAGAGTGTAGGGTATAGAGTGTAGGGAGTAGAGTGTAGGGTATAGAGTGTAGGGTTCAGAGTGTAGGGTATAGAGTGTAGGGTATAGAGTGTATGGTATAGAGTGTAGGGTATAGAGTGTAGGGTATAGAGTGTAGGGTATAGAGTGTAGGGTATAGAGTGTAGAGTGTAGGGTATAGAGTGTAGGGTATAGAGTGTAGGGTATTGAGTGTAGGGTATAGAGTGTAGGGTATAGAGTGTAGGGTAGAGAGTGTAGAGTGTAGGATATAGAGTGTAGTGTATAGAGTGTAGGGTATAGAGTGTAGAGTGTAGGGATTAAAGTGTAGGGTATAGAGTGTAGGGTGTAGAGTGTAGGGTATAGAGTGTAGAGTGTAGGGTATAGAGTGTAGGGTATAGAGTGTAGGGTATAGAGTGTAGGGTAGAGAGTGTAGAGTGTAGGATATAGAGTGTAGTGTATAGAGTGTAGGGTATAGAGTGTAGAGTGTAGGGATTAAAGTGTAGGGTATAGAGTGTAGGGTGTAGAGTGTAGGGTATAGAGTGTAGAGTGTAGGGTATAGAGTGTATGATATAGAGTGTAGGGTATAGAGTGTAGGGTGTAGAGTGTAGGGTATAGAGTGTTGGGCATAGAGTGTAGGGTATAGAGTGTAGGGTATAGAGTGTAGAGTGTAGGGTATAGAGTGTATGGTATAGAGTGTAGGGTATAGAGTGTAGGGTATAGAGTGTAGGGCAAAGAGTGTAGGGTATAGAGTGTAGGGTATAGAGTGTAGGGTATAGAGTGTAGGGTAGAGAGTGTAGAGTGTAGGATATAGAGTGTAGTGTATAGAGTGTAGGGTATAGAGTGTAGAGTGTAGGGTATAGAGTGTAGAGTGTAGGGTATAGAGTGTAGGGTATAGAGTGTAGGGTATAGAGTGTAGAGTGTAGGGTATAGAGTGTAGGGTATAGAGTGTAGCTAGTAGAGTGTAGGGTATAGAGTGTAGGGTTCAGAGTGTAGGGATTAAAGTGTAGGGTATAGAGTGTAGGGTGTAGAGTGTAGGGTATAGAGTGTAGAGTGTAGGGTATAGAGTGTATGATATAGAGTGTAGGGTATAGAGTGTAGGGTGTAGAGTGTAGTGTATAGAGTGTTGGGCATAGAGTGTAGGGTATAGAGTGTAGGGTATAGAGTGTAGAGTGTAGGGTATAGAGTGTATGGTATAGAGTGTAGGGTATAGAGTGTAGGGTATAGAGTGTAGGGCAAAGAGTGTAGGGTATAGAGTGTAGGGTATAGAGTGTAGGGTATAGAGTGTAGGGTATATAGTGTAGAGTGTAGGGTATTGAGTGTAGGGTATAGAGTGTAGGGTATAGAGTGTAGGGTATAGAGTGCAGGGTATAGAGTGTAGAGTGTAGGGTATAGAGTGTAGAGTGTAGGGTATAGAGTGTAGGGTATAGAGTGTAGGGTATAGAGTGTAGGGTATAGAGTGTAGAGTGTAGGGTATAGAGTGTAGGGTATAGAGTGTAGCTAGTAGAGTGTAGGGTATAGAGTGTAGGGTTCAGAGTGTAGGGTATAGAGTGTAGGGTATAGAGTGTATGGTATAGAGTGTAGGGTATAGAGTGTAGGGTATAGAGTGTAGAGTGTAGGGTATAGAGTGTAGGGTATAGAGTGTAGAGTGTAGGGTATAGAGTGTAGAGTGTAGAGTGTAGGGTATAGAGTGTAGAGTGTAGGGTATAGAGTGTAGAGTGTAGGGTATAGAGTTTAGAGTGTAGGGTATAGAGTGTAGGGTATAGAGTGTAAGGTGTAGAGTGTAGGGTATAGAGTGTAGGGTATAGAGTGTAGGGTATAGAGTGTAGGGTATAGAGTGTAGAGTGTAGGGTATAGAGTTTAGAGTGTAGGGTATAGAGTGTAGGGTATAGAGTGTAAGGTATAGAGTGTAGGGTGTAGAGTGTAGGGTATAGAGTGTAGGGTATAGAGTGTACGGTATAGAGTGTAGGGTATAGAGTGTATGGTATAGAGTGTAGGGTATAGAGTGTAGGGTATAGAGTGTAGGGTATAGAGTGTAAGGTATAGAGTGTAGGGTGTAGAGTGTAGGGTATAGAGTGTAGGGCATAGGGTGTAGGGTATAGAGTGTAGGGTATAGAGTGTAGAGTGTAGGGTATAGAGTGTAGGGTATAGAGTGTATTGTGTAGGGTATAGAGTGTAGGGTATTGAGTGTAGGGTATAGAGTGTAGGGTATAGAGTGTAGGGTATAGAGTGTAGGGTATAGAGTGTAGAGTGTAGGGTATAGAGTGTAGGGTATAGAGTGTAGGGTATAGAGTGTAGGGTAGAGAGTGTAGAGTGTAGGGTATAGAGTGTAGGGTATAGAGTGTAGGGTATAGAGTGTAGAGTGTAGGGATTAAAGTGTAGGGTATAGAGTGTAGGGTGTAGAGTGTAGGGTATAGAGTGTAGAGTGTAGGGTATAGAGTGTATGGTATAGAGTGTAGGGTATAGAGTGTAGGGTGTAGAGTGTAGGGTATAGAGTGTTGGGCATAGTGTGTAGGGTATAGAGTGTAGGGTATAGAGTGTAGAGTGTAGGGTATAGAGTGTATGGTATAGAGTGTAGGGTATAGAGTGTAGGGTATAGAGTGTAGGGCAAAGAGTGTAGGGTATAGAGTGTAGGGTATAGAGTGTAGGGTATATAGTGTAGGGTATAGAGTGTAGGGTATATAGTGTAGAGTGTAGGGTATAGAGTGTAGGGTATAGAGTGTAGGGTATAGAGTGTAGGGTATAGAGTGTAGGGTATAGAGTGTAGGGTATAGAGTGCAGGTTATAGAGTGTAGAGTGTAGGGTATAGAGTGTAGAGTGTAGGGTATAGAGTGTAGGGTATAGAGTGTAGGGTATAGAGTGTAGGGTATAGAGTGTAGAGTGTAGGGTATAGAGTGTAGGGTATAGAGTGTAGGGAGTAGAGTGTAGGGTATAGAGTGTAGGGTTCAGAGTGTAGGGTATAGAGTGTAGGGTATAGAGTGTATGGTATAGAGTGTAGGGTATAGAGTGTAGGGTATAGAGTGTAGGGTATAGAGTGTAGGGTATAGAGTGTAGAGTGTAGGGTATAGAGTGTAGGGTATAGAGTGTAGGGTATTGAGTGTAGGGTATAGAGTGTAGGGTATAGAGTGTAGGGTAGAGAGTGTAGATTGTAGGATATAGAGTGTAGTGTATAGAGTGTAGGGTATAGAGTGTAGAGTGTAGGGATTAAAGTGTAGGGTATAGAGTGTAGGGTGTAGAGTGTAGGGTATAGAGTGTAGAGTGTAGGGTATAGAGTGTAGGGTATAGAGTGTAGGGTAGAGAGTGTAGGGTAGAGAGTGTAGAGTGTAGGGATTAAAGTGTAGGGTATAGAGTGTAGGGTGTAGAGTGTAGGGTATAGAGTGTAGAGTGTAGGGTATAGAGTGTATGATATAGAGTGTAGGGTATAGAGTGTAGGGTGTAGAGTGTAGGGTATAGAGTGTTGGGCATAGAGTGTAGGGTATAGAGTGTAGGGTATAGAGTGTAGAGTGTAGGGTATAGAGTGTATGGTATAGAGTGTAGGGTATAGAGTGTAGGGTATAGAGTGTAGGGCAAAGAGTGTAGGGTATAGAGTGTAGGGTATAGAGTGTAGGGTATAGAGTGTAGGGTAGAGAGTGTAGAGTGTAGGATATAGAGTGTAGTGTATAGAGTGTAGGGTATAGAGTGTAGAGTGTAGGGATTAAAGTGTAGGGTATAGAGTGTAGGGTGTAGAGTGTAGGGTATAGAGTGTAGAGTGTAGGGTATAGAGTGTATGATATAGAGTGTAGGGTATAGAGTGTAGGGTGTAGAGTGTAGGGTATAGAGTGTTGGGCATAGAGTGTAGGGTATAGAGTGTAGGGTAGAGAGTGTAGAGTGTAGGATATAGAGTGTAGTGTATAGAGTGTAGGGTATAGAGTGTAGAGTGTAGGGATTAAAGTGTAGGGTATAGAGTGTAGGGTGTAGAGTGTAGGGTATAGAGTGTAGAGTGTAGGGTATAGAGTGTATGATATAGAGTGTAGGGTATAGAGTGTAGGGTGTAGAGTGTAGGGTATAGAGTGTTGGGCATAGAGTGTAGGGTATAGAGTGTATGGTATAGAGTGTAGGGTATAGAGTGTAGGGTATAGAGTGTAGGGCAAAGAGTGTAGGGTATAGAGTGTAGGGTATAGAGTGTAGGGTATAGAGTGTAGGGTATAGAGTGTAGGGTATATAGTGTAGAGTGTAGGGTATAGAGTGTAGGGTATAGAGTGTAGGGTATAGAGTGTAGGGTATAGAGTGCAGGGTATAGAGTGTAGAGTGTAGGGTATAGAGTGTAGAGTGTAGGGTATAGAGTGTAGGGTATAGAGTGTAGGGTATAGAGTGTAGGGTATAGAGTGTAGAGTGTAGGGTATAGAGTGTAGGGTATAGAGTGTAGCTAGTAGAGTGTAGGGTATAGAGTGTAGGGTTCAGAGTGTAGGGTATAGAGTGTAGGGTATAGAGTGTATGGTATAGAGTGTAGGGTATAGAGTGTAGGGTATAGAGTGTAGAGTGTAGGGTATAGAGTGTAGGGTATAGAGTGTAGGGTAGAGAGTGTAGAGTGTAGGGTATAGAGTGTAGGGTATAGAGTGTAGGGTATAGAGTGTGGGGTGTAGAGTGTAGGGTATAGAGTGTAGGGTATAGAGTGTAGGGTATAGAGTGTAGGGTATAGAGTGTAGGGAATAGAGTGTAGAGTGTAAGGTATAGAGTGTAGGGTATAGCGTGTATGGTATAGAGTGTAGGGTATAGAGTGTATGGTATAGAGTGTAGGGTATAGAGTGTAGAGTGTAGGGTATAGAGTGTAGGGATTAGAGTGTAGGGTATAGAGTGTAGGGTGTAGAGTGTAGGGTATAGAGTGTAGAGTGTAGGGTATAGAGTGTAGGGTATAGAGTGTAGGGTATAGAGTGTAGGGTAGAGAGTGTAGAGTGTAGGATATAGAGTGTAGTGTATAGAGTGTAGGGTATAGAGTGTAGAGTGTAGGGATTAAAGTGTAGGGTATAGAGTGTAGGGTGTAGAGTGTAGGGTATAGAGTGTAGAGTGTAGGGTATAGAGTGTATGATATAGAGTGTAGGGTATAGAGTGTAGGGTGTAGAGTGTAGGGTATAGAGTGTTGGGCATAGAGTTTAGGGTATAGAGTGTAGGGTATAGAGTTTAGAGTGTAGGGTATAGAGTGTATGGTATAGAGTGTAGGGTATAGAGTGTAGGGTATAGAGTGTAGGGCAAAGAGTGTAGGGTATAGAGTGTAGGGTATAGAGTGTAGGGTATAGAGTGTAGGGTATAGAGTGTAGGGTATATAGTGTAGAGTGTAGGGTATAGAGTGTAGGGTATAGAGTGTAGGGTATAGAGTGTAGGGTATAGAGTGCAGGGTATAGAGTGTAGAGTGTAGGGTATAGAGTGTAGAGTGTAGGGTATAGAGTGTAGGGTATAGAGTGTAGGGTATAGAGTGTAGGGTATAGAGTGTAGAGTGTAGGGTATAGAGTGTAGGGTATAGAGTGTAGCTAGTAGAGTGTAGGGTATAGAGTGTAGGGTTCAGAGTGTAGGGTATAGAGTGTAGGGTATAGAGTGTATGGTATAGAGTGTAGGGTATAGAGTGTAGGGTATAGAGTGTAGAGTGTAGGGTATAGAGTGTAGGGTATAGAGTGTAGGGTAGAGAGTGTAGAGTGTAGGGTATAGAGTGTAGGGTATAGAGTGTAGGGTATAGAGTGTGGGGTGTAGAGTGTAGGGTATAGAGTGTAGGGTATAGAGTGTAGGGTATAGAGTGTAGGGTATAGAGTGTAGGGAATAGAGTGTAGAGTGTAAGGTATAGAGTGTAGGGTATAGCGTGTACGGTATAGAGTGTAGGGTATAGAGTGTATGGTATAGAGTGTAGGGTATAGAGTGTAGAGTGTAGGGTATAGAGTGTAGGGATTAGAGTGTAGGGTATAGAGTGTAGGGTGTAGAGTGTAGGGTATAGAGTGTAGAGTGTAGGGTATAGAGTGTATGGTATAGAGTGTAGGGTATAGAGTGTAGGGTGTAGAGTGTAGGGTATAGAGTGTAGGGTATAGAGTGTAGGGTATAGAGTGTAAGGTATAGAGTGTAGGGAATAGAGTGTAGAGTGTAAGGTATAGAGTGTAGAGTTTAGGGTATAGAGTGTAGGGTATAGAGTGTAGAGTGTTGGGATTAGAGTGTAGGGTATAGAGTGTAGGGTGTAGAGTGTAGGGTATAGAGTGTAGAGTGTAGGGTATAGAGTATATGGTATAGAGTGTAGGGTATAGAGTGTAGGGTGTAGAGTATAGGGTATAGAGTGTAGGGTATAGAGTGTAGGGTATAGAGTGTAGGGAATAGAGTGTAGAGTGTAAGGTTTAGAGTGTAGAGTGTAGGGTATAGAGTGTAGGGTATAGACTGTAGGGTATAGAGTGTAGGGTATAGAGTGTAGGGTATAGATTGTAGAGTGTAGGCTATAGAGTGTAGGGTATAGAGTGTAGAGTGTAGGGTATAGAGTGTAGGGTATAGAGTGTAGGGTATAGAGTGTAGAGTGTAGGGTATAGTGTGTAGGATAGAGTGTAGGGTATAGAGTGTAGGGTATAGAGTGTATGGTATAGAGTGTAGGGTATAGAGTGTAGGGTATAGAGTGTAGGGTATAGAGTGTAGGGTATAGAGTGTAGAGTGTAGGGTATAGAGTGTAGAGTGTAGGGTATAGAGTGTAGGGTATAGAGTGTAGGGTAGAGAGTGTAGAGTGTAGGGTATAGAGTGTAGGGTATAGAGTGTAGGGTATAGAGTGTAGAGTGTAGGGATTAGAGTGTAGGGTATAGAGTGTAGGGTGTAGAGTGTAGGGTATAGAGTGTAGAGTGTAGGGTATAGAGTGTATGGTATAGAGTGTAGGGTATAGAGTGTAGGGTGTAGAGTGTAGGGTATAGAGTGTAGGGTATAGAGTGTAGGGTATAGAGTGTAGGGTATAGAGTGTAGGGAATAGAGTGTAGAGTGTAAGGTATAGAGTGTAGACTGTAGGGTATAGAGTGTAGGGTATAGAGCGTAGAGTGTTGGGATTAGAGTGTAGGGTATAGAGTGTAGGGTGTAGAGTGTAGGGTATAGAGTGTAGAGTGTAGGGTATAGAGTATATGGTATAGAGTGTAGGGTATAGAGTGTAGGGTGTAGAGTGTAGGGTACAGAGTGTAGGGTATAGAGTGTAGGGTATAGAGTGTAGTGCATAAAGTGTAGAGTGTAGGGTATAGAGTGTAGGGTATAGAGTGTAGGGTATATAGTGTAGGGTATAGAGTGTAGGGTATAGAGTGTAGGGTATAGATTGTAGGGTATAGAGTGTAGGGTATAGAGTGTAGAGTGTAGGGTATAGGGTTTAGAGTGTAGGGTATAGAGTGTAGGGTATAGAGTGTAAGGTATAGAGTGTAGGGTGTAGAGTGTAGGGTATAGAGTGTAGGGTATAGAGTGTAGGGTATAGAGTGTACGGTATAGAGTGTAGGGTATAGAGTGTATGGTATAGAGTGTAGGGTATAGAGTGTAGGGTATAGAGTGTAGGGTATAGAGTGTATGGTATAGATTGCAGGGTATAGAGTGTAGGGTATAGAGTGTAGGGTATAGCGTGTAGAGTGTAGGGTATAGAGTGTAGAGTGTAGGTTATAGAGTGTAGAGTGTAGGGTATAGATTGTATGGTATAGAGTGTAGGGTATAGAGTGTAGGGTGTAGAGTGTTGGGTATAGAGTGTAGGGTATAGAGTGTAGGGTATAGAGTGTAGGGTATAGAGTGTAGGGTATAGAGTGTAGGGAATAGAGTGTAGAGTGTAGGGTATAGAGTGTAGGGTATAGAGTGTAGAGTGTAGGGATTAGAGTGTAGGGTATAGAGTGTAAGGTATAGAGTGTAGGGTATAGAGTGTAGGGTATAGAGTGTAGAGTGTAGGGTATAGAGTGTAGAGTGTAGGGTATAGAGTGTAGGGTATAGAGTGTAGGGTATAGAGTGTAGGGTAGAGTGTGTAGAGTGTAGGGTATAGAGTGTAGGGTATAGAGTGTAGGGTATAGAGTGTAGGGAAAAGAGTGTAGAGTGTAAGGTATAGAGTGTAGAGTGTAGGGTATAGAGTGTAGGGTATAGAGTGTAGAGTGAAGGGATTAGAGTGTAGGGTATAGAGTGTAGGGTGTAGAGTGTAGGGTATAGAGTGTAGAGTGTAGGGTATAGAGTGTATGGTATAGAGTGTAGGGTATAGAGTGTAGGGTGTAGAGTGTAGGGTATAGAGTGTAGGGTATAGAGTGTAGGGTATAGAGTGTAGGGTATAGAGTGTAGAGTGTAGGCTATAGAGTGTAGGTTATAGAGTGTAGAGTGTAGGGTATAGAGTGTAGGGTATAGAGTGTAGGGTATAGAGTGTAGGGTATAGAGTGTAGAGTGTAGGGTATAGTGTGTAGGGTATAGAGTGCAGGGTGTAGAGTGTAGGGTATAGAGTGTAGGGTATAGAGTGTAGAGTGTAGGGTATAGAGTGTATGCTATAGAGTGTATGGTGTAGAGTGTATGGTATAGAGTGTAGGGTATAGATTGTAGAGTGTATGGTATAGAGTGTAGGGTATAGACTGTAGGGTATAGAGTGTATGGTATAGAGTGTAGGGTATAGATTGTAGAGTGTAGGCTATAGAGTGTAGGTTATAGAGTGTAGAGTGTAGGGTATAGAGTGTAGGGTATAGAGTGTAGGGTATAGAGTGTAGGGTATAGAGTGTAGAGTGTAGGGTATAGTGTGTAGGGTATAGAGTGCAGGGTGTAGAGTGTAGGGTATAGAGTGTAGGGTATAGAGTGTAGAGTGTAGGGTATAGAGTGTATGCTATAGAGTGTATGGTGTAGAGTGTATGGTATAGAGTGTAGGGTATAGATTGTAGAGTGTATGGTATAGAGTGTAGGGTATAGAGTGTAGGGTATAGAGTGTATGTTATAGAGTGTAGGGTAGAGAGTGTAGAGTGTAAGGTATAGAGTGTAGGGTATAGAGTGTAGAGTGTCGGGATTAGAGTGTAGGGTATAGAGTGTAGGATGTAGAGTGTAGGGTATAGAGTGTAGAGTGTAGGGTATAGAGTGTATGGTATAGAGTGTAGGGTATAGAGTGTAGGGTGTAGAGTGTAGGGTATAGAGTGTAGGGTATAGAGTGTAGGGTATAGAGTGTAGGGTATAGAGTGTAGGGTGTAGAGTGTAGGGTATAGAGTGTATGGTATAGAGTGTAGGGTATAGAATGTATGGTATAGAGTGTAGAGTGTAGGATATAGAGTGTAGGGTATAGAGTGTAGAGTGTAGGGTATAGAGTGTAGGGTATAGAGTGTAGGGTATAGAGTGTAGAGTGTAGGGATTAGAGTGTAGGGTATAAAGTGTAGGGTATAGAGTGTAGAGTGTAGGGTAGAGAGTGTAGGATATAGAGTGTAGAGTGTAGGGTATAGAGTGCAGGGTATAGAGTGTAGGGTATAGAGTGTAGGGTATAGAGTGTAGAGCATAGGGTATAGAGTGTAGGGTATAGAGTGTAGGGTATAGAGTGTAGGGTATAGAGTGTAGGGTGTAGAGTGTAGGGTATAGAGTGTAGGGTATAGAGTGTAGGGTATAGAGTGTAGGGTGTAGAGTGTATGGTATAGAGTGTAGGGTATAGAATGTATGGTATAGAGTGTAGAGTGTAGGATATATAGTGTAGGGTATAGAGTGTAGAGTGTAGGGATTAGAGTGTAGGGTATAGAGTGTAGGGTATAGAGTGTAGAGTGTAGGGTAGAGAGTGTAGGATATAGAGTGTAGAGTGTAGGGTATAGAGTGTAGGGTATAGAGTGTAGGGTATAGAGTGTAGGGTATAGAGTGTAGAGTGTAGGGTATAGAGTGTATGATATAGAGTGTAGGGTATAGAGTGTAGGGTGTAGAGTGTAGGGTATAGAGTGTTGGGCATAGAGTGTAGGGTATAGAGTGTAGGGTATAGAGTGTAGAGTGTAGGGTATAGAGTGTATGGTATAGAGTGTAGGGTATAGAGTGTAGGGTATAGAGTGTAGGGCAAAGAGTGTAGGGTATAGAGTGTAGGGTATAGAGTGTAGGGTATAGAGTGTAGGGTATAGAGTGTAGGGTATATAGTGTAGAGTGTAGGGTATAGAGTGTAGGGTATAGAGTGTAGGGTATAGAGTGTAGGGTATAGAGTGCAGGGTATAGAGTGTAGAGTGTAGGGTATAGAGTGTAGAGTGTAGGGTATAGAGTGTAGGGTATAGAGTGTAGGGTATAGAGTGTAGGGTATAGAGTGTAGAGTGTAGGGTATAGAGTGTAGGGTATAGAGTGTAGGGAGTAGAGTGTAGGGTATAGAGTGTAGGGTTCAGAGTGTAGGGTATAGAATGTAGGGTATAGAGTGTATGGTATAGAGTGTAGGGTATAGAGTGTAGGTTATAGAGTGTAGGGTATAGAGTGTAGGGTATAGAGTGTAGAGTGTAGGGTATAGAGTGTAGGGTATAGAGTGTAGGGTAGAGAGTGTAGAGTGTAGGGTATAGAGTGTAGGGTATAGAGTGTAGGGTATAGAGTGTAGGGTGTAGAGTGTAGGGTATAGAGTGTAGGGTATAGAGTGTAGTGTATAGAGTGTAGGGTATAGAGTGTAGGGAATAGAGTGTAAAGTGTAAGGTATGGAGTGTAGGGTATAGAGTGTACGGTATAGTGTGTAGGGTATAGAGTGTATGGTATAGAGTGTAGGGTATAGAGTGTAGAGTGTAGGGTATAGAGTGTAGGGATTAGAGTGTAGGGTATAGAGTGTAGGGTGTAGAATGTAGGGTATAGAGTGTAGAGTGTAGGGTATAGAGTGTATGGTATAGAGTGTAGGGTATAGAGTGTAGGGTGTAGAGTGTAGGGTATAGAGTGTAGGGTATAGAGTGTAGGGTATAGAGTGTAGGGTATAGAGTGTAGGGAATAGAGTGTAGAGTGTAAGGTATAGAGTGTAGAGTGTAGGGTATAGAGTGTAGGGTATAGAGTGTAGAGTGTTGGGATTAGAGTGTAGGGTATAGAGTGTAGGGTGTAGAGTGTAGGGTATAGAGTGTAGAGTGTAGGGTATAGAGTATATGGTATAGAGTGTAGGGTATAGAGTGTAGGGTGTAGAGTATAGGGTATAGAGTGTAGGGTATAGAGTGTAGGGAATAGAGTGTAGAGTGTAAGGTCTAGAGTGTAGAGTGTAGGGTATAGAGTGTAGGGTATAGACTGTAGGGTATAGAGTGTAGGGTATAGAGTGTAGGGTATAGATTGTAGAGTGTAGGCTATAGAGTGTAGGGTATAGAGTGTAGAGTGTAGGGTATAGAGTGTAGGGTATAGAGTGTAGGGTATAGAGTGTAGAGTGTAGGGTATAGTGTGTAGGATAGAGTGTAGGGTATAGAGTGTAGGGTATAGAGTGTATGGTATAGAGTGTAGGGTATAGAGTGTAGGGTATAGAGTGTAGAGTATAGAGTGTAGGGTATAGAGTGTAGAGTGTAGGGTATAGAGTGTAGAGTGTAGGGTATAGAGTGTAGGGTATAGAGTGTAGGGTAGAGAGTGGAGAGTGTAGGGTATAGAGTGTAGGGTATAGAGTGTAGGGTATAGAGTGTAGAGTGTAGGGATTAGAGTGTAGGGTATAGAGTGTAGGGTGTAGAGTGTAGGGTATAGAGTGTAGAGTGTAGGGTATAGAGTGTATGGTATAGAGTGTAGGGTATAGAGTTTAGGGTGTAGAGTGTAGGGTATAGAGTGTAGGGTATAGAGTGTAGGGTATAGAGTGTAGGGAATAGAGTGTAGAATGTAAGGAATAGAGTGTAGACTGTAGGGTATAGAGTGTAGGGTATAGAGTGTAGAGTGTTGGGATTAGAGTGTAGGGTATAGAGTGTAGGGTGTAGAGTGTAGGGTATAGAGTGTAGAGTGTAGGGTATAGAGTATATGGTATAGAGTGTAGGGTATAGAGTGTAGGGTGTAGAGTGTAGGGTACAGAGTGTAGGGTATAGAGTGTAGGGTATAGAGTGTAGTGCATAAAGTGTAGAGTGTAGGGTATAGAGTGTAGGGTATAGAGTGAAGGGTATAGAGTGTAGAGTGTAGGGTATAGAGTGTAGGGTATAGAGTGTAGGGTATACAGTGTAGGGTATAGAGTGTAGGGTATAGAGTGTAGGGTATAGAGTGTAGGGTATAGAGTGTAGGGTATAGAGTGTAGAGTGTAGGGTATAGAGTTTAGAGTGTAGGGTATAGAGTGTAGGGTATAGAGTGTAAGGTATAGAGTGTAGGGTGTAGAGTGTAGGGTATAGAGTGTAGGGTATAGAGTGTAGGGTATAGAGTGTACGGTATAGAGTGTAGGGTATAGAGTGTATGGTATAGAGTGTAGGGTATAGAGTGTAGGGTATAGAGTGTAGGGTATAGAGTGTATGGTATAGATTGTAGGGTATAGAGTGTAGGGTATAGAGTGTAGGGTATAGAGTGTAGAGTGTAGGGTATAGAGTGTAGAGTGTAGGGTATAGAGTGTAGAGTGTAGGGTATAGATTGTATGGTATAGAGTGTAGGGTATAGAGTGTAGGGTGTAGAGTGTTGGGTATAGAGTGTAGGGTATAGAGTGTAGGGTATAGAGTGTAGGGTATAGAGTGTAGGGTATAGAGTGTAGGGAATAGAGTGTAGAGTGTAAGGTATAGAGTGTAGAGTGTAGGGTATAGAGTGTAGTGTATAGAGTGTAGAGTGTAGGGATTAGAGTGTAGGGTATAGAGTGTAGGGTATAGAGTGTAGGGTATAGAGTGTAGGGTATAGAGTGTAGAGTGTAGGGTATAGAGTGTAGAGTGTAGGGTATAGAGTGTAGGGTATAGAGTGTAGGGTATAGAGTGTAGGGTAGAGTGTGTAGAGTGTAGGGTATAGAGTGTAGGGTATAGAGTGTAGGGTATAGAGTGTAGAGTGTAGGGATTAGAGTGTAGGGTATAGAGTGTAGGGTGTAGAGTGTAGGGTATAGAGTGTAGAGTGTAGGGTATAGAGTGTATGGTATAGAGTGTAGGGTATAGAGTGTAGGGTGTAGAGTGTAGGGTATAGAGTGTAGGGAATAGAGTGTAGAGTGTAAGGTATAGAGTGTAGAGTGTAGGGTATAGAGTGTAGGGTATAGAGTGTAGAGTGAAGGGATTAGAGTGTAGGGTATAGAGTGTAGGGTGTAGAGTGTAGGGTATAGAGTGTAGAGTGTAGGGTATAGAGTGTATGGTATAGAGTGTAGGGTATAGAGTGTAGGGTGTAGAGTGTAGGGTATAGAGTGTAGGGTATAAAGTTTAGGGTATAGAGTGTAGGGTATAGAGTGTAGGGAATAGAGTGTAGAGTGTAAGGTATAGAGTGTAGAGTGTAGGGTATAGAGTGTAGGGTATAGACTGTAGGGTATAGAGTGTATGGTATAGAGTGTAGGGTATAGAGTGTAGGGTATAGAGTGTAGGGTGTAGGGTATAGAGTGTATGCTATAGAGTGTATGGTGTAGAGTGTAGGCTATAGAGTGTAGGTTATAGAGTGTAGAGTGTAGGGTATAGAGTGCAGGGTGTAGAGTGTAGGGTATAGAGTGTAGGGTATAGAGTGTAGGGTGTAGGGTATAGAGTGTATGCTATAGAGTGTATGGTGTAGAGTGTATGGTATAGAGTGTAGGGTATAGATTGTAGAGTGTATGGTATAGAGTGTAGGGTATAGAGTGTAGGGTATAGAGTGTATGTTATAGATTGTAGGGTATAGAGTGTAGGGTAGCGAGTGTAGAGTGTAAGGTATAGAGTGTAGGGTATAGAGTGTAGCGTGTCGGGATTAGAGTGTAGGGTATAGAGTGTAGGATGTAGAGTGTAGGGTATAGAGTGTAGAGTGTAGGGTATAGAGTGTATGGTATAGAGTGTAGGGTATAGAGTGTAGGGTGTAGAGTGTAGGGTATAGAGTGTAGGGTATAGAGTGTAGGGTATAGAGTGTAGGGTATAGAGTGTAGGGTGTAGAGTGTAGGGTATAGAGTGTAGAGTGTAGGGTATAGAGTGTATGGTATAGAGTGTAGGGTATAGAGTGTAGGGTGTAGAGTGTAGGGTATAGAGTGTAGGGTATAGAGTGTAGGGTATAGAGTGTAGGGTATAGAGTGTAGGGTGTAGAGTGTAGGGTATAGAGTGTATGGTATAGAGTGTAGGGTATAGAATGTATGGTATAGAGTGTAGAGTGTAGGATATAGAGTGTAGGGTATAGAGTGTAGAGTGTAGGGTATAGAGTGTAGGGTATAGAGTGTAGGGTATAGAGTGTAGAGTGTAGGGATTAGAGTGTAGGGTATAAAGTGTAGGGTATAGAGTGTAGAGTGTAGGGTAGAGAGTGTAGGATATAGAGTGTAGAGTGTAGGGTATAGAGTGTAGGGTATAGAGTGTAGGGTATAGAGTGTAGGGTATAGAGTGTAGAGCGTAGGGTATAGAGTGTAGGGTATAGAGTGTAGGGTATAGAGTGTAGGGTATAGAGTGTAGGGTGTAGAGTGTAGGGTATAGAGTGTAGGGTATAGAGTGTAGGGTATAGAGTGTAGGGTGTAGAGTGTATGGTATAGAGTGTAGGGTATAGAATGTATGGTATAGAGTGTAGAGTGTAGGATATATAGTGTAGGGTATAGAGTGTAGAGTGTAGGGATTAGAGTGTAGGGTATAGAGTGTAGGGTATAGAGTGTAGAGTGTAGGGTATAGAGTGTAGGGTATAGAGTGTAGGGTATAGAGTGTAGGGTATAGAGTGTAGAGTGTAGGGATTAGAGTGTAGGGTATAGAGTGTAGGGTATAGAGTGTAGAGTGTAGGGTAGAGAGTGTAGGATATAGAGTGTAGAGTGTAGGGTATAGAGTGTAGGGTATAGAGTGTAGGGTATAGAGTGTAGGGTGTAGAGTGTAGGGTATAGAGTGTTGGGCATAGAGTGTAGGGTATAGAGTGTAGGGTATAGAGTGTAGAGTGTAGGGTATAGAGTGTATGGTATAGAGTGTAGGGTATAGAGTGTAGGGTATAGAGTGTAGGGCAAAGAGTGTAGGGTATAGAGTGTAGGGTATAGAGTGTAGGGTATAGAGTGTAGGGTAGAGAGTGTAGAGTGTAGGATATAGAGTGTAGTGTATAGAGTGTAGGGTATAGAGTGTAGAGTGTAGGGATTAAAGTGTAGGGTATAGAGTGTAGGGTGTAGAGTGTAGGGTATAGAGTGTAGAGTGTAGGGTATAGAGTGTATGATATAGAGTGTAGGGTATAGAGTGTAGGGTGTAGAGTGTAGGGTATAGAGTGTTGGGCATAGAGTGTAGGGTATAGAGTGTAGGGTAGAGAGTGTAGAGTGTAGGATATAGAGTGTAGTGTATAGAGTGTAGGGTATAGAGTGTAGAGTGTAGGGATTAAAGTGTAGGGTATAGAGTGTAGGGTGTAGAGTGTAGGGTATAGAGTGTAGAGTGTAGGGTATAGAGTGTATGATATAGAGTGTAGGGTATAGAGTGTAGGGTGTAGAGTGTAGGGTATAGAGTGTTGGGCATAGAGTGTAGGGTATAGAGTGTATGGTATAGAGTGTAGGGTATAGAGTGTAGGGTATAGAGTGTAGGGCAAAGAGTGTAGGGTATAGAGTGTAGGGTATAGAGTGTAGGGTATAGAGTGTAGGGTATAGAGTGTAGGGTATATAGTGTAGAGTGTAGGGTATAGAGTGTAGGGTATAGAGTGTAGGGTATAGAGTGTAGGGTATAGAGTGCAGGGTATAGAGTGTAGAGTGTAGGGTATAGAGTGTAGAGTGTAGGGTATAGAGTGTAGGGTATAGAGTGTAGGGTATAGAGTGTAGGGTATAGAGTGTAGAGTGTAGGGTATAGAGTGTAGGGTATAGAGTGTAGCTAGTAGAGTGTAGGGTATAGAGTGTAGGGTTCAGAGTGTAGGGTATAGAGTGTAGGGTATAGAGTGTATGGTATAGAGTGTAGGGTATAGAGTGTAGGGTATAGAGTGTAGAGTGTAGGGTATAGAGTGTAGGGTATAGAGTGTAGGGTAGAGAGTGTAGAGTGTAGGGTATAGAGTGTAGGGTATAGAGTGTAGGGTATAGAGTGTAGAGTGTAGGGTATAGAGTGTAGGGTATAGAGTGTAGGGTATAGAGTGTAGGGTATAGAGTGTAGGGAATAGAGTGTAGAGTGTAAGGTATAGAGTGTAGGGTATAGCGTGTACGGTATAGAGTGTAGGGTATAGAGTGTATGGTATAGAGTGTAGGGTATAGAGTGTAGAGTGTAGGGTATAGAGTGTAGGGATTAGAGTGTAGGGTATAGAGTGTAGGGTGTAGAGTGTAGGGTATAGAGTGTAGAGTGTAGGGTATAGAGTGTAGGGTATAGAGTGTAGGGTATAGAGTGTAGGGTAGAGAGTGTAGAGTGTAGGATATAGAGTGTAGTGTATAGAGTGTAGGGTATAGAGTGTAGAGTGTAGGGATTAAAGTGTAGGGTATAGAGTGTAGGGTGTAGAGTGTAGGGTATAGAGTGTAGAGTGTAGGGTATAGAGTGTATGATATAGAGTGTAGGGTATAGAGTGTAGGGTGTAGAGTGTAGGGTATAGAGTGTTGGGCATAGAGTGTAGGGTATAGAGTGTAGGGTATAGAGTTTAGAGTGTAGGGTATAGAGTGTATGGTATAGAGTGTAGGGTATAGAGTGTAGGGTATAGAGTGTAGGGCAAAGAGTGTAGGGTATAGAGTGTAGGGTATAGAGTGTAGGGTATAGAGTGTAGGGTATAGAGTGTAGGGTATATAGTGTAGAGTGTAGGGTATAGAGTGTAGGGTATAGAGTGTAGGGTATAGAGTGTAGGGTATAGAGTGCAGGGTATAGAGTGTAGAGTGTAGGGTATAGAGTGTAGAGTGTAGGGTATAGAGTGTAGGGTATAGAGTGTAGGGTATAGAGTGTAGGGTATAGAGTGTAGAGTGTAGGGTATAGAGTGTAGGGTATAGAGTGTAGCTAGTAGAGTGTAGGGTATAGAGTGTAGGGTTCAGAGTGTAGGGTATAGAGTGTAGGGTATAGAGTGTATGGTATAGAGTGTAGGGTATAGAGTGTAGGGTATAGAGTGTAGAGTGTAGGGTATAGTGTAGGGTATAGAGTGTAGGGTAGAGAGTGTAGAGTGTAGGGTATAGAGTGTAGGGTATAGAGTGTAGGGTATAGAGTGTGGGGTGTAGAGTGTAGGGTATAGAGTGTAGGGTATAGAGTGTAGGGTATAGAGTGTAGGGTATAGAGTGTAGGGAATAGAGTGTAGAGTGTAAGGTATAGAGTGTAGGGTATAGCGTGTACGGTATAGAGTGTAGGGTATAGAGTGTATGGTATAGAGTGTAGGGTATAGAGTGTAGAGTGTAGGGTATAGAGTGTAGGGATTAGAGTGTAGGGTATAGAGTGTAGGGTGTAGAGTGTAGGGTATAGAGTGTAGAGTGTAGGGTATAGAGTGTATGGTATAGAGTGTAGGGTATAGAGTGTAGGGTGTAGAGTGTAGGGTATAGAGTGTAGGGTATAGAGTGTAGGGTATAGAGTGTAAGGTATAGAGTGTAGGGAATAGAGTGTAGAGTGTAAGGTATAGAGTGTAGAGTTTAGGGTATAGAGTGTAGGGTATAGAGTGTAGAGTGTTGGGATTAGAGTGTAGGGTATAGAGTGTAGGGTGTAGAGTGTAGGGTATAGAGTGTAGAGTGTAGGGTATAGAGTATATGGTATAGAGTGTAGGGTATAGAGTGTAGGGTGTAGAGTATAGGGTATAGAGTGTAGGGTATAGAGTGTAGGGTATAGAGTGTAGGGAATAGAGTGTAGAGTGTAAGGTTTAGAGTGTAGAGTGTAGGGTATAGAGTGTAGGGTATAGACTGTAGGGTATAGAGTGTAGGGTATAGAGTGTAGGGTATAGATTGTAGAGTGTAGGCTATAGAGTGTAGGGTATAGAGTGTAGAGTGTAGGGTATAGAGTGTAGGGTATAGAGTGTAGGGTATAGAGTGTAGAGTGTAGGGTATAGTGTGTAGGATAGAGTGTAGGGTATAGAGTGTAGGGTATAGAGTGTATGGTATAGAGTGTAGGGTATAGAGTGTAGGGTATAGAGTGTAGGGTATAGAGTGTAGGGTATAGAGTGTAGAGTGTAGGGTATAGAGTGTAGAGTGTAGGGTATAGAGTGTAGGGTATAGAGTGTAGGGTAGAGAGTGTAGAGTGTAGGGTATAGAGTGTAGGGTATAGAGTGTAGGGTATAGAGTGTAGAGTGTAGGGATTAGAGTGTAGGGTATAGAGTGTAGGGTGTAGAGTGTAGGGTATAGAGTGTAGAGTGTAGGGTATAGAGTGTATGGTATAGAGTGTAGGGTATAGAGTGTAGGGTGTAGAGTGTAGGGTATAGAGTGTAGGGTATAGAGTGTAGGGTATAGAGTGTAGGGTATAGAGTGTAGGGAATAGAGTGTAGAGTGTAAGGTATAGAGTGTATACTGTAGGGTATAGAGTGTAGGGTATAGAGTGTAGAGTGTTGGGATTAGAGTGTAGGGTATAGAGTGTAGGGTGTAGAGTGTAGGGTATAGAGAGTAGAGTGTAGGGTATAGAGTATATGGTATAGAGTGTAGGGTATAGAGTGTAGGGTGTAGAGTGTAGGGTACAGAGTGTAGGGTATAGAGTGTAGGGTATAGAGTGTAGTGCATAAAGTGTAGAGTGTAGGGTATAGAGTGTAGGGTATAGAGTGTAGGGTATATAGTGTAGGGTATAGAGTGTAGGGTATAGAGTGTAGGGTATAGATTGTAGGGTATAGAGTGTAGGGTATAGAGTGTAGAGTGTAGGGTATAGGGTTTAGAGTGTAGGGTATAGAGTGTAGGGTATAGAGTGTAAGGTATAGAGTGTAGGGTGTAGAGTGTAGGGTATAGAGTGTAGGGTATAGAGTGTAGGGTATAGAGTGTACGGTATAGAGTGTAGGGTATAGAGTGTATGGTATAGAGTGTAGGGTATAGAGTGTAGGGTATAGAGTGTAGGGTATAGAGTGTATGGTATAGATTGCAGGGTATAGAGTGTAGGGTATAGAGTGTAGGGTATAGCGTGTAGAGTGTAGGGTATAGAGTGTAGAGTGTAGGTTATAGAGTGTAGAGTGTAGGGTATAGATTGTATGGTATAGAGTGTAGGGTATAGAGTGTAGGGTGTAGAGTGTTGGGTATAGAGTGTAGGGTATAGAGTGTAGGGTATAGAGTGTAGGGTATAGAGTGTAGGGTATAGAGTGTAGGGAATAGAGTGTAGAGTGTAAGGTATAGAGTGTAGAGTGTAGGGTATAGAGTGTAGGGTATAGAGTGTAGAGTGTAGGGATTAAAGTGTAGGGTATAGAGTGTAAGGTATAGAGTGTAGGGTATAGAGTGTAGGGTATAGAGTGTAGAGTGTAGGGTATAGAGTGTAGAGTGTAGGGTATAGAGTGTAGGGTATAGAGTGTAGGGTATAGAGTGTAGGGTAGAGTGTGTAGAGTGTAGGGTATAGTGTGTAGGGTATAGAGTGTAGGGTATAGAGTGTAGGGAAAAGAGTGTAGAGTGTAAGGTATAGAGTGTAGAGTGTAGGGTATAGAGTGTAGGGTATAGAGTGTAGAGTGAAGGGATTAGAGTGTAGGGTATAGAGTGTAGGGTGTAGAGTGTAGGGTATAGAGTGTAGAGTGTAGGGTATAGAGTGTATGGTATAGAGTGTAGGGCATAGAGTGTAGGGTGTAGAGTGTAGGGTATAGAGTGTAGGGTATAGAGTGTAGGGTATAGAGTGTAGGGTATAGAGTGTAGAGTGTAGGCTATAGAGTGTAGGTTATAGAGTGTAGAGTGTAGGGTATAGAGTGTAGGGTATAGAGTGTAGGGTATAGAGTGTAGGGTATAGAGTGTAGAGTGTAGGGTATAGTGTGTAGGGTATAGAGTGCAGGGTGTAGAGTGTAGGGTATAGAGTGTAGGGTATAGAGTGTAGAGTGTAGGGTATAGAGTGTATGCTATAGAGTGTATGGTGTAGAGTGTATGGTATAGAGTGTAGGGTATAGATTGTAGAGTGTATGGTATAGAGTGTAGGGTATAGACTGTAGGGTATAGAGTGTATGGTATAGAGTGTAGGGTATAGATTGTAGAGTGTAGGCTATAGAGTGTAGGTTATAGAGTGTAGAGTGTAGGGTATAGAGTGTAGGGTATAGAGTGTAGGGTATAGAGTGTAGGGTATAGAGTGTAGAGTGTAGGGTATAGTGTGTAGGGTATAGAGTGCAGGGTGTAGAGTGTAGGGTATAGAGTGTAGGGTATAGAGTGTAGAGTGTAGGGTATAGAGTGTATGCTATAGAGTGTATGGTGTAGAGTGTATGGTATAGAGTGTAGGGTATAGATTGTAGAGTGTATTGTATAGAGTGTAGGGTATAGAGTGTAGGGTATAGAGTGTATGTTATAGAGTGTAGGGTAGAGAGTGTAGAGTGTAAGGTATAGAGTGTAGGGTATAGAGTGTAGAGTGTCGGGATTAGAGTGTAGGGTATAGAGTGTAGGATGTAGAGTGTAGGGTATAGAGTGTAGAGTGTAGGGTATAGAGTGTATGGTATAGAGTGTAGGGTATAGAGTGTAGGGTGTAGAGTGTAGGGTATAGAGTGTAGGGTATAGAGTGTAGGGTATAGAGTGTAGGGTATAGAGTGTAGGGTGTAGAGTGTAGGGTATAGAGTGTATGGTATAGAGTGTAGGGTATAGAATGTATGGTATAGAGTGTAGAGTGTAGGATATAGAGTGTAGGGTATAGAGTGTAGAGTGTAGGGTATAGAGTGTAGGGTATAGAGTGTAGGGTATAGAGTGTAGAGTGTAGGGATTAGAGTGTAGGGTATAAAGTGTAGGGTATAGAGTGTAGAGTGTAGGGTAGAGAGTGTAGGATATAGAGTGTAGAGTGTAGGGTATAGAGTGTAGGGTATAGAGTGTAGGGTATAGAGTGTAGGGTATAGAGTGTAGAGCGTAGGGTATAGAGTGTAGGGTATAGAGTGTAGGGTATAGAGTGTAGGGTATAGAGTGTAGGGTGTAGAGTGTAGGGTATAGAGTGTAGGGTATAGAGTGTAGGGTATAGAGTGTAGGGTGTAGAGTGTATGGTATAGAGTGTAGGGTATAGAATGTATGGTATAGAGTGTAGAGTGTAGGATATATAGTGTAGGGTATAGAGTGTAGAGTGTAGGGATTAGAGTGTAGGGTATAGAGTGTAGGGTATAGAGTGTAGAGTGTAGGGTAGAGAGTGTAGGATATAGAGTGTAGAGTGTAGGGTATAGAGTGTAGGGTATAGAGTGTAGGGTATAGAGTGTAGGGTATAGAGTGTAGAGTGTAGGGTATAGAGTGTATGATATAGAGTGTAGGGTATAGAGTGTAGGGTGTAGAGTGTAGGGTATAGAGTGTTGGGCATAGAGTGTAGGGTATAGAGTGTAGGGTATAGAGTGTAGAGTGTAGGGTATAGAGTGTATGGTATAGAGTGTAGGGTATAGAGTGTAGGGTATAGAGTGTAGGGCAAAGAGTGTAGGGTATAGAGTGTAGGGTATAGAGTGTAGGGTATAGAGTGTAGGGTATAGAGTGTAGGGTATATAGTGTAGAGTGTAGGGTATAGAGTGTAGGGTATAGAGTGTAGGGTACAGAGTGTAGGGTATAGAGTGCAGGGTATAGAGTGTAGAGTGTAGGGTATAGAGTGTAGAGTGTAGGGTATAGAGTGTAGGGTATAGAGTGTAGGGTATAGAGTGTAGGGTATAGAGTGTAGAGTGTAGGGTATAGAGTGTAGGGTATAGAGTGTAGGGAGTAGAGTGTAGGGTATAGAGTGTAGGGTTCAGAGTGTAGGGTATAGAATGTAGGGTATAGAGTGTATGGTATAGAGTGTAGGGTATAGAGTGTAGGTTATAGAGTGTAGGGTATAGAGTGTAGGGTATAGAGTGTAGAGTGTAGGGTATAGAGTGTAGGGTATAGAGTGTAGGGTAGAGAGTGTAGAGTGTAGGGTATAGAGTGTAGGGTATAGAGTGTAGGGTATAGAGTGTAGGGTGTAGAGTGTAGGGTATAGAGTGTAGGGTATAGAGTGTAGTGTATAGAGTGTAGGGTATAGAGTGTAGGGAATAGAGTGTAGAGTGTAAGGTATGGAGTGTAGGGTATAGAGTGTACGGTATAGTGTGTAGGGTATAGAGTGTATGGTATAGAGTGTAGGGTATAGAGTGTAGAGTGTAGGGTATAGAGTGTAGGGATTAGAGTGTAGGGTATAGAGTGTAGGGTGTAGAATGTAGGGTATAGAGTGTAGAGTGTAGGGTATAGAGTGTATGGTATAGAGTGTAGGGTATAGAGTGTAGGGTGTAGAGTGTAGGGTATAGAGTGTAGGGTATAGAGTGTAGGGTATAGAGTGTAGGGTATAGAGTGTAGGGAATAGAGTGTAGAGTGTAAGGTATAGAGTGTAGAGTGTAGGGTATAGAGTGTAGGGTATAGAGTGTAGAGTGTTGGGATTAGAGTGTAGGGTATAGAGTGTAGGGTGTAGAGTGTAGGGTATAGAGTGTAGAGTGTAGGGTATAGAGTATATGGTATAGAGTGTAGGGTATAGAGTGTAGGGTGTAGAGTATAGGGTATAGAGTGTAGGGTATAGAGTGTAGGGAATAGAGTGTAGAGTGTAAGGTCTAGAGTGTAGAGTGTAGGGTATAGAGTGTAGGGTATAGACTGTAGGGTATAGAGTGTAGGGTATAGAGTGTAGGGTATAGATTGTAGAGTGTAGGCTATAGAGTGTAGGGTATAGAGTGTAGAGTGTAGGGTATAGAGTGTAGGGTATAGAGTGTAGGGTATAGAGTGTAGAGTGTAGGGTATAGTGTGTAGGATAGAGTGTAGGGTATAGAGTGTAGGGTATAGAGTGTATGGTATAGAGTGTAGGGTATAGAGTGTAGGGTATAGAGTGTAGAGTATAGAGTGTAGGGTATAGAGTGTAGAGTGTAGGGTATAGAGTGTAGAGTGTAGGGTATAGAGTGTAGGGTATAGAGTGTAGGGTAGAGAGTGGAGAGTGTAGGGTATAGAGTGTAGGGTATAGAGTGTAGGGTATAGAGTGTAGAGTGTAGGGATTAGAGTGTAGGGTATAGAGTGTAGGGTGTAGAGTGTAGGGTATAGAGTGTAGAGTGTAGGGTATAGAGTGTATGGTATAGAGTGTAGGGTATAGAGTTTAGGGTGTAGAGTGTAGGGTATAGAGTGTAGGGTATAGAGTGTAGGGTATAGAGTGTAGGGAATAGAGTGTAGAATGTAAGGAATAGAGTGTAGACTGTAGGGTATAGAGTGTAGGGTATAGAGTGTAGAGTGTTGGGATTAGAGTGTAGGGTATAGAGTGTAGGGTGTAGAGTGTAGGGTATAGAGTGTAGAGTGTAGGGTATAGAGTATATGGTATAGAGTGTAGGGTATAGAGTGTAGGGTGTAGAGTGTAGGGTACAGAGTGTAGGGTATAGAGTGTAGGGTATAGAGTGTAGTGCATAAAGTGTAGAGTGTAGGGTATAGAGTGTAGGGTATAGAGTGAAGGGTATAGAGTGTAGAGTGTAGGGTATAGAGTGTAGGGTATAGAGTGTAGGGTATACAGTGTAGGGTATAGAGTGTAGGGTATAGAGTGTAGGGTATAGAGTGTAGGGTATAGAGTGTAGGGTATAGAGTGTAGAGTGTAGGGTATAGAGTTTAGAGTGTAGGGTATAGAGTGTAGGGTATAGAGTGTAAGGTATAGAGTGTAGGGTGTAGAGTGTAGGGTATAGAGTGTAGGGTATAGAGTGTAGGGTATAGAGTGTACGGTATAGAGTGTAGGGTATAGAGTGTATGGTATAGAGTGTAGGGTATAGAGTGTAGGGTATAGAGTGTAGGGTATAGAGTGTATGGTATAGATTGTAGGGTATAGAGTGTAGGGTATAGAGTGTAGGGTATAGAGTGTAGAGTGTAGGGTATAGAGTGTAGAGTGTAGGGTATAGAGTGTAGAGTGTAGGGTATAGATTGTATGGTATAGAGTGTAGGGTATAGAGTGTAGGGTGTAGAGTGTTGGGTATAGAGTGTAGGGTATAGAGTGTAGGGTATAGAGTGTAGGGTATAGAGTGTAGGGTATAGAGTGTAGGGAATAGAGTGTAGAGTGTAAGGTATAGAGTGTAGAGTGTAGGGTATAGAGTGTAGTGTATAGAGTGTAGAGTGTAGGGATTAGAGTGTAGGGTATAGAGTGTAGGGTATAGAGTGTAGGGTATAGAGTGTAGGGTATAGAGTGTAGAGTGTAGGGTATAGAGTGTAGAGTGTAGGGTATAGAGTGTAGGGTATAGAGTGTAGGGTATAGAGTGTAGGGTAGAGTGTGTAGAGTGTAGGGTATAGAGTGTAGGGTATAGAGTGTAGGGTATAGAGTGTAGAGTGTAGGGATTAGAGTGTAGGGTATAGAGTGTAGGGTATAGAGTGTAGGGTATAGAGTGTAGAGTGTAGGGTATAGAGTGTATGGTATAGAGTGTAGGGTATAGAGTGTAGGGTGTAGAGTGTAGGGTATAGAGTGTAGGGAATAGAGTGTAGAGTGTAAGGTATAGAGTGTAGAGTGTAGGGTATAGAGTGTAGGGTATAGAGTGTAGAGTGAAGGGATTAGAGTGTAGGGTATAGAGTGTAGGGTGTAGAGTGTAGGGTATAGAGTGTAGAGTGTAGGGTATAGAGTGTATGGTATAGAGTGTAGGGTATAGAGTGTAGGGTGTAGAGTGTAGGGTATAGAGTGTAGGGTATAGAGTTTAGGGTATAGAGTGTAGGGTATAGAGTGTAGGGAATAGAGTGTAGAGTGTAAGGTATAGAGTGTAGAGTGTAGGGTATAGAGTGTAGGGTATAGACTGTAGGGTATAGAGTGTATGGTATAGAGTGTAGGGTATAGAGTGTAGGGTATAGAGTGTAGGGTGTAGGGTATAGAGTGTATGCTATAGAGTGTATGGTGTAGAGTGTAGGCTATAGAGTGTAGGTTATAGAGTGTAGAGTGTAGGGTATAGAGTGCAGGGTGTAGAGTGTAGGGTATAGAGTGTAGGGTATAGAGTGTAGGGTGTAGGGTATAGAGTGTATGCTATAGAGTGTATGGTGTAGAGTGTATGGTATAGAGTGTAGGGTATAGATTGTAGAGTGTATGGTATAGAGTGTAGGGTATAGAGTGTAGGGTATAGAGTGTATGTTATAGATTGTAGGGTATAGAGTGTAGGGTAGCGAGTGTAGAGTGTAAGGTATAGAGTGTAGGGTATAGAGTGTAGAGTGTCGGGATTAGAGTGTAGGGTATAGAGTGTAGGATGTAGAGTGTAGGGTATAGAGTGTAGAGTGTAGGGTATAGAGTGTATGGTATAGAGTGTAGGGTATAGAGTGTAGGGTGTAGAGTGTAGGGTATAGAGTGTAGGGTATAGAGTGTAGGGTATAGAGTGTAGGGTATAGAGTGTAGGGTGTAGAGTGTAGGGTATAGAGTGTAGAGTGTAGGGTATAGAGTGTATGGTATAGAGTGTAGGGTATAGAGCGTAGGGTGTAGAGTGTAGGGTATAGAGTGTAGGGTATAGAGTGTAGGGTATAGAGTGTAGGGTATAGAGTGTAGGGTGTAGAGTGTAGGGTATAGAGTGTATGGTATAGAGTGTAGGGTATAGAATGTATGGTATAGAGTGTAGAGTGTAGGATATAGAGTGTAGGGTATAGAGTGTAGAGTGTAGGGTATAGAGTGTAGGGTATAGAGTGTAGGGTATAGAGTGTAGAGTGTAGGGATTAGAGTGTAGGGTATAAAGTGTAGGGTATAGAGTGTAGAGTGTAGGGTAGAGAGTGTAGGATATAGAGTGTAGAGTGTAGGGTATAGAGTGTAGGGTATAGAGTGTAGGGTATAGAGTGTAGGGTATAGAGTGTAGAGCGTAGGGTATAGAGTGTAGGGTATAGAGTGTAGGGTATAGAGTGTAGGGTATAGAGTGTAGGGTGTAGAGTGTAGGGTATAGAGTGTAGGGTATAGAGTGTAGGGTATAGAGTGTAGGGTGTAGAGTGTATGGTATAGAGTGTAGGGTATAGAATGTATGGTATAGAGTGTAGAGTGTAGGATATATAGTGTAGGGTATAGAGTGTAGAGTGTAGGGATTAGAGTGTAGGGTATAGAGTGTAGGGTATAGAGTGTAGAGTGTAGGGTAGAGAGTGTAGGATATAGAGTGTAGAGTGTAGGGTATAGAGTGTAGGGTATAGAGTGTAGGGTATAGAGTGTAGGGTATAGAGTGTAGAGTGTAGGGTATAGAGTGTATGATATAGAGTGTAGGGTATAGAGTGTAGGGTGTAGAGTGTAGGGTATAGAGTGTTGGGCATAGAGTGTAGGGTATAGAGTGTAGGGTATAGAGTGTAGAGTGTAGGGTATAGAGTGTATGGTATAGAGTGTAGGGTATAGAGTGTAGGGTATAGAGTGTAGGGCAAAGAGTGTAGGGTATAGAGTGTAGGGTATAGAGTGTAGGGTATAGAGTGTAGGGTATAGAGTGTAGGGTATATAGTGTAGAGTGTAGGGTATAGAGTGTAGGGTATAGAGTGTAGGGTATAGAGTGCAGGGTATAGAGTGTAGAGTGTAGGGTATAGAGTGTAGAGTGTAGGGTATAGAGTGTAGGGTATAGAGTGTAGGGTATAGAGTGTAGGGTATAGAGTGTAGAGTGTAGGGTATAGAGTGTAGGGTATAGAGTGTAGGGAGTAGAGTGTAGGGTATAGAGTGTAGGGTTCAGAGTGTGGGGTATAGAATGTAGGGTATAGAGTGTATGGTATAGAGTGTAGGGTATAGAGTGTAGGTTATAGAGTGTAGGGTATAGAGTGTAGGGTATAGAGTGTAGAGTGTAGGGTATAGAGTGTAGGGTATAGAGTGTAGGGTAGAGAGTGTAAAGTGTAGGGTATAGAGTGTAGGGTATAGAGTGTAGGGTATAGAGTGTAGGGTGTAGAGTGTAGGGTATAGAGTGTAGGGTATAGAGTGTAGTGTATAGAGTGTAGGGTATAGAGTGTAGGGAATAGAGTGTAGAGTGTAAGGTATGCAGTGTAGGGTATAGAGTGTACGGTATAGTGTGTAGGGTATAGAGTGTATGGTATAGAGTGTAGGGTATAGAGTGTAGAGTGTAGGGTATAGAGTGTAGGGATTAGAGTGTAGGGTATAGAGTGTAGGGTGTAGAATGTAGGGTATAGAGTGTAGAGTGTAGGGTATAGAGTGTATGGTATAGAGTGTAGGGTATAGAGTGTAGGGTGTAGAGTGTAGGGTATAGAGTGTAGGGTATAGAGTGTAGGGTATAGAGTGTAGGGTATAGAGTGTAGAGAATAGAGTGTAGAGTGTAAGGTATAGAGTGTAGAGTGTAGGGTATAGAGTGTAGGGTATAGAGTGTAGAGTGTTGGGATTAGAGTGTAGGGTATAGAGTGTAGGGTGTAGAGTGTAGGGTATAGAGTGTAGAGTGTAGGGTATAGAGTATATGGTATAGAGTGTAGGGTATAGAGTGTAGGGTGTAGAGTATAGGGTATAGAGTGTAGGGTATAGAGTGTAGGGAATAGAGTGTAGAGTGTAAGGTCTAGAGTGTAGAGTGTAGGGTATAGAGTGTAGGGTATAGACTGTAGGGTATAGAGTGTAGGGTATAGAGTGTAGGGTATAGATTGTAGAGTGTAGGCTATAGAGTGTAGGGTATAGAGTGTAGAGTGTAGGGTATAGAGTGTAGGGTATAGAGTGTAGGGTATAGAGTGTAGAGTGTAGGGTATAGTGTGTAGGATAGAGTGTAGGGTATAGAGTGTAGGGTATAGAGTGTATGGTATAGAGTGTAGGGTATAGAGTGTAGGGTATAGAGTGTAGAGTATAGAGTGTAGGGTATAGAGTGTAGAGTGTAGGGTATAGAGTGTAGAGTGTAGGGTATAGAGTGTAGGGTATAGAGTGTAGGGTAGAGAGTGGAGAGTGTAGGGTATAGAGTGTAGGGTATAGAGTGTAGGGTATAGAGTGTAGAGTGTAGGGATTAGAGTGTAGGGTATAGAGTGTAGGGTGTAGAGTGTAGGGTATAGAGTGTAGAGTGTAGGGTATAGAGTGTATGGTATAGAGTGTAGGGTATAGAGTTTAGGGTGTAGAGTGTAGGGTATAGAGTGTAGGGTATAGAGTGTAGGGTATAGAGTGTAGGGAATAGAGTGTAGAATGTAAGGAATAGAGTGTAGACTGTAGGGTATAGAGTGTAGGGTATAGAGTGTAGAGTGTTGGGATTAGAGTGTAGGGTATAGAGTGTAGGGTGTAGAGTGTAGGGTATAGAGTGTAGAGTGTAGGGTATAGAGTATATGGTATAGAGTGTAGGGTATAGAGTGTAGGGTGTAGAGTGTAGGGTACAGAGTGTAGGGTATAGAGTGTAGGGTATAGAGTGTAGTGCATAAAGTGTAGAGTGTAGGGTATAGAGTGTAGGGTATAGAGTGAAGGGTATAGAGTGTAGAGTGTAGGGTATAGAGTGTAGGGTATAGAGTGTAGGGTATACAGTGTAGGGTATAGAGTGTAGAGTGTAGGGTATAGAGTTTAGAGTGTAGGGTATAGAGTGTAGGGTATAGAGTGTAAGGTATAGAGTGTAGGGTGTAGAGTGTAGGGTATAGAGTGTAGGGTATAGAGTGTAGGGTATAGAGTGTACGGTATAGAGTGTAGGGTATAGAGTGTATGGTATAGAGTGTAGGGTATAGAGTGTAGGGTATAGAGTGTAGGGTATAGAGTGTATGGTATAGATTGTAGGGTATAGAGTGTAGGGTATAGAGTGTAGGGTATAGAGTGTAGAGTGTAGGGTATAGAGTGTAGAGTGTAGGGTATAGAGTGTAGAGTGTAGGGTATAGATTGTATGGTATAGAGTGTAGGGTATAGAGTGTAGGGTGTAGAGTGTTGGGTATAGAGTGTAGGGTATAGAGTGTAGGGTATAGAGTGTAGGGTATAGAGTGTAGGGTATAGAGTGTAGGGAATAGAGTGTAGAGTGTAAGGTATAGAGTGTAGAGTGTAGGGTATAGAGTGTAGTGTATAGAGTGTAGAGTGTAGGGATTAGAGTGTAGGGTATAGAGTGTAGGGTATAGAGTGTAGGGTATAGAGTGTAGGGTATAGAGTGTAGAGTGTAGGGTATAGAGTGTAGAGTGTAGGGTATAGAGTGTAGGGTATAGAGTGTAGGGTATAGAGTGTAGGGTAGAGTGTGTAGAGTGTAGGGTATAGAGTGTAGGGTATAGAGTGTAGGGTATAGAGTGTAGAGTGTAGGGATTAGAGTGTAGGGTATAGAGTGTAGGGTGTAGAGTGTAGGGTATAGAGTGTAGAGTGTAGGGTATAGAGTGTATGGTATAGAGTGTAGGGTATAGAGTGTAGGGTGTAGAGTGTAGGGTATAGAGTGTAGGGAATAGAGTGTAGAGTGTAAGGTATAGAGTGTAGAGTGTAGGGTATAGAGTGTAGGGTATAGAGTGTAGAGTGAAGGGATTAGAGTGTAGGGTATAGAGTGTAGGGTGTAGAGTGTAGGGTATAGAGTGTAGAGTGTAGGGTATAGAGTGTATGGTATAGAGTGTAGGGTATAGAGTGTAGGGTGTAGAGTGTAGGGTATAGAGTGTAGGGTATAGAGTTTAGGGTATAGAGTGTAGGGTATAGAGTGTAGGGAATAGAGTGTAGAGTGTAAGGTATAGAGTGTAGAGTGTAGGGTATAGAGTGTAGGGTATAGACTGTAGGGTATAGAGTGTATGGTATAGAGTGTAGGGTATAGAGTGTAGGGTATAGAGTGTAGGGTGTAGGGTATAGAGTGTATGCTATAGAGTGTATGGTGTAGAGTGTAGGCTATAGAGTGTAGGTTATAGAGTGTAGAGTGTAGGGTATAGAGTGCAGGGTGTAGAGTGTAGGGTATAGAGTGTAGGGTATAGAGTGTAGGGTGTAGGGTATAGAGTGTATGCTATAGAGTGTATGGTGTAGAGTGTATGGTATAGAGTGTAGGGTATAGATTGTAGAGTGTATGGTATAGAGTGTAGGGTATAGAGTGTAGGGTATAGAGTGTATGTTATAGATTGTAGGGTATAGAGTGTAGGGTAGCGAGTGTAGAGTGTAAGGTATAGAGTGTAGGGTATAGAGTGTAGAGTGTCGGGATTAGAGTGTAGGGTATAGAGTGTAGGATGTAGAGTGTAGGGTATAGAGTGTAGAGTGTAGGGTATAGAGTGTATGGTATAGAGTGTAGGGTATAGAGTGTAGGGTGTAGAGTGTAGGGTATAGAGTGTAGGGTATAGAGTGTAGGGTATAGAGTGTAGGGTATAGAGTGTAGGGTGTAGAGTGTAGGGTATAGAGTGTATGGTATAGAGTGTAGGGTATAGAATGTATGGTATAGAGTGTAGAGTGTAGGATATAGAGTGTAGGGTATAGAGTGTAGAGTGTAGGGTATAGAGTGTAGGGTATAGAGTGTAGAGTGTAGGGATTAGAGTGTAGGGTATAAAGTGTAGGGTATAGAGTGTAGAGTGTAGGGTAGAGAGTGTAGGATATAGAGTGTAGAGTGTAGGGTATAGAGTGTAGGGTATAGAGTGTAGGGTATAGAGTGTAGGGTATAGAGTGTAGAGCGTAGGGTATAGAGTGTAGGGTATAGAGTGTAGGGTATAGAGTGTAGGGTATAGAGTGTAGGGTGTAGATTGTAGGGTATAGAGTGTAGGGTGTAGAGTGTAGGGTATAGAGTGTATGGTATAGAGTGTAGGGTATAGAATGTATGGTATAGAGTGTAGAGTGTAGGATATAGAGTGTAGGGTATAGAGTGTAGAGTGTAGGGATTAGAGTGTAGGGTATAGAGTGTAGGGTATAGAGTGTAGAGTGTAGGGTATAGAGTGTATGATATAGAGTGTAGGGTATAGAGTGTAGGGTGTAGAGTGTAGGGTATAGAGTGTTGGGCATAGAGTGTAGGGTATAGAGTGTAGGGTATAGAGTGTAGAGTGTAGGGTATAGAGTGTATGGTATAGAGTGTAGGGTATAGAGTGTAGGGTATAGAGTGTAGGGCAAAGAGTGTAGGGTATAGAGTGTAGGGTATAGAGTGTAGGGTATAGAGTGTAGGGTATAGAGTGTAGGGTATATAGTGTAGAGTGTAGGGTATAGAGTGTAGGGTATAGAGTGTAGGGTATAGAGTGCAGGGTATAGAGTGTAGAGTGTAGGGTATAGAGTGTAGAGTGTAGGGTATAGAGTGTAGGGTATAGAGTGTAGGGTATAGAGTGTAGGGTATAGAGTGTAGAGTGTAGGGTATAGAGTGTAGGGTATAGAGTGTAGGGAGTAGAGTGTAGGGTATAGAGTGTAGGGTTCAGAGTGTAGGGTATAGAATGTAGGGTATAGAGTGTATGGTATAGAGTGTAGGGTATAGAGTGTAGGGTATAGAGTGTAGGGTATAGAGTGTAGGGTATAGAGTGTAGAGTGTAGGGTATAGAGTGTAGGGTATAGAGTGTAGGGTAGAGAGTGTAGAGTGTAGGGTATAGAGTGTAGGGTATAGAGTGTAGGGTATAGAGTGTAGGGTGTAGAGTGTAGGGTATAGAGTGTAGGGTATAGAGTGTAGTGTATAGAGTGTAGGGTATAGAGTGTAGGGAATAGAGTGTAGAGTGTAAGGTATAGAGTGTAGGGTATAGAGTGTACGGTATAGTGTGTAGGGTATAGAGTGTATGGTATAGAGTGTAGGGTATAGAGTGTAGGGTATAGAGTGTAGGGATTAGAGTGTAGGGTATAGAGTGTAGGGTGTAGATTGTAGGGTATAGAGTGTAGAGTGTAGGGTATAGAGTGTATGGTATAGAGTGTAGGGTATAGAGTGTAGGGTGTAGAGTGTAGGGTATAGAGTGTAGGGTATAGAGTGTAGGGTATAGAGTGTAGGGTATAGAGTGTAGGGAATAGAGTGTAGAGTGTAAGGTATAGAGTGTAGAGTGTAGGGTATAGAGTGTAGGGTATAGAGTGTAGAGTGTTGGGATTAGAGTGTAGGGTATAGAGTGTAGGGTGTAGAGTGTAGGGTATAGAGTGTAGAGTGTAGGGTATAGAGTATATGGTATAGAGTGTAGGGTATAGAGTGTAGGGTGTAGAGTATAGGGTATAGAGTGTAGGGTATAGAGTGTAGGGAATAGAGTGTAGAGTGTAAGGTCTAGAGTGTAGAGTGTAGGGTATAGAGTGTAGGGTATAGACTGTAGGGTATAGAGTGTAGGGTATAGAGTGTAGGGTATAGATTGTAGAGTGTAGGCTATAGAGTGTAGGGTATAGAGTGTAGAGTGTAGGGTATAGAGTGTAGGGTATAGAGTGTAGGGTATAGAGTGTAGAGTGTAGGGTATAGTGTGTAGGATAGAGTGTAGGGTATAGAGTGTAGGGTATAGAGTGTATGGTATAGAGTGTAGGGTATAGAGTGTAGGGTATAGAGTGTAGAGTATAGAGTGTAGGGTATAGAGTGTAGAGTGTAGGGTATAGAGTGTAGAGTGTAGGGTATAGAGTGTAGGGTATAGAGTGTAGAGTGTAGGGATTAGAGTGTAGGGTATAGAGTGTAGGGTGTAGAGTGTAGGGTATAGAGTGTAGAGTGTAGGGTATAGAGTGTATGGTATAGAGTGTAGGGTATAGAGTTTAGGGTGTAGAGTGTAGGGTATAGAGTGTAGGGTATAGAGTGTAGGGTATAGAGTGTAGGGAATAGAGTGTAGAATGTAAGGAATAGAGTGTAGACTGTAGGGTATAGAGTGTAGGGTATAGAGTGTAGAGTGTTGGGATTAGAGTGTAGGGTATAGAGTGTAGGGTGTAGAGTGTAGGGTATAGAGTGTAGAGTGTAGGGTATAGAGTATATGGTATAGAGTGTAGGGTATAGAGTGTAGGGTGTAGAGTGTAGGGTACAGAGTGTAGGGTATAGAGTGTAGGGTATAGAGTGTAGTTTATAAAGTGTAGAGTGTAGGGTATAGAGTGTAGGGTATAGAGTGAAGGGTATAGAGTGTAGAGTGTAGGGTATAGAGTGTAGGGTATAGAGTGTAGGGTATAGAGTGTAGGGTATAGAGTGTAGAGTGTAGGGTATAGAGTTTAGAGTGTAGGGTATAGAGTGTAGGGTATAGAGTGTAAGGTATAGAGTGTAGGGTGTAGAGTGTAGGGTATAGAGTGTAGGGTATAGAGTGTAGGGTATAGAGTGTACGGTATAGAGTGTAGGGTATAGAGTGTATGGTATAGAGTGTAGGGTATAGAGTGTAGGGTATAGAGTGTAGGGTATAGAGTGTATGGTATAGATTGTAGGGTATAGAGTGTAGGGTATAGAGTGTAGGGTATAGAGTGTAGAGTGTAGGGTATAGAGTGTAGAGTGTAGGGTATAGAGTGTAGAGTGTAGGGTATAGATTGTATGGTATAGAGTGTAGGGTATAGAGTGTAGGGTGTAGAGTGTTGGGTATAGAGTGTAGGGTATAGAGTGTAGGGTATAGAGTGTAGGGTATAGAGTGTAGGGTATAGAGTGTAGGGAATAGAGTGTAGAGTGTAAGGTATAGAGTGTAGAGTGTAGGGTATAGAGTGTAGTGTATAGAGTGTAGAGTGTAGGGATTAGAGTGTAGGGTATAGAGTGTAGGGTATAGAGTGTAGGGTATAGAGTGTAGGGTATAGAGTGTAGAGTGTAGGGTATAGAGTGTAGAGTGTAGGGTATAGAGTGTAGGGTATAGAGTGTAGGGTATAGAGTGTAGGGTAGAGTGTGTAGAGTGTAGGGTATAGAGTGTAGGGTATAGAGTGTAGGGTATAGAGTGTAGAGTGTAGGGATTAGAGTGTAGGGTATAGAGTGTAGGGTGTAGAGTGTAGGGTATAGAGTGTAGAGTGTAGGGTATAGAGTGTATGGTATAGAGTGTAGGGTATAGAGTGTAGGGTGTAGAGTGTAGGGTACAGAGTGTAGGGTATAGAGTGTAGGGTATGGAGTGTAGGGAATAGAGTGTAGAGTGTAAGGTATAGAGTGTAGAGTGTAGGGTATAGAGTGTAGGGTATAGAGTGTAGAGTGAAGGGATTAGAGTGTAGGGTATATAGTGTAGGGTGTAGAGTGTAGGGTATAGAGTGTAGAGTGTAGGGTATAGAGTGTATGGTATAGAGTGTAGGGTATAGAGTGTAGGGTGTAGAGTGTAGGGTATAGAGTGTAGGGTATAGAGTTTAGGGTATAGAGTGTAGGGTATAGAGTGTAGGGAATAGAGTGTAGAGTGTAAGGTATAGAGTGTAGAGTGTAGGGTATAGAGTGTAGGGTATAGACTGTAGGGTATAGAGTGTATGGTATAGAGTGTAGGGTATAGATTGTAGAGTGTAGGCTATAGAGTGTAGGTTATAGAGTGTAGAGTGTAGGGTATAGAGTGCAGGGTGTAGAGTGTAGGGTATAGAGTGTAGGGTATAGAGTGTAGAGTGTAGGGTATAGAGTGTATGCTATAGAGTGTATGGTGTAGAGTGTATGGTATAGAGTGTAGGGTATAGATTGTAGAGTGTATGGTATAGAGTGTAGGGTATAGAGTGTAGGGTATAGAGTGTATGTTATAGATTGTAGGGTATAGAGTGTAGGGTAGCGAGTGTAGAGTGTAAGGTATAGAGTGTAGGGTATAGAGTGTAGAGTGTCGGGATTAGAGTGTAGGGTATAGAGTGTAGGATGTAGAGTGTAGGGTATAGAGTGTAGAGTGTAGGGTATAGAGTGTATGGTATAGAGTGTAGGGTATAGAGTGTAGGGTGTAGAGTGTAGGGTATAGAGTGTAGGGTATAGAGTGTAGGGTATAGAGTGTAGGGTATAGAGTGTAGGGTGTAGAGTGTAGGGTATAGAGTGTATGGTATAGAGTGTAGGGTATAGAATGTATGGTATAGAGTGTAGAGTGTAGGATATAGAGTGTAGGGTATAGAGTGTAGAGTGTAGGGTATAGAGTGTAGGGTATAGAGTGTAGAGTGTAGGGATTAGAGTGTAGGGTATAAAGTGTAGGGTATAGAGTGTAGAGTGTAGGGTAGAGAGTGTAGGATATAGAGTGTAGAGTGTAGGGTATAGAGTGTAGGGTATAGAGTGTAGGGTATAGAGTGTAGGGTATAGAGTGTAGAGCGTAGGGTATAGAGTGTAGGGTATAGAGTGTAGGGTATAGAGTGTAGGGTATAGAGTGTAGGGTGTAGATTGTAGGGTATAGAGTGTAGGGTATAGAGTGTAGAGTATAGAGTGTAGGGTGTAGAGTGTAGGGTATAGAGTGTATGGTATAGAGTGTAGGGTATAGAATGTATGGTATAGAGTGTAGAGTGTAGGATATAGAGTGTAGAGTATAGAGTGTAGAGTGTAGGGATTAGAGTGTAGGGTATAGAGTGTAGAGTGTAGGGTAGAGAGTGTAGGATATAGAGTGTAGAGTGTAGGGTATAGAGTGTAGGGTATAGAGTGTAGGGTATAGAGTGTAGGGTATAGAGTGTAGAGTGTAGGGTATAGAGTGTATGATATAGAGTGTAGGGTATAGAGTGTAGGGTGTAGAGTGTAGGGTATAGAGTGTTGGGCATAGAGTGTAGGGTATAGAGTGTAGGGTATAGAGTGTAGAGTGTAGGGTATAGAGTGTATGGTATAGAGTGTAGGGTATAGAGTGTAGGGTATAGAGTGTAGGGCAAAGAGTGTAGGGTATAGAGTGTAGGGTATAGAGTGTAGGGTATAGAGTGTAGGGTATAGAGTGTAGGGTGTATAGTGTAGAGTGTAGGGTATAGAGTGTAGGGTATAGAGTGTAGGGTATAGAGTGTAGGGTATAGAGTGCAGGGTATAGAGTGTAGAGTGTAGGGTATAGAGTGTAGAGTGTAGGGTATAGAGTGTAGGGTATAGAGTGTAGGGTATAGAGTGTAGGGTATAGAGTGTAGAGTGTAGGGTATAGAGTGTAGGGTATAGAGTGTAGGGAGTAGAGTGTAGGGTATAGAGTGTAGGGTTCAGAGTGTAGGGTATAGAGTGTAGGGTATAGAGTGTATGGTATAGAGTGTAGGGTATAGAGTGTAGGGTATAGAGTGTAGAGTGTAGGGTATAGAGTGTAGGGTATAGAGTGTAGGGTAGAGAGTGTAGAGTGTAGGGTATAGAGTGTAGGGTATAGAGTGTAGGGTATAGAGTGTAGGGTGTAGAGTGTAGGGTATAGAGTGTAGGGTATAGAGTGTAGTGTATAGAGTGTAGGGTATAGAGTGTAGGGAATAGAGTGTAGAGTGTAAGATATAGAGTGTAGGGTATAGAGTGTACGGTATAGAGTGTAGGGTATAGAGTGTATGGTATAGAGTGTAGGGTATAGAGTGTAGAGTGTAGGGTATAGAGTGTAGGGATTAGAGTGTAGGGTATAGAGTGTAGGGTGTAGAGTGTAGGGTATAGAGTTTAGAGTGTTGGGTATAGAGTGTATGGTATAGAGTGTAGGGTATAGAGTGTAGGGTGTAGCGTGTAGGGTATAGAGTGTAGGGTATAGAGTGTAGGGAATAGAGTGTAGAGTGTAAGGTATAGAGTGTAGAGTGTAGGGTATAGAGTGTAGGGTATAGAGTGTAGAGTGTTGGGATTAGAGTGTAGGGTATAGAGTGTAGGGTGTAGAGTGTAGGATATAGAGTGTAGGGTGTAGAGTATAGGGTATAGAGTGTAGGGTATAGAGTGTAGGGAATAGAGTGTAGAGTGTAAGGTTTAGAGTGTAGAGTGTAGGGTATAGAGTGTAGGGTATAGACTGTAGGGTATAGAGTGTAGGGTATAGAGTGTAGGGTATAGATTGTAGAGTGTAGGCTATGGAGTGTAGGGTATAGAGTGTAGAGTGTAGGGTATAGAGTGTAGGGTATAGAGTGTAGGGTACAGAGTGTAGAGTGTAGGGTATAGTGTGTAGGATAGAGTGTAGGGTATAGAGTGTAGGGTATAGAGTGTATGGTATAGAGTGTAGGGTATAGAGTGTAGGGTATAGAGTGTAGGGTATAGAGTGTAGGGTATAGAGTGTAGAGTGTAGGGTATAGAGTGTAGGGTATAGAGTGTAGGGTAGAGAGTGTAGAGTGTAGGGTATAGAGTGTAGGGTATAGAATGTAGGGTAGAGAGTGTAGAGTGTAGGGTGTAGAGTGTAGGGTATAGAGTGTAGAGTGTAGGGTATAGAGTGTATGGTATAGAGTGTAGGGTATAGAGTGTAGGGTGTAGAGTGTAGGGTATAGAGTGTAGAGTGTAGGGTATAGAGTGTATGGTATAGAGTGTAGGGTATAGAGTGTAGGGTGTAGAGTGTAGGGTATAGAGTGTAGGGTATAGAGTGTAGGGAATAGAGTGTAGAGTGTAAGGTATAGAGTGTAGACTGTAGGGTATAGAGTGTAGGGTATAGAGTGTAGAGTGTTGGGATTAGAGTGTAGGGTATAGAGTGTAGGGTGTAGAGTGTAGGGTATAGAGTGTAGAGGTTAGGGTATAGAGTATATGGTATAGAGTGTAGGGTATAGAGTGTAGGGTGTAGAGTGTAGGGTACAGAGTGTAGGGTATAGAGTGTAGGGTATAGAGTGTAGGGTAGAGAGTGTAGAGTGTAGGGTATAGAGTTTAGGGTATAGAGTGTAGGGTATAGAGTGTAGAGTGTAGGGATTAGAGTGTAGGGTATAGAGTGTAGGGTGTAGAGTGTAGGGTATAGAGTGTATAGTGTAGGGTATAGAGTGTATGGTATAGAGTGTAGGGTATAGAGTGTAGGGTGTAGAGTGTAGGGTATAGAGTGTAGGGTATAGAGTGTAGAGTGTTGGGATTAGAGTGTAGGGTATAGAGTGTAGGGTGTAGAGTGTAGGGTATAGAGTGTAGAGTGTAGGGTATAGAGTATATGGTATAGAGTGTAGGGTATAGAGTGTAGGGTGTAGAGTGTAGGGTACAGAGTGTAGGGTATAGAGTGTAGGGTATAGAGTGTAGTGCATAAAGTGTAGAGTGTAGGGTATAGAGTGTAGGGTATAGAGTGTAGGGTATAGAGTGTAGAGTGTAGGGTATAGAGTGTAGGGTATAGAGTGTAGGGTATACAGTGTAGGGTATAGAGTGTAGGGTATAGAGTGTAGGGTATAGAGTGTAGGGTATAGAGTGTAGAGTGTAGGGTATAGAGTTTAGAGTGTAGGGTATAGAGTGTAGGGTATAGAGTGTAAGGTATAGAGTGTAGGGTGTAGAGTGTAGGGTATAGAGTGTAGGGTATAGAGTGTAGGGTATAGAGTGTACGGTATAGAGTGTAGGGTATAGAGTGTATGGTATAGAGTGTAGGGTATAGAGTGTAGGGTATAGAGTGTAGGGTATAGAGTGTATGGTATAGATTGTAGGGTATAGAGTGTAGGGTATAGAGTGTAGGGTATAGAGTGTAGAGTGTAGGGTATAGAGTGTAGAGTGTAGGGTATAGAGTGTAGAGTGTAGGGTATAGATTGTATGTTATAGAGTGTAGGGTATAGAGTGTAGGGTGTAGAGTGTTGGGTATAGAGTGTAGGGTATAGAGTGTAGGGTATAGAGTGTAGGGTATAGAGTGTAGGGTATAGAGTGTAGGGAATAGAGTGTAGAGTGTAAGGTATAGAGTGTAGAGTGTAGGGTATAGAGTGTAGGGTATAGAGTGTAGAGTGTAGGGATTAGAGTGTAGGGTATAGAGTGTAGGGTATAGAGTGTAGGGTATAGAGTGTAGGGTATAGAGTGTAGAGTGTAGGGTATAGAGTGTAGAGTGTAGGGTATAGAGTGTAGGGTATAGAGTGTAGGGTATAGAGTGTAGGGTAGAGTGTGTAGAGTGTAGGGTATAGAGTGTAGGGTATAGAGTGTAGGGTATAGAGTGTAGAGTGTAGGGATTAGAGTGTAGGGTATAGAGTGTAGGGTGTAGGGTATAGAGTGTAGAGTGTAGGGTATAGAGTGTATGGTATAGAGTGTAGGGTATAGAGTGTAGGGTGTAGAGTGTAGGGTATAGAGTGTAGGGTATAGAGTGTAGGGTATAGAGTGTAGGGAATAGAGTGTAGAGTGTAAGGTATAGAGTGTAGAGTGTAGGGTATAGAGTGTAGGGTATAGAGTGTAGAGTGAAGGGATTAGAGTGTAGGGTATAGAGTGTAGGGTGTAGAGTGTAGGGTATAGAGTGTAGAGTGTAGGGTATAGAGTGTATGGTATAGAGTGTAGGGTATAGAGTGTAGGGTGTAGAGTGTAGGGTATAGAGTGTAGGGTATAGAGTGTAGGGTATAGAGTGTAGGGTATAGAGTGTAGGGAATAGAGTGTAGAGTGTAAGGTATAGAGTGTAGAGTGTAGGGTATAGAGTGTAGGGTATAGACTGTAGGGTATAGAGTGTATGGTATAGAGTGTAGGGTATAGATTGTAGAGTGTAGGCTATAGAGTGTAGGTTATAGAGTGTAGAGTGTAGGGTATAGAGTGTAGGGTATAGAGTGTAGGGTATAGAGTGTAGGGTATAGAGTGTAGAGTGTAGGGTATAGTGTGTAGGGTATAGAGTGCAGGGTGTAGAGTGTAGGGTATAGAGTGTAGGGTATAGAGTGTAGAGTGTAGGGTATAGAGTGTATGCTATAGAGTGTATGGTGTAGAGTGTATGGTATAGAGTGTAGGGTATAGATTGTAGAGTGTATGGTATAGAGTGTAGGGTATAGAGTGTAGGGTATAGAGTGTATGTTATAGAGTGTAGGGTATAGAGTGTAGGGTAGAGAGTGTAGAGTGTAAGGTATAGAGTGTAGGGTATAGAGTGTAGAGTGTCGGGATTAGAGTGTAGGGTATAGAGTGTAGGATGTAGAGTGTAGGGTATAGAGTGTAGAGTGTAGGGTATAGAGTGTATGGTATATAGTGTAGGGTATAGAGTGTAGGGTGTAGAGTGTAGGGTATAGAGTGTAGGGTATAGAGTGTAGGGTATAGAGTGTAGGGTATAGAGTGTAGGGTGTAGAGTGTAGGGTATAGAGTGTATGGTATAGAGTGTAGGGTATAGAATGTATGGTATAGAGTGTAGAGTGTAGGATATAGAGTGTAGGGTATAGAGTGTAGAGTGTAGGGTATAGAGTGTAGGGTATAGAGTGTAGGGTATAGAGTGTAGAGTGTAGGGATTAGAGTGTAGGGTATAAAGTGTAGGGTATAGAGTGTAGAGTGTAGGGTAGAGAGTGTAGGATATAGAGTGTAGAGTGTAGGGTATAGAGTGTAGGGTATAGAGTGTAGGGTATAGAGTGTAGGGTATAGAGTGTAGAGCGTAGGGTATAGAGTGTAGGGTATAGAAAGTAGGGTATAGAGTGTAGGATGTAGAGTGTAGGGTATAGAGTGTAGGGTATAGAGTGTAGGGTATGAAGTGTAGGGTGTAGAGTGTAGGGTATAGAGTGTATGGTATAGAGTGTAGGGTATAGAATGTATGGTATAGAGTGTAGAGTGTAGGATATAGAGTGTAGGGTATAGAGTGTAGAGTGTAGGGATTAGAGTGTAGGGTATAGAGTGTAGGGTATACAGTGTAGGGTATAGAGTGTAGGGTATAGAGTGTAGGGTATAGAGTGTAGGGTATAGAGTGTAGGGTATAGAGTGTAGAGTGTAGGGTATAGAGTTTAGAGTGTAGGGTATAGAGTGTAGGGTATAGAGTGTAAGGTATAGAGTGTAGGGTGTAGAGTGTAGGGTATAGAGTGTAGGGTATAGAGTGTAGGGTATAGAGTGTACGGTATAGAGTGTAGGGTATAGAGTGTATGGTATAGAGTGTAGGATATAGAGTGTAGGGTATAGAGTGTAGGGTATAGAGTGTATGGTATAGATTGTAGGGTATAGAGTGTAGGGTATAGAGTGTAGGGTATAGAGTGTAGAGTGTAGGGTATAGAGTGTAGAGTGTAGGGTATAGAGTGTAGAGTGTAGGGTATAGATTGTATGGTATAGAGTGTAGGGTATAGAGTGTAGGGTGTAGAGTGTTGGGTATAGAGTGTAGGGTATAGAGTGTAGGGTATAGAGTGTAGGGTATAGAGTGTAGGGTATAGAGTGTAGGGAATAGAGTGTAGAGTGTAAGGTATAGAGTGTAGAGTGTAGGGTATAGAGTGTAGGGTATAGAGTGTAGAGTGTAGGGATTAGAGTGTAGGGTATAGAGTGTAGGGTATAGAGTGTAGGGTATAGAGTGTAGAGTGTAGGGTATAGAGTGTAGAGTGTAGGGTATAGAGTGTAGGGTATAGAGTGTAGGGTATAGAGTGTAGGGTAGAGTGTGTAGAGTGTAGGGTATAGAGTGTAGGGTATAGAGTGTAGGGTATAGAGTGTAGAGTGTAGTGATTAGAGTGTAGGGTATAGAGTGTAGGGTGTAGGGTATAGAGTGTAGAGTGTAGGGTATAGAGTGTATGGTATAGAGTGTAGGGTATAGAGTGTAGGGTGTAGAGTGTAGGGTATAGAGTGTAGGGTATAGAGTGTAGGGTATAGAGTGTAGGGAATAGAGTGTAGAGTGTAAGGTATAGAGTGTAGAGTGTAGGGTATAGAGTGTAGGGTATAGAGTGTAGAGTGAAGGGATTAGAGTGTAGGGTATAGAGTGTAGGGTGTAGAGTGTAGGGTATTGAGTGTAGAGTGTAGGGTATAGAGTGTATGGTATAGAGTGTAGGGTATAGAGTGTAGGGTGTAGAGTGTAGGGTATAGAGTGTAGGGTATAGAGTGTAGGGTATAGAGTGTAGGGAATAGAGTGTAGAATGTAAGGTATAGAGTGTAGAGTGTAGGGTATAGAGTGTAGGGTATAGATTGTAGAGTGTAGGCTATAGAGTGTAGGTTATAGAGTGTAGAGTGTAGGGTATAGAGTGTAGGGTATAGAGTGTAGGGTATAGAGTTTAGAGTGTAGGGTATAGTGTGTAGGGTATAGAGTGCAGGGTGTAGAGTGTAGGGTATAGAGTGTAGGGTATAGAGTGTAGAGTGTAGGGTATAGAGTGTATGCTATAGAGTGTATGGTGTAGAGTGTATGGTATAGAGTGTAGGGTATAGATTGTAGAGTGTATGGTATAGAGTGTAGGGTATAGAGTGTAGGGTATAGAGTGTATGTTATAGAGTGTAGGGTATAGAGTGTAGGGTAGAGAGTGTAGAGTGTAAGGTATAGAGTGTAGGGTATAGAGTGTAGAGTGTCGGGATTAGAGTGTAGGGTATAGAGTGTAGGATGTAGAGTGTAGGGTATAGAGTGTAGAGTGTAGGGTATAGAGTGTATGGTATAGAGTGTAGGGTATAGAGTGTAGGGTGTAGAGTGTAGGGCATAGAGTGTAGGGTATAGAGTGTAGGGTATAGAGTGTAGGGTATAGAGTGTAGGGTGTAGAGTGTAGGGTATAGAGTGTAGGGTATAGAGTGTAGGGTATAGAATGCATGGTATAGAGTGTAGAGTGTAGGATATAGAGTGTAGGGTATAGAGTGTAGAGTGTAGGGTATAGAGTGTAGGGTATAGAGTGTAGGGTATAGAGTGTAGAGTGTAGGGATTAGAGTGTAGGGTATAGAGTGTAGGGTATAGAGTGTAGAGTGTAGGGTAGAGAGTGTAGGATATAGAGTGTAGAGTGTAGGGTATAGAGTGTAGGGTATAGAGTGTAGGGTATAGAGTGTAGGGTATAGAGTGTAGAGCGTAGGGTAAAGAGTGTAGGGTATAGAGTGTAGGGTATAGAGTGTAGGGTGTAGAGTGTAGGGTATAGAGTGTAGGGTATAGAGTGTAGGGTATAGAGTGTAGGGTGTAGAGTGTAGGGTATAGAGTGTATGGTATAGAGTGTAGGGTATAGAATGTATGGTATAGAGTGTAGAGTGTAGGATATAGAGTGTAGGGTATAGAGTGTAGAGTGTAGGGATTAGAGTGTAGGGTATAGAGTGTAGGGTATAGAGTGTAGAGTGTAGGGTAGAGAGTGTAGGATATAGAGTGTAGAGTGTAGGGTATAGAGTGTAGGGTATAGAGTGTAGGGTATAGAGTGTAGGGTATAGAGTGTAGAGTGTAGGGTATAGAGTGTATGGTATAGAGTGTAGGGTATAGAGTGTAGGGTGAAGAGTGTAGGGTATAGAGTGTAGGGTATAGAGTGTAGGGTATAGAGTGTAGGGTATAGAGTGTAGGGTGTAGAGTGTAGGGTATAGAGTGTATGGTATAGAGTGTAGGGTATAGAATGTATGGTATAGAGTGTAGAGTGTAGGATATAGAGTGTAGGGTATAGAGTGTAGAGTGTAGGGTATTGAGTGTAGGGTATAGAGTGTAGGGTATAGAGTGTAGAGTGTAGGGATTAGAGTGTAGGGTATAGAGTGTAGGGTATAGAGTGTAGAGTGTAGGGTAGAGAGTGTAGGGTATAGAGTGTAGGGTATAGAGTGTAGGGTATAGAGTGTAGAGTGTAGGGTATAGAGTGTAGGGTATAGATTGTAGGGTATAGAGTGTAGAGTGTAGGGTATAGAGTGTAGGGTATAGAGTATAGGGCATAGAGTGTAGGGTATAGAGTGTAGGGTGTAGAGTGTAGGGTATAGAGTGTAGGGTATAGAGTGTAGAGTGTAGGGTATAGAGTGTAGGGTATAGAGTGTAGGTTATAGAGTGTAGGGTATAGAGTGTAGGGTATAGAGTGTAGAGTGTAGGGTATAGCGTGTAGAGTGTCGGGTATAGAGTGTAGGGTATAGAGTGTAGGGTATAGAGTGTAGGGTATAGAGTGTAGAGTGTAGGGTATAGAGTGTAGAGTGTAGGGTATAGAGTGTATGGTATAGAGTGTAGGGTATAGAGGGTAGGGTGTAGAGTGTTGGGTATAGAGTGTAGGGTATAGAGTGTAGGGTATAGAGTGTAGGGTATAGAGTGTAGGGAATAGAGTGTAGAGTGTAAGGTATAGAATGTAGAGTGTAGGGTATAGAGTGTAGGGTATAGAGTGTAGAGTGTAGGGATTAGAGTGTAGGGTATAGAGTGTAGGGTATAGAGTGTAGGGTATAGAGTGTAGAGTGTAGGGTATAGAGTGTAGAGTGTAGGGTATAGAGTGTAGGGTATAGAGTGTAGGGTAGAGTGTGTAGAGTGTAGGGTATAGAGTGTAGGGTATAGAGTGTAGGGTATAGAGTGTAGAGTGTAGGGATTAGAGTGTAGGGTATAGAGTGTAGGGTGTAGAGTGTAGGGTATAGAGTGTAGAGTGTAGGGTATAGAGTGTATGGTATAGAGTGTAGGGTGTAGAGTGTAGGGTATAGAGTGTAGGGTATAGAGTGTAGGGTATAGAGTGTAGGGAATAGAGTGTAGAGTGTAAGATATAGAGTGTAGAGTGTAGGGTATAGAGTGTAGGGTATAGAGTGTAGAGTGAAGGGATTAGACTGTAGGGTATAGAGTGTAGGGTGTAGAGTGTAGGGTATAGAGTGTAGAGTGTAGGGTATAGAGTGTATGGTATAGAGTGTAGGGTATAGAGTGTAGGGTGTAGAGTGTAGGGTATAGAGTGTAGGGTATAGAGTGTAGGGTATAGAGTGTAGGGTATAGAGTGTAGGGAATAGAGTGTAGAGTGTAAGGTATAGAGTGTAGAGTGTAGGGTATAGAGTGTAGGGTATAGACTGTAGGGTATAGAGTGTGGGTATAGAGTGTAGGGTATAGATTGTAGAGTGTAGGCTATAGAGTGTAGGGTATAGAGTGTAGAGTGTAGGGTATAGAGTGTAGGGTATAGAGTGTAGGGTATAGACTGTAGGGTATAGAGTGTAGAGTGTAGGGTATAGTGTGTAGGGTATAGAGTGCAGGGTGTAGAGTGTAGGGTATAGAGTGTACGGTATAGAGTGTAGAGTGTAGGGTATAGAGTGTATGCTATAGAGTGTAGGGTATAGATTGTAGAGTGTATGGTATAGAGTGTAGGGTATAGAGTGTAGGGTATAGAGTGTATGTTATAGAGTGTAGGGTATAGAGTGTAGGGTAGAGAGTGTAGAGTGTAGGGTATAGAGTGTAGGGTATAGAGTGTAGGGTATAGAGTGTAGAGTGTCGGGATTAGAGTGTAGGGTATAGAGTGTAGGATGTAGAGTGTAGGGTATAGAGTGTAGAGTGTAGGGTATAGAGTGTATGGTATAGAGTGTGGGGTATAGAGTGTAGGGTGTAGAGTGTAGGGTATAGAGTGTAGGGTATAGAGTGTAGGGTATAGAGTGTAGGGTATAGAGTGTAGGGTGTAGAGTGTAGGGTATAGAGTGTATGGTATAGAGTGTAGGGTATAGATTGTAGAGTGTAGGATATAGAGTGTAGGGTATAGAGTGTAGAGTGTAGGGTATAGAGTGTAGAGTGTAGGGTAGAGAGTGTAGGATATAGAGTGTAGAGTGTAGGGTATAGAGTGTAGGGTATAGAGTGTATGGTATAGAGTGTAGGGTATAGAGTGTAGTGTGTAGGGTATAGAGTGTAGGGTATAGAGTGTAGGGTATAGAGTGTAGAGTGTAGGGTATAGAGTGTAGGGTATAGAGTGTAGGGTATAGAGTGTGGGGCATAGAGTGTAGGGTATAGAGTGTAGGGTGTAGTGTAGGGTATAGAGTGTAGGGTATAGAGTGTAGAGTGTAGGGTATAGAGTGTAGGGTATAGAGTGTAGGGTATAGAGTGTAGGGTATAGAGTGTAGGGTATAGAGTGTAGAGTGTAGGGTATAGCGTGTAGAGTGTCGGGTATAGAGTGTAGGGTATAGAGTGTAGGGTATAGAGTGTAGGGTATAGAGTGTAGAGTGTAGGGTATAGAGTGTAGAGTGTAGGGTATAGAGTGTATGGTATAGAGTGTAGGGTATAGAGTGTAGGGTATAGAGTGTAGGGAATAGAGTGTAGGGAATAGAGTGTAGAGTGTAAGGTATAGAGTGTAGAGTGTAGGGTATAGAGTGTAGGGTATAGAGTGTAGAGTGTAGGGATTAGAGTGTAGGGTATAGAGTGTAGAGTGTAGAGTGTAGGGTACAGAGTGTAGAGTGTAGGGTATAGAGTGTATGGTATAGAGTGTAGGGTATAGAGTGTAGGGTGTAGAGTGTAGGGTATAGAGTGTAGGGTATAGAGTGTAGGGTATAGAGTGTAGGGTATAGAGTGTAGGGAATAGAGTGTAGAGTGTAAGGTTTAGAGTGTAGAGTGTAGGGTATAGAGTGTAGGGTATAGCCTGTAGGGTATAGAGTGTAGGGTATAGAGTGTAGGGTATAGATTGTAGAGTGTGGGCTATAGAGTGTAGGGTATAGAGTGTAGAGTATAGAGTGTAGAGTGTAGGGTATAGTGTGTAGGGTATAGAGTGCAGGGTGTAGAGTGTAGGGTATAGAGTGTAGGGTATAGAGTGTAGAGTGTAGGGTATAGAGTGTATGCTATTGAGTGTATGGTGTAGAGTGTATGGTATAGAGTGTAGGGTATAGAGTGTAGAGTGTATGGTATAGAGTGTAGGGTGTAGAGTGTAGGGTATAGAGTGTATGTTATAGAGTGTAGGGTATAGAGTGTAGGGTAGAGAGTGTAGAGTGTAGGGTATAGAGTGTAGGGTATAGAGTGTAGGGTATAGAGTGTAGAGTGTAGGGATTAGAGTGTAGGGTATAGAGTGTAGTGTGTAGAGTGTAGGGTATAGAGTGTAGAGTGTAGGGTATAGAGTGTATGGTATAGAGTGTAGGGTATAGAGTGTAGGGTGTAGAGTGTAGGGTATAGAGTGTAGGGTATAGAGTGTAGGGTATAGAGTGTAGGGAATAGAGTGTAGAGTGTAAGGTATAGAGTGTAGAGTATAGGGTATAGAGTGTAGGGTATAGAGTGTAGAGTGTAGGGATTAGAGTGTAGGGTATATAGTGTAGGGTGTAGAGTGTAGGGTATAGAGTGTAGAGTGTAGGGTATAGAGTGTATGGTATAGAGTGTAGGGTATAGAGTGTAGGGTGTAGAGTGTAGGGTATAGAGTGTAGGGTATAGAGTGTAGGGTATAGAGTGTAGGGTATAGAGTGTTGGGAATAGAGTGTAGAGTGTAAGGTATAGAGTGTAGAGTATAGGGTACATAGTGTAGGGTATAGACTGTAGGGTATAGAGTGTAGGGTATAGATTGTAGGCTATAGAGTTTAGGGTATAGAGTGTAGGGTATAGAGTGTAGGGTATAGAGTGTAGGGTATAGAGTGTAGAGTGCAGGGTATAGTGTGTAGGGTATAGAGTGCAGGGTGTAGAGTGTAGGGTATAGAGTGTAGGGTATAGAGTGTAGAGTGTAGGGTATAGAGTGTATGCTATAGAGTGTATGGTGTAGAGTGTATGGTATAGAGTGTAGGGTATAGAGTGTAGAGTGTAGGGTATAGAGTGTAGGGTATAGAGTGTAGGGTATAGAGTGTATGTTATAGAGTGTAGGGTATAGAGTGTAGAGTGTAGGGTATAGAGTTTAGAGTGTAGGGTATAGAGTGTAGGGTATAGAGTGTAAGGTATAGAGTGTAGGGTGTAGAGTGTAGGGTATAGATTGTAGGGTATAGAGTGTAGGGTATAGAGTGTAGGGTATACAGTGTAGGGTATAGAGTGTAGAGTGTAGGGTATAGAGTGTAGAGTGTAGGGCATAGAGTGTAGATTGTAGGGTATAGAGTGTAGGGTATAGAGTGTAGGGTATACAGTGTAGGGTATAGAGTGTAGAGTGTAGGGTATAGAGTGTAGAGTGTAGGGTATAGAGTGTAGGGTACAGAGTGTAGGGTATAGAGTGTAGGGTAGAGAGTGTAGAGTGTAGGGTATAGAGTGTAGGGTATAGAGTGTAGAGTGTAGGGATTAGAGTGTAGGGTATAGAGTGTAGGGTGTGGAGTGTAGGGTATAGAGTGTAGAGTGTAGGGTATAGAGTGTATGGTATAGAGTGTAGGGTATAGAGTGTAGGGTGTAGAGTGTAGGGTATAGAGTGTAGGGTATAGAGTGTAGGGAATAGAGTGTAGGGAATAGAGTGTAGAGTGTAAGGTATAGAGTGTAAAGTGTAGGGTATAGAGTGTAGGGTATAGAGTGTAGACTGTAGGGATTAGAGTGTAGGGTATAGAGTGTAGGGTGTAGAGTGTAAGGTATAGAGTGTAGGGTGTAGAGTGTAGGGTATAGATTGTAGGGTATAGAGTGTAGGGTATAGAGTGTAGGGTATACAGTGTAGGGTATAGAGTGTAGAGTGTAGGGTATAGAGTGTAGAGTGTAGGGCATAGAGTGTAGATTGTAGGGTATAGAGTGTAGGGTATAGAGTGTAGGGTATACAGTGTAGGGTATAGAGTGTAGAGTGTAGGGTATAGAGTGTAGAGTGTAGGGTATAGAGTGTAGGGTACAGAGTGTAGGGTATAGAGTGTAGGGTAGAGAGTGTAGAGTGTAGGGTATAGAGTGTAGGGTATAGAGTGTAGAGTGTAGGGATTAGAGTGTAGGGTATAGAGTGTAGGGTGTGGAGTGTAGGGTATAGAGTGTAGAGTGTAGGGTATAGAGTGTATGGTATAGAGTGTAGGGTATAGAGTGTAGGGTGTAGAGTGTAGGGTATAGAGTGTAGGGTATAGAGTGTAGGGAATAGAGTGTAGGGAATAGAGTGTAGAGTGTAAGGTATAGAGTGTAAAGTGTAGGGTATAGAGTGTAGGGTATAGAGTGTAGACTGTAGGGATTAGAGTGTAGGGTGTAGAGTGTAGGGTACAGAGTGTAGAGTGTAGGGTATAGAGTGTATGGTATAGAGTGTAGGGTATAGAGTGTAGGGTATAGAGTGTAGGGTATAGAGTGTAGGGAATAGAGTGTGGAGTGTAAGGTATAGAGTGTAGAGTGTAGGGTATAGAGTGTAGGGTATAGCATGTAGGGTATAGAGTGTAGGGTATAGAGTGTAGGGTATAGATTGTAGAGTGTAGGCTATAGAGTGTAGGGTATAGAGTGTAGGGAATAGAGTGTAGGGAATAGAGTGTAGAGTGTAAGGTATAGAGTGTAAAGTGTAGGGTATAGAGTGTAGGGTATAGAGTGTAGACTGTAGGGATTAGAGTGTAGGGTATAGAGTGTAGGGTGTAGAGTGTAGGGTACAGAGTGTAGAGTGTAGGGTATAGAGTGTATGGTATAGAGTGTAGGGTATAGAGTGTAGGGAATAGAGTGTGGAGTGTAAGGTATAGAGTGTAGAGTGTAGGGTATAGAGTGTAGGGTATAGCCTGTAGGGTATAGAGTGTAGGGTATAGAGTGTAGGGTATAGATTGTAGAGTGTAGGCTATAGAGTGTAGGGTATAGAGTGTAGAGTGTAGGGTATAGAGTGTAGGGTATAGAGTGTAGGGTATAGAGTGTAGGGTATAGAGTGTAGAGTGTAGGGTATAGTGTGTAGGGTATAGAGTGCAGGGTGTAGAGTGTAGGGTATAGAGTGTAGGGTATAGAGTGTAGAGTGTAGGGTATAGAGTGTATGCTATAGAGTGTATGGTGTAGAGTGTATGGTATAGAGTGTAGGGTATAGAGTGTAGAGTGTATGGTATAGAGTGTAGAGTGTATGGTATAGAGTGTAGGGTATAGAGTGTATGTTATAGAGTGTAGGGTATAGAGTGTAGGGTAGAGAGTGTAGAGTGTAGGGTATAGAGTGTAGGGTATAGAGTGTAGGGTATAGAGTGTAGAGTGTAGGGATTAGAGTGTAGGGTATAGAGTGTAGTGTGTAGAGTGTAGGGTATAGAGTGTAGAGTGTAGGGTATAGAGTGTATGGTATAGAGTGTAGGGTATAGAGTGTAGGGTGTAGAGTGTAGGGTATAGAGTGTAGGGTATAGAGTGTAGGGTATAGAGTGTAGGGAATAGAGTGTAGAGTGTAAGGTATAGAGTGTAGAGTATAGGGTATAGAGTGTAGGGTATAGAGTGTAGAGTGTAGGGATTAGAGTGTAGGGTATAGAGTGTAGGGTGTAGAGTGTAGGGTATAGAGTGTAGAGTGTAGGGTATAGAGTGTATGGTATAGAGTGTAGGGTATAGAGTGTAGGGTGTAGAGTGTAGGGTATAGAGTGTAGGGTATAGAGTGTAGGGTATAGAGTGTAGGGTATAGAGTGTAGGGAATAGAGTGTAGAGTGTAAGGTATAGAGTGTAGAGTGTAGGGTATATAGTGTAGGGTATAGACTGTAGGGTATAGAGTGTAGGGTATAGATTGTAGGCTATAGAGTGTAGGGTATAGAGTGTAGGGTATAGAGTGTAGGGTATAGAGTGTAGGGTATAGAGTGTAGAGTGTAGGGTATAGTGTGTAGGGTATAGAGTGCAGGGTGTAGAGTGTAGGGTATAGAGTGTAGGGTATAGAGTGTAGAGTGTAGGGTATAGAGTGTATGCTATAGAGTGTATGGTGTAGAGTGTATGGTATAGAGTGTAGGGTATAGAGTGTAGAGTGTAGGGTATAGAGTGTAGGGTATAGAGTGTAGGGTATAGAGTGTATGTTATAGAGTGTAGGGTATAGAGTGTAGAGTGTAGGGTATAGAGTTTAGAGTGTAGGGTATAGAGTGTAGGGTATAGAGTGTAAGGTATAGAGTGTAGGGTGTAGAGTGTAGGGTATAGATTGTAGGGTATAGAGTATAGGGTATAGAGTGTACGGTATAGAGTGTAGGGTATGGAGTGTATGGTATAGAGTGTAGGGTATAGAGTGTAGAGTGTAGGGTATAGAGTGTAGGGTATAGAGTGTAGGGTATAGAGTGTAGGGTATAGAGTGTTGGGTATAGAGTGTAGGGTATAGAGTGTAGGGTAGAGAGTGTAGGGTATAGAGTGTAGGGAATAGAGTGTAGAGTGTAAGGTATAGAGTGTAGAGTGTAGGGTATAGAGTGTAGGGTATAGAGTGTAGAGTGTAGGGATTAGAGTGTAGGGTATAGAATGGAGGGTATAGTGTGTAGGGTATAGAGTGTAGAGTGTAGGGTATAGAGTGTAGAGTGTAGGGTATAGAGTGTAGGGTATAGAGTGTAGGGTATAGAGTGTAGGGCATAGAGTGTAGGGTATAGAGTGTAGGGTATAGAGTGTAGAGTGTAGGGTATAGAGTGTAGGGTATAGAGTGTAGAGTGTAGGGTATAGAGTGTAGGGTATAGAGTGTAGGGTATAGAGTGTAGGGCATAGAGTGTAGGGTATAGAGTGTAGGGTATAGAGTGTAGAGTGTAGGGTATAGAGTGTAGGGTATAGAGTGTAGGGTATAGAGTGTAGAGTGTAGGGCATAGAGTGTAGAGTGTAGGGTATAGAGTGTAGGGTATAGAGTGTAGGGTAGAAAGTGTAGGGTAGAGAGTGTAGAGTGTAGGGATTAGAGTGTAGGGTATAGAGTGTAGGGTGTAGAGTGTAGGGCATAGAGTGTAGAGTGTAGGGTATAGAGTGTATGGTATAGAGTGTAGGGTATAGAGTGTAGGGTGTAGAGTGTAGGGTATAGAGTGTAGGGTATAGAGTGTAGGGTATAGAGTGTAGGGAATAGAGTGTTGAGTGTAATGTATAGAGTGTAGAGTGTAGGGCATAGAGTGTAGAGTGTAGGGTATAGAGTGTAGGGTATAGAGTGTAGGGTATAGAGTGTAGGGTATACAGTGTAGGGTATAGAGTGTAGAGTGTAGGGTATAGAGTGTAGAGTGTAGGGTATAGAGTGTAGAGTGTAGGGCATAGAGTGTAGATTGTAGGGTATAGAGTGTAGGGTATAGAGTGTAGGGTATACAGTGTAGGGTATAGAGTGTAGAGTGTAGGGTATAGAGTGTAGAGTGTAGGGTATAGAGTGTAGGGTAGAGAGTGTAGAGTGTAGGGTATAGAGTGTAGGGTATAGAGTGTAGAGTGTAGGGATTAGAGTGTAGGGTATAGAGTGTAGGGTGTGGAGTGTAGGGTATAGAGTGTAGAGTGTAGGGTATAGAGTGTATGGTATAGAGTGTAGGGTACAGAGTGTAGGGTGTAGAGTGTAGGGTATAGAGTGTAATGTATAGAGTGTAGGGAATAGAGTGTAGGGAATAGAGTGTAGAGTGTAAGGTATAGAGTGTAGAGTGTAGGGTATAGAGTGTAGGGTATAGAGTGTAGAGTGTAGGGATTAGAGTGTAGGGTATAGAGTGTAGGGTGTAGAGTGTAAGGTACAGAGTGTAGAGTGTAGGGTATAGAGTGTATGGTATAGAGTGTAGGGTATAGAGTGTAGGGTGTAGAGTGTAGGGTATAGAGTGTAGGGTATAGAGTGTAGGGTATAGAGTGTAGGGTATAGAGTGTAGGGAATAGAGTGTGGAGTGTAAGGTATAGAGTGTAGAGTGTAGGGTATAGAGTGTAGGGTATAGCCTGTAGGGTATAGAGTGTAGGGTATAGAGTGTAGGGTATAGATTGTAGAGTGTAGGCTATAGAGTGTAGGGTATAGAGTGTAGAGTGTAGGGTATAGAGTGTAGGGTATAGAGTGTAGGGTATAGAGTGTAGGGTATAGAGTGTAGAGTGTAGGGTATAGTGTGTAGGGTATAGAGTGCAGGGTGTAGAGTGTAGGGTATAGAGTGTAGGGTATAGAGTGTAGAGTGTAGGGTATAGAGTGTATGCTATAGAGTGCATGGTGTAGAGTGTATGGTATAGAGTGTAGGGTATAGAGTGTAGAGTGTATGGTATAGAGTGTAGGGTGTAGAGTGTAGGGTATAGAGTGTATGTTATAGAGTGTAGGGTATAGAGTGTAGGGTAGAGAGTGTAGAGTGTAGGGTATAGAGTGTAGGGTATAGAGTGTAGTGTGTAGAGTGTAGGGTATAGAGTGTAGAGTGTAGGGTATAGAGTGTATGGTATAGAGTGTAGGGTATAGAGTGTAGAGTGTAGAGTGTAGGGTATAGAGTGTAGGGTATAGAGTGTAGGGTATAGAGTGTAGGGAATAGAGTGTAGAGTGTAAGGTATAGAGTGTAGAGTATAGGGTATAGAGTGTAGGGTATAGAGTGTAGAGTGTAGGGATTAGAGTGTAGGGTATAGAGTGTAGGGTGTAGAGTGTAGGGTATAGAGTGTAGAGTGTAGGGTATAGAGTGTATGGTATAGAGTGTAGGGTATAGAGTGTAGGGTGTAGAGTGTAGGGTATAGAGTGTAGGGTATAGAGTGTAGGGTATAGAGTGTAGGGTATAGAGTGTAGGGAATAGAGTGTAGAGTGTAAGGTATAGAGTGTAGAGTGTAGGGTATATAGTGTAGGGTATAGACTGTAGGGTATAGAGTGTAGGGTATAGATTGTAGGCTATAGAGTGTAGGGTATAGAGGGTAGGGTATAGAGTGTAGGGTATAGAGTGTAGGGTATAGAGTGTAGAGTGTAGGGTATAGTGTGTAGGGTATAGAGTGCAGGGTGTAGAGTGTAGGGTATAGAGTGTAGGGTATAGAGTGTAGAGTGTAGGGTATAGAGTGTATGCTATAGAGTGTATGGTGTAGAGTGTATGGTATAGAGTGTAGGGTATAGAGTGTAGAGTGTAGGGTATAGAGTGTAGGGTATAGAGTGTAGGGTATAGAGTGTATGTTATAGAGTGTAGGGTATAGAGTGTAGAGTGTAGGGTATAGAGTTTAGAGTGTAGGGTATAGAGTGTAGGGTATAGAGTGTAAGGTATAGAGTGTAGGGTGTAGAGTGTAGGGTATAGATTGTAGGGTATAGAGTGTAGGGTATAGAGTGTATGGTATAGAGTGTAGGGTATAGAGTGTAGGGTATAGAGTGTAGGGCAAAGAGTGTAGGGTATAGAGTGTAGGGTATAGAGTGTAGGGTATAGAGTGTAGGGTATATAGTGTAGAGTGTAGGGTATAGAGTGTAGGGTATAGAGTGTAGGGTATAGAGTGTAGGGTATAGAGTGCAGGGTATAGAGTGTAGAGTGTAGGGTATAGAGTGTAGAGTGTAGGGTATAGAGTGTAGGGTATAGAGTGTAGGGTATAGAGTGTAGGGTATAGAGTGTAGAGTGTAGGGTATAGAGTGTAGGGTATAGAGTGTAGCTAGTAGAGTGTAGGGTATAGAGTGTAGGGTTCACAGTGTAGGGTATAGAGTGTAGGGTATAGAGTGTATGGTATAGAGTGTAGGGTATAGAGTGTAGGGTATAGAGTGTAGGGTATAGAGTGTAGGGTATAGAGTGTAGAGTGTAGGGTATAGAGTGTAGGGTATAGAGTGTAGGGTAGAGAGTGTAGAGTGTAGGGTATAGAGTGTAGGGTATAGAGTGTAGGGTATAGAGTGTGGGGTGTAGAGTGTAGGGTATAGAGTGTAGGGTATAGAGTGTAGGGTATAGAGTGTAGGGTATAGAGTGTAGGGAATAGAGTGTAGAGTGTAAGGTATAGAGTGTAGGGTATAGCGTGTACGGTATAGAGTGTAGGGTATAGAGTGTATGGTATAGAGTGTAGGGTATAGAGTGTAGAGTGTAGGGTATAGAGTGTAGGGATTAGAGTGTAGGGTATAGAGTGTAGGGTGTAGAGTGTAGGGTATAGAGTGTAGAGTGTAGGGTATAGAGTGTATGGTATAGAGTGTAGGGTATAGAGTGTAGGGTGTAGAGTGTAGGGTATAGAGTGTAGGGTATAGAGTGTAGGGTATAGAGTGTAAGGTATAGAGTGTAGGGAATAGAGTGTAGAGTGTAAGGTATAGAGTGTAGAGTTTAGGGTATAGAGTGTAGGGTATAGAGTGTAGAGTGTTGGGATCAGAGTGTAGGGTATAGAGTGTAGGGTGTAGAGTGTAGGGTATAGAGTGTAGAGTGTAGGGTATAGAGTATATGGTATAGAGTGTAGGGTATAGAGTGTAGGGTGTAGAGTATAGGGTATAGAGTGTAGGGTATAGAGTGTAGGGTATAGAGTGTAGGGAATAGAGTGTAGAGTGTAAGGTTTAGAGTGTAGAGTGTAGGGTATAGAGTGTAGGGTATAGACTGTAGGGTATAGAGTGTAGGGTATAGAGTGTAGGGTATAGATTGTAGAGTGTAGGCTATAGAGTGTAGGGTATAGAGTGTAGAGTGTAGGGTATAGAGTGTAGGGTATAGAGTGTAGGGTATAGAGTGTAGAGTGTAGGGTATAGTGTGTAGGATAGAGTGTAGGGTATAGAGTGTAGGGTATAGAGTGTATGGTATAGAGTGTAGGGTATAGAGTGTAGGGTATAGAGTGTAGGGTATAGAGTGTAGAGTGTAGGGTATAGAGTGTAGAGTGTAGGGTATAGAGTGTAGGGTATAGAGTGTAGGGTATAGAGTGTAGGGTATACAGTGTAGGGTATAGAGTGTAGAGTGTAGGGTATAGAGTGTAGAGTGTAGGGTATAGAGTGTAGAGTGTAGGGCATAGAGTGTAGATTGTAGGGTATAGAGTGTAGGGTATAGAGTGTAGGGTATACAGTGTAGGGTATAGAGTGTAGAGTGTAGGGTATAGAGTGTAGAGTGTAGGGTATAGAGTGTAGGGTAGAGAGTGTAGAGTGTAGGGTATAGAGTGTAGGGTATAGAGTGTAGAGTGTAGGGATTAGAGTGTAGGGTATAGAGTGTAGGGTGTGGAGTGTAGGGTATAGAGTGTAGAGTGTAGGGTATAGAGTGTATGGTATAGAGTGTAGGGTACAGAGTGTAGGGTGTAGAGTGTAGGGTATAGAGTGTAATGTATAGAGTGTAGGGAATAGAGTGTAGGGAATAGAGTGTAGAGTGTAAGGTATAGAGTGTAGAGTGTAGGGTATAGAGTGTAGGGTATAGAGTGTAGAGTGTAGGGATTAGAGTGTAGGGTATAGAGTGTAGGGTGTAGAGTGTAGGGTACAGAGTGTAGAGTGTAGGGTATAGAGTGTATGGTATAGAGTGTAGGGTATAGAGTGTAGGGTGTAGAGTGTAGGGTATAGAGTGTAGGGTATAGAGTGTAGGGTATAGAGTGTAGGGTATAGAGTGTAGGGAATAGAGTGTGGAGTGTAAGGTATAGAGTGTAGAGTGTAGGGTATAGAGTGTAGGGTATAGCCTGTAGGGTATAGAGTGTAGGGTATAGAGTGTAGGGTATAGATTGTAGAGTGTAGGCTATAGAGTGTAGGGTATAGAGTGTAGAGTGTAGGGTATAGAGTGTAGGGTATAGAGTGTAGGGTATAGAGTGTAGGGTATAGAGTGTAGAGTGTAGGGTATAGTGTGTAGGGTATAGAGTGCAGGGTGTAGAGTGTAGGGTATAGAGTGTAGGGTATAGAGTGTAGAGTGTAGGGTATAGAGTGTATGCTATAGAGTGCATGGTGTAGAGTGTATGGTATAGAGTGTAGGGTATAGAGTGTAGAGTGTATGATATAGAGTGTAGGGTGTAGAGTGTAGGGTATAGAGTGTATGTTATAGAGTGTAGGGTATAGAGTGTAGGGTAGAGAGTGTAGAGTGTAGGGTATAGAGTGTAGGGTATAGAGTGTAGTGTGTAGAGTGTAGGGTATAGAGTGTAGAGTGTAGGGTATAGAGTGTATGGTATAGAGTGTAGGGTATAGAGTGTAGGGTGTAGAGTGTAGGGTATAGAGTGTAGGGTATAGGGTATAGAGTGTAGGGTATAGAGTGTAGAGTATAGGGTATAGAGTGTAGGGTATAGAGTGTAGAGTGTAGGGATTAGAGTGTAGGGTATAGAGTGTAGGGTGTAGAGTGTAGGGTATAGAGTGTAGAGTGTAGGGTATAGAGTGTATGGTATAGAGTGTAGGGTATAGAGTGTAGGGTGTAGAGTGTAGGGTATAGAGTGTAGGGTATAGAGTGTAGGGTATAGAGTGTAGGGTATAGAGTGTAGGGAATAGAGTGTAGAGTGTAAGGTATAGAGTGTAGAGTGTAGGGTATATAGTGTAGGGTATAGACTGTAGGGTATAGAGTGTAGGGTATAGATTGTAGGCTATAGAGTGTAGGGTATAGAGGGTAGGGTATAGAGTGTAGGGTATAGAGTGTAGGGTATAGAGTGTAGAGTGTAGGGTATAGTGTGTAGGGTATAGAGTGCAGGGTGTAGAGTGTAGGGTATAGAGTGTAGGGTATAGAGTGTAGAGTGTAGGGTATAGAGTGTATGCTATAGAGTGTATGGTGTAGAGTGTATGGTATAGAGTGTAGGGTATAGAGTGTAGAGTGTAGGGTATAGAGTGTAGGGTATAGAGTGTAGAGTGTAGGGTATAGAGTTTAGAGTGTAGGGTATAGAGTGTAGGGTATAGAGTGTAAGGTATAGAGTGTAGGGTGTAGAGTGTAGGGTATAGATTGTAGGGTATAGAGTGTAGGGTATAGAGTGTACGGTATAGAGTGTAGGGTATGGAGTGTATGGTATAGAGTGTAGGGTATAGAGTGTAGTGTGTAGAGTGTAGGGTATAGAGTGTAGAGTGTAGGGTATAGAGTGTATGGTATAGAGTGTAGGGTATAGAGTGTAGGGTATAGAGTGTAGGGCAAAGAGTGTAGGGTATAGAGTGTAGGGTATAGAGTGTAGGGTATAGAGTGTAGGGTATATAGTGTAGAGTGTAGGGTATAGAGTGTAGGGTATAGAGTGTAGGGTATAGAGTGCAGGGTATAGAGTGTAGAGTGTAGGGTATAGAGTGTAGAGTGTAGGGTATAGAGTGTAGGGTATAGAGTGTAGGGTATAGAGTGTAGGGTATAGAGTGTAGAGTGTAGGGTATAGAGTGTAGGGTATAGAGTGTAGCTAGTAGAGTGTAGGGTATAGAGTGTAGGGTTCACAGTGTAGGGTATAGAGTGTAGGGTATAGAGTGTATGGTATAGAGTGTAGGGTATAGAGTGTAGGGTATAGAGTGTAGGGTATAGAGTGTAGGGTATAGAGTGTAGAGTGTAGGGTATAGAGTGTAGGGTATAGAGTGTAGGGTAGAGAGTGTAGAGTGTAGGGTATAGAGTGTAGGGTATAGAGTGTAGGGTATAGAGTGTGGGGTGTAGAGTGTAGGGTATAGAGTGTAGGGTATAGAGTGTAGGGTATAGAGTGTAGGGTATAGAGTGTAGGGAATAGAGTGTAGAGTGTAAGGTATAGAGTGTAGGGTATAGCGTGTACGGTATAGAGTGTAGGGTATAGAGTGTATGGTATAGAGTGTAGGGTATAGAGTGTAGAGTGTAGGGTATAGAGTGTAGGGATTAGAGTGTAGGGTATAGAGTGTAGGGTGTAGAGTGTAGGGTATAGAGTGTAGAGTGTAGGGTATAGAGTGTATGGTATAGAGTGTAGGGTATAGAGTGTAGGGTGTAGAGTGTAGGGTATAGAGTGTAGGGTATAGAGTGTAGGGTATAGAGTGTAAGGTATAGAGTGTAGGGAATAGAGTGTAGAGTGTAAGGTATAGAGTGTAGAGTTTAGGGTATAGAGTGTAGGGTATAGAGTGTAGAGTGTTGGGATTAGAGTGTAGGGTATAGAGTGTAGGGTGTAGAGTGTAGGGTATAGAGTGTAGAGTGTAGGGTATAGAGTATATGGTATAGAGTGTAGGGTATAGAGTGTAGGGTGTAGAGTATAGGGTATAGAGTGTAGGGTATAGAGTGTAGGGTATAGAGTGTAGGGAATAGAGTGTAGAGTGTAAGGTTTAGAGTGTAGAGTGTAGGGTATAGACTGTAGGGTATAGAGTGTAGGGTATAGAGTGTAGGGTATAGATTGTAGAGTGTAGGCTATAGAGTGTAGGGTATAGAGTGTAGAGTGTAGGGTATAGAGTGTAGGGTATAGAGTGTAGGGTATAGAGTGTAGAGTGTAGGGTATAGTGTGTAGGATAGAGTGTAGGGTATAGAGTGTAGGGTATAGAGTGTATGGTATAGAGTGTAGGGTATAGAGTGTAGGGTATAGAGTGTAGGGTATAGAGTGTAGAGTGTAGGGTATAGAGTGTAGAGTGTAGGGTATAGAGTGTAGGGTATAGAGTGTAGGGTAGAGAGTGTAGAGTGTAGGGTATAGAGTGTAGGGTATAGAGTGTAGGGTATAGAGTGTAGAGTGTAGGGATTAGAGTGTAGGGTATAGAGTGTAGGGTGTAGAGTGTAGGGTATAGAGTGTAGAGTGTAGGGTATAGAGTGTATGGTATAGAGTGTAGGGTATAGAGTGTAGGGTGTAGAGTGTAGGGTATAGAGTGTAGGGTATAGAGTGTAGGGTATAGAGTGTAGGGAATAGAGTGTTGAGTGTAAGGTATAGAGTGTAGAGTGTAGGGCATAGAGTGTAGAGTGTAGGGTATAGAGTGTAGGGTATAGAGTGTAGGGTATAGAGTGTAGGGTATACAGTGTAGGGTATAGAGTGTAGAGTGTAGGGTATAGAGTGTAGAGTGTAGGGTATAGAGTGTAGAGTGTAGGGCATAGAGTGTAGATTGTAGGGTATAGAGTGTAGGGTATAGAGTGTAGGGTATACAGTGTAGGGTATAGAGTGTAGAGTGTAGGGTATAGAGTGTAGAGTGTAGGGTATAGAGTGTAGGGTAGAGAGTGTAGAGTGTAGGGTATAGAGTGTAGGGTATAGAGTGTAGAGTGTAGGGATTAGAGTGTAGGGTATAGAGTGTAGGGTGTGGAGTGTAGGGTATAGAGTGTAGAGTGTAGGGTATAGAGTGTATGGTATAGAGTGTAGGGTACAGAGTGTAGGGTGTAGAGTGTAGGGTATAGAGTGTAATGTATAGAGTGTAGGGAATAGAGTGTAGGGAATAGAGTGTAGAGTGTAAGGTATAGAGTGTAGAGTGTAGGGTATAGAGTGTAGGGTATAGAGTGTAGAGTGTAGGGATTAGAGTGTAGGGTATAGAGTGTAGGGTGTAGAGTGTAGGGTACAGAGTGTAGAGTGTAGGGTATAGAGTGTATGGTATAGAGTGTAGGGTATAGAGTGTAGGGTGTAGAGTGTAGGGTATAGAGTGTAGGGTATAGAGTGTAGGGTATAGAGTGTAGGGTATAGAGTGTAGGGAATAGAGTGTGGAGTGTAAGGTATAGAGTGTAGAGTGTAGGGTATAGAGTGTAGGGTATAGCCTGTAGGGTATAGAGTGTAGGGTATAGAGTGTAGGGTATAGATTGTAGAGTGTAGGCTATAGAGTGTAGGGTATAGAGTGTAGAGTGTAGGGTATAGAGTGTAGGGTATAGAGTGTAGGGTATAGAGTGTAGGGTATAGAGTGTAGAGTGTAGGGTATAGTGTGTAGGGTATAGAGTGCAGGGTGTAGAGTGTAGGGTATAGAGTGTAGGGTATAGAGTGTAGAGTGTAGGGTATAGAGTGTATGCTATAGAGTGCATGGTGTAGAGTGTATGGTATAGAGTGTAGGGTATAGAGTGTAGAGTGTATGGTATAGAGTGTAGGGTGTAGAGTGTAGGGTATAGAGTGTATGTTATAGAGTGTAGGGTATAGAGTGTAGGGTAGAGAGTGTAGAGTGTAGGGTATAGAGTGTAGGGTATAGAGTGTAGTGTGTAGAGTGTAGGGTATAGAGTGTAGAGTGTAGGGTATAGAGTGTATGGTATAGAGTGTAGGGTATAGAGTGTAGGGTGTAGAGTGTAGGGTATAGAGTGTAGGGTATAGAGTGTAGGGTATAGAGTGTAGGGAATAGAGTGTAGAGTGTAAGGTATAGAGTGTAGAGTATAGGGTATAGAGTGTAGGGTATAGAGTGTAGAGTGTAGGGATTAGAGTGTAGGGTATAGAGTGTAGGGTGTAGAGTGTAGGGTATAGAGTGTAGAGTGTAGGGTATAGAGTGTATGGTATAGAGTGTAGGGTATAGAGTGTAGGGTGTAGAGTGTAGGGTATAGAGTGTAGGGTATAGAGTGTAGGGTATAGAGTGTAGGGTATAGAGTGTAGGGAATAGAGTGTAGAGTGTAAGGTATAGAGTGTAGAGTGTAGGGTATATAGTGTAGGGTATAGACTGTAGGGTATAGAGTGTAGGGTATAGATTGTAGGCTATAGAGTGTAGGGTATAGAGTGTAGGGTATAGAGTGTAGGGTATAGAGTGTAGGGTATAGAGTGTAGAGTGTAGGGTATAGTGTGTAGGGTATAGAGTGCAGGGTGTAGAGTGTAGGGTATAGAGTGTAGGGTATAGAGTGTATGGTGTAGAGTGTATGGTATAGAGTGTAGGGTATAGAGTGTAGAGTGTAGGGTATAGAGTGTAGGGTATAGAGTGTAGGGTATAGAGTGTATGTTATAGAGTGTAGGGTATAGAGTGTAGAGTGTAGGGTATAGAGTTTAGAGTGTAGGGTATAGAGTGTAGGGTACAGAGTGTAAGGTATAGAGTGTAGGGTGTAGAGTGTAGGGTATAGATTGTAGGGTATAGAGTGTAGGGTATAGAGTGTACGGTATAGAGTGTAGGGTATGGAGTGTATGGTATAGAGTGTAGGGTATAGAGTGTAGTGTGTAGAGTGTAGGGTATAGAGTGTAGAGTGTAGGGTATAGAGTGTATGGTATAGAGTGTAGGGTATAGAGTGTAGGGTATAGAGTGTAGGGCAAAGAGTGTAGGGTATAGAGTGTAGGGTATAGAGTGTAGGGTATAGAGTGTAGGGTATAGAGTGTAGGGTATATAGTGTAGAGTGTAGGGTATAGAGTGTAGGGTATAGAGTGTAGGGTATAGAGTGTAGGGTATAGAGTGCAGGGTATAGAGTGTAGAGTGTAGGGTATAGAGTGTAGAGTGTAGGGTATAGAGTGTAGGGTATAGAGTGTAGGGTATAGAGTGTAGGGTATAGAGTGTAGAGTGTAGGGTATAGAGTGTAGGGTATAGAGTGTAGCTAGTAGAGTGTAGGGTATAGAGTGTAGGGTTCACAGTGTAGGGTATAGAGTGTAGGGTATAGAGTGTATGGTATAGAGAGTAGGGTATAGAGTGTAGGGTATAGAGTGTAGGGTATAGAGTGTAGGGTATAGAGTGTAGAGTGTAGGGTATAGAGTGTAGGGTATAGAGTGTAGGGTAGAGAGTGTAGAGTGTAGGGTATAGAGTGTAGGGTATAGAGTGTAGGGTATAGAGTGTGGGGTGTAGAGTGTAGGGTATAGAGTGTAGGGTATAGAGTGTAGGGTATAGAGTGTAGGGTATAGAGTGTAGGGAATAGAGTGTAGAGTGTAAGGTATAGAGTGTAGGGTATAGCGTGTACGGTATAGAGTGTAGGGTATAGAGTGTATGGTATAGAGTGTAGGGTATAGAGTGTAGAGTGTAGGGTATAGAGTGTAGGGATTAGAGTGTAGGGTATAGAGTGTAGGGTGTAGAGTGTAGGGTATAGAGTGTAGAGTGTAGGGTATAGAGTGTATGGTATAGAGTGTAGGGTATAGAGTGTAGGGTGTAGAGTGTAGGGTATAGAGTGTAGGGTATAGAGTGTAGGGTATAGAGTGTAAGGTATAGAGTGTAGGGAATAGAGTGTAGAGTGTAAGGTATAGAGTGTAGAGTTTAGGGTATAGAGTGTAGGGTATAGAGTGTAGAGTGTTGGGATTAGAGTGTAGGGTATAGAGTGTAGGGTGTAGAGTGTAGGGTATAGAGTGTAGAGTGTAGGGTATAGAGTATATGGTATAGAGTGTAGGGTATAGAGTGTAGGGTGTAGAGTATAGGGTATAGAGTGTAGGGTATAGAGTGTAGGGTATAGAGTGTAGGGAATAGAGTGTAGAGTGTAAGGTTTAGAGTGTAGAGTGTAGGGTATAGAGTGTAGGGTATAGACTGTAGGGTATAGAGTGTAGGGTATAGAGTGTAGGGTATAGATTGTAGAGTGTAGGCTATAGAGTGTAGGGTATAGAGTGTAGAGTGTAGGGTATAGAGTGTAGGGTATAGAGTGTAGGGTATAGAGTGTAGAGTGTAGGGTATAGTGTGTAGGATAGAGTGTAGGGTATAGAGTGTAGGGTATAGAGTGTATGGTATAGAGTGTAGGGTATAGAGTGTAGGGTATAGAGTGTAGGGTATAGAGTGTAGAGTGTAGGGTATAGAGTGTAGAGTGTAGGGTATAGAGTGTAGGGTATAGAGTGTAGGGTAGAGAGTGTAGAGTGTAGGGTATAGAGTGTAGGGTATAGAGTGTAGGGTATAGAGTGTAGAGTGTAGGGATTAGAGTGTAGGGTATAGAGTGTAGGGTGTAGAGTGTAGGGTATAGAGTGTAGAGTGTAGGGTATAGAGTGTATGGTATAGAGTGTAGGGTATAGAGTGTAGGGTGTAGAGTGTAGGGTATAGAGTGTAGGGTATAGAGTGTAGGGTATAGAGTGTAGGGAATAGAGTGTTGAGTGTAAGGTATAGAGTGTAGAGTGTAGGGCATAGAGTGTAGAGTGTAGGGTATAGAGTGTAGGGTATAGAGTGTAGGGTATAGAGTGTAGGGTATACAGTGTAGGGTATAGAGTGTAGAGTGTAGGGTATAGAGTGTAGAGTGTAGGGTATAGAGTGTAGAGTGTAGGGCATAGAGTGTAGATTGTAGGGTATAGAGTGTAGGGTATAGAGTGTAGGGTATACAGTGTAGGGTATAGAGTGTAGAGTGTAGGGTATAGAGTGTAGAGTGTAGGGTATAGAGTGTAGGGTACAGAGTGTAGGGTATAGAGTGTAGGGTAGAGAGTGTAGAGTGTAGGGTATAGAGTGTAGGGTATAGAGTGTAGAGTGTAGAGATTAGAGTGTACGGTATAGAGTGTAGGGTGTGGAGTGTAGGGTATAGAGTGTAGAGTGTAGGGTATAGAGTGTATGGTATAGAGTGTAGGGTATAGAGTGTAGGGTGTAGAGTGTAGGGTATAGAGTGTAGGGTATAGAGTGTAGGGAATAGAGTGTAGGGAATAGAGTGTAGAGTGTAAGGTATAGAGTGTAGAGTGTAGGGTATAGAGTGTAGGGTATAGAGTGTAGAGTGTAGGGATTAGAGTGTAGGGTATAGAGTGTAGGGTGTAGAGTGTAGGGTACAGAGTGTAGAGTGTAGGGTATAGAGTGTATGGTATAGAGTGTAGGGTATAGAGTGTAGGGTGTAGAGTGTAGGGTATAGAGTGTAGGGTATAGAGTGTAGGGTATAGAGTGTAGGGTATAGAGTGTAGGGAATAGAGTGTGGAGTGTAAGGTATAGAGTGTAGGGTATAGAGTGTAGGGTATAGCCTGTAGGGTATAGAGTGTAGGATATAGAGTGTAGGGTATAGATTGTAGAGTGTAGGCTATAGAGTGTAGGGTATAGAGTGTAGAGTGTAGGGTATAGAGTGTAGGGTATAGAGTGTAGGGTATAGAGTGTAGGGTATAGAGTGTAGAGTGTAGGGTATAGTGTGTAGGGTATAGAGTGCAGGGTGTAGAGTGTAGGGTATAGAGTGTAGGGTATAGAGTGTAGAGTGTAGGGTATAGAGTGTATGCTATAGAGTGCATGGTGTAGAGTGTATGGTATAGAGTGTAGGGTATAGAGTGTAGAGTGTATGGTATAGAGTGTAGGGTGTAGAGTGTAGGGTATAGAGTGTATGTTATAGAGTGTAGGGTATAGAGTGTAGGGTAGAGAGTGTAGAGTGTAGGGTATAGAGTGTAGGGTATAGAGTGTAGGGTATAGAGTGTAGAGTGTAGGGATTAGAGTGTAGGGTATAGAGTGTAGTGTGTAGAGTGTAGGGTATAGAGTGTAGAGTGTAGGGTATAGAGTGTATGGTATAGAGTGTAGGGTATAGAGTGTAGGGTGTAGAGTGTAGGGTATAGAGTGTAGGGTATAGAGTGTAGGGTATAGAGTGTAGGGAATAGAGTGTAGAGTGTAAGGTATAGAGTGTAGAGTATAGGGTATAGAGTGTAGGGTATAGAGTGTAGAGTGTAGGGATTAGAGTGTAGGGTATAGAGTGTAGGGTGTAGAGTGTAGGGTATAGAGTGTAGAGTGTAGGGTATAGAGTGTATGGTATAGAGTGTAGGGTATAGAGTGTAGGGTGTAGAGTGTAGGGTATAGAGTGTAGGGTATAGAGTGTAGGGTATAGAGTGTAGGGTATAGAGTGTAGGGAATAGAGTGTAGAGTGTAAGGTATAGAGTGTAGAGTGTAGGGTATATAGTGTAGGGTATAGACTGTAGGGTATAGAGTGTAGGGTATAGATTGTAGGCTATAGAGTGTAGGGTATAGAGTGTAGGGTATAGAGTGTAGGGTATAGAGTGTAGGGTATAGAGTGTAGAGTGTAGGGTATAGTGTGTAGGGTATAGAGTGCAGGGTGTAGAGTGTAGGGTATAGAGTGTAGGGTATAGAGTGTAGAGTGTAGGGTATAGAGTGTATGCTATAGAGTGTATGGTGTAGAGTGTATGGTATAGAGTGTAGGGTATAGAGTGTAGAGTGTAGGGTATAGAGTGTATGTTATAGAGTGTATGTTATAGAGTGTAGAGTGTAGGGTATAGAGTTTAGAGTGTAGGGTATAGAGTGTAGGGTATAGAGTGTAAGGTATAGAGTGTAGGGTGTAGAGTGTAGGGTATAGATTGTAGGGTATAGAGTGTAGGGTATAGAGTGTAGGGTTCAGAGTGTAGGGTATAGAGTGTGGGGTATAGAGTGTATGGTATAGAGTGTAGGGTATAGAGTGTAGGGTATAGAGTGTAGGGTATAGAGTGTAGGGTATAGAGTGTAGAGTGTAGGGTATAGAGTGTACGGTATAGAGTGTAGGGTATGGAGTGTATGGTATAGAGTGTAGGGTATAGAGTGTAGTGTGTAGAGTGTAGGGTATAGAGTGTAGAGTGTAGGGTATAGAGTGTATGGTATAGAGTGTAGGGTATAGAGTGTAGGGTATAGAGTGTAGGGCAAAGAGTGTAGGGTATAGAGTGTAGGGTATAGAGTGTAGGGTATAGAGTGTAGGGTATAGAGTGTAGGGTATATAGTGTAGAGTGTAGGGTATAGAGTGTAGGGTATAGAGTGTAGGGTATAGAGTGTAGGGTATAGAGTGCAGGGTATAGAGTGTAGAGTGTAGGGTATAGAGTGTAGAGTGTAGGGTATAGAGTGTAGGGTATAGAGTGTAGGGTATAGAGTGTAGGGTATAGAGTGTAGAGTGTAGGGTATAGAGTGTAGGGTATAGAGTGTAGCTAGTAGAGTGTAGGGTATAGAGTGTAGGGTTCAGAGTGTAGGGTATAGAGTGTAGGGTATAGAGTGTATGGTATAGAGTGTAGGGTATAGAGTGTAGGGTATAGAGTGTAGGGTATAGAGTGTAGGGTATAGAGTGTAGAGTGTAGGGTAGAGAGTGTAGGGTATAGAGTGTAGGGTAGAGAGTGTAGAGTGTAGGGTATAGAGTGTAGGGTATAGAGTGTAGGGTATAGAGTGGGGGTGTAGAGTGTAGGGTATAGAGTGTAGGGTATAGAGTGTAGGGTATAGAGTGTAGGGTATAGAGTGTAGGAAATAGAGTGTAGAGTGTAAGGTATAGAGTGTAGGGTATAGCGTGTACGGTATAGAGTGTAGGGTATAGAGTGTATGGTATAGAGTGTAGGGTATAGAGTGTAGAGTGTAGGGTATAGAGTGTAGGGATTAGAGTGTAGGGTATAGAGTGTAGGGTGTAGAGTGTAGGGTATAGAGTGTAGAGTGTAGGGTATAGAGTGTATGGTATAGAGTGTATGGTATAGAGTGTAGGGTGTAGAGTGTAGGGTATAGAGTGTAGGGTATAGAGTGTAGGGTATAGAGTGTAAGGTATAGAGTGTAGGGAATAGAGTGTAGAGTGTAAGGTATAGAGTGTAGAGTTTAGGGTATAGAGTGTAGGGTATAGAGTGTAGAGTGTTGGGATTAGAGTGTAGGGTATAGAGTGTAGGGTGTAGAGTGTAGGGTATAGAGTGTAGAGTGTAGGGTATAGAGTATATGGTATAGAGTGTAGGGTATAGAGTGTAGGGTGTAGAGTATAGGGTATAGAGTGTAGGGTATAGAGTGTAGGGTATAGAGTGTAGGGAATAGAGTGTAGAGTGTAAGGTTTAGAGTGTAGAGTGTAGGGTATAGAGTGTAGGGTATAGACTGTAGGGTATAGAGTGTAGGGTATAGAGTGTAGGGTATAGATTGTAGAGTGTAGGCTATAGAGTGTAGGGTATAGAGTGTAGAGTGTAGGGTATAGAGTGTAGGGTATAGAGTGTAGGGTATAGAGTGTAGAGTGTAGGGTATAGTGTGTAGGATAGAGTGTAGGGTATAGAGTGTAGGGTATAGAGTGTATGGTATAGAGTGTAGGGTATAGAGTGTAGGGTATAGAGTGTAGGGTATAGAGTGTAGAGTGTAGGGTATAGAGTGTAGAGTGTAGGGTATAGAGTGTAGGGTAGAGAGTGTAGGGTATAGAGTGTAGAGTGTAGGGTATAGAGTGTAGGGTATAGAGTGTAGGGTATAGAGTGTAGAGTGTAGGGATTAGAGTGTAGGGTATAGAGTGTAGGGTGTAGAGTGTAGGGTATAGAGTGTAGAGTGTAGGGTATAGAGTGTATGGTATAGAGTGTAGGGTATAGAGTGTAGGGTGTAGAGTGTAGGGTATAGAGTGTAGGGTATAGAGTGTAGGGTATAGAGTGTAGGGAATAGAGTGTAGAGTGTAAGGTATAGAGTGTAGACTGTAGGGTATAGAGTGTAGGGTATAGAGTGTAGAGTGTTGGGATTAGAGTGTAGGGTATAGAGTGTAGGGTGTAGAGTGTAGGGTATAGAGTGTAGAGTGTAGGGTATAGTGTATATGGTATAGAGTGTAGGGTATAGAGTGTAGGGTGTAGAGTGTATTGTACAGAGTGTAGGGTATAGAGTGTAGGGTATAGAGTGTAGTGCATAAAGTGTAGAGTGTAGGGTATAGAGTGTAGGGTATAGAGTGTAGGGTATAGAGTGTAGGGTATAGAGTGTAGGGTATACAGTGTAGGGTATAGAGTGTAGGGTATAGACTGTAGGGTATAGAGTGTAGGGTATAGAGTGTAGAGTGTAGGGTATAGGGTTTAGAGTGTAGGGTATAGAGTGTAGGGTATAGAGTGTAAGGTATAGAGTGTAGGGTGTAGAGTGTAGGGTATAGAGTGTAGGGTATAGAGTGTAGGGTATAGAGTGTACGGTATAGAGTGTAGGGTATAGAGTGTATGGTATAGAGTGTAGGGTATAGAGTGTAGGGTATAGAGTGTAGGGCATAGAGTGTATGGTATAGATTGCAGGGTATAGAGTGTAGGGTATAGAGTGTAGGGTATAGCGTGTAGAGTGTAGGGTATAGAGTGTAGAGTGTAGGTTATAGAGTGTAGAGTGTAGGGTATAGATTGTATGGTATAGAGTGTAGGGTATAGAGTGTAGGGTGTAGAGTGTTGGGTATAGAGTGTAGGGTATAGAGTGTAGGGTATAGAGTGTAGGGTATAGAGTGTAGGGAATAGAGTGTAGAGTGTAAGGTATAGAGTGTAGAGTGTAGGGTATAGAGTGTAGGGTATAGAGTGTAGAGTGTAGGGATTAGAGTGTAGGGTATAGAGTGTAAGGTATAGAGTGTAGGGTATAGAGTGTAGGGTATAGAGTGTAGAGTGTAGGGTATAGAGTGTAGAGTGTAGGGTATAGAGTGTAGGGTATAGAGTGTAGGGTATAGAGTGTAGGGTAGAGTGTGTAGAGTGTAGGGTATAGAGTGTCGGGTATAGAGTGTAGGGAAAAGAGTGTAGAGTGTAAGGTATAGAGTGTAGAGTGTAGGGTATAGAGTGTAGGGTATAGAGTGTAGAGTGAAGGGATTAGAGTGTAGGGTATAGAGTGTAGGGTGTAGAGTGTAGGGTATAGAGTGTAGCGTGTAGGGTATAGAGTGTATGGTATAGAGTGTAAGGTATAGAGTGTAGGGTGTAGAGTGTAGGGTATAGAGTGTAGGGTATAGAGTGTAGGGTATAGAGTGTAGGGTATAGAGTGTAGGGAATAGAGTGTAGAGTGTAAGGTATAGAGTGTAGAGTGTAGGGTATAGAGTGTAGGGTATAGACTGTAGGGTATAGAGTGTATGGTATAGAGTGTAGGGTATAGATTGTAGAGTGTAGGCTATAGAGTGTAGGTTATAGAGTGTAGAGTGTAGGGTATAGAGTGTAGGGTATAGAGTGTAGGGTATAGAGTGTAGGGTATAGAGTGTAGAGTGTAGGGTATAGTGTGTAGGGTATAGAGTGCAGGGTGTAGAGTGTAGGGTATAGAGTGTAGGGTATAGAGTGTAGAGTGTAGGGTATAGAGTGTATGCTATAGAGTGTATGGTGTAGAGTGTATGGTATAGAGTGTAGGGTATAGATTGTAGAGTGTATGGTATAGAGTGTAGGGTATAGAGTGTAGGGTATAGAGTGTATGTTATAGAGTGTAGGGTATAGAGTGTAGGGTAGAGAGTGTAGAGTGTAAGGTATAGAGTGTAGGGTATAGAGTGTAGAGTGTCGGGATTAGAGTTTAGGGTATAGAGTGTAGGATGTAGAGTGTAGGGTATAGAGTGTAGAGTGTAGGGTATAGAGTGTATGGTATAGAGTGTAGGGTATAGAGTGTAGGGTGTAGAGTGTAGGGTATAGAGTGTAGGGTATAGAGTGTAGGGTATAGAGTGTAGGGTATAGAGTGTAGGGTGTAGAGTGTAGGGTATAGAGTGTATGGTATAGAGTGTAGGGTATAGAATGTATGGTATAGAGTGTAGAGTGTAGGATATAGAGTGTAGGGTATAGAGTGTAAAGTGTAGGGTATAGAGTGTAGGGTATAGAGTGTAGGGTATAGAGTGTAGAGTGTAGGGATTAGAGTGTAGGGTATAAAGTGTAGGGTATAGAGTGTAGAGTGTAGGGTAGAGAGTGCAGGATATAGAGTGTAGAGTGTAGGGTATAGAGTGTAGGGTATAGAGTGTAGGGTATAGAGTGTAGGGTATAGAGTGTAGAGCGTAGGGTATAGAGTGTAGGGTATAGAGTGTAGGGTATAGAGTGTAGGGTATAGAGTGTAGGGTGTAGAGTGTAGGGTATAGAGTGTAGGGTATAGAGTGTAGGGTATAGAGTGTAGGGTGTAGAGTGTATGGTATAGAGTGTAGGGTATAGAATGTATGGTATAGAGTGTAGAGTGTAGGATATAGAGTGTAGGGTATAGAGTGTAGAGTGTAGGGATTAGAGTGTAGGGTATAGAGTGTAGGGTATAGAGTGTAGAGTGTAGGGTAGAGAGTGTAGGATATAGAGTGTAGAGTGTAGGGTATAGAGTGTAGGGTATAGAGTGTAGGGTATAGAGTGTAGGGTATAGAGTGTAGAGTGTAGGGTATAGAGTGTATGATATAGAGTGTAGGGTATAGAGTGTAGGGTGTAGAGTGTAGGGTATAGAGTGTTGGGCATAGAGTGTAGGGTGTAGAGTGTATGGTATAGAGTGTAGGGTATAGAATGTATGGTATAGAGTGTAGAGTGTAGGATATAGAGTGTAGGGTATAGAGTGTAGAGTGTAGGGATTAGAGTGTAGGGTATAGAGTGTAGGGTATAGAGTGTAGAGTGTAGGGTAGAGAGTGTAGGATATAGAGTGTAGAGTGTAGGGTATAGAGTGTAGGGTATAGAGTGTAGGGTATAGAGTGTAGGGTATAGAGTGTAGAGTGTAGGGTATAGAGTGTATGATATAGAGTGTAGGGTATAGAGTGTAGGGTGTAGAGTGTAGGGTATAGAGTGTTGGGCATAGAGTGTAGGGTATAGAGTGTAGGGTATAGAGTGTAGAGTGTAGGGTATAGAGTGTATGGTATAGAGTGTAGGGTATAGAGTGTAGGGTATAGAGTGTAGGGCAAAGAGTGTAGGGTATAGAGTGTAGGGTATAGAGTGTAGGGTATAGAGTGTAGGGTATAGAGTGTAGGGTATATAGTGTAGAGTGTAGGGTATAGAGTGTAGGGTATAGAGTGTAGGGTATAGAGTGTAGGGTATAGAGTGCAGGGTATAGAGTGTAGAGTGTAGGGTATAGAGTGTAGAGTGTAGGGTATAGAGTGTAGGGTATAGAGTGTAGGGTATAGAGTGTAGGGTATAGAGTGTAGAGTGTAGGGTATAGAGTGTAGGGTATAGAGTGTAGGGAGTAGAGTGTAGGGTATAGAGTGTAGGGTTCAGAGTGTAGGGTATAGAATGTAGGGTATAGAGTGTATGATATAGAGTGTAGGGTATAGAGTGTAGGGTATAGAGTGTAGGGTATAGAGTGTAGGGTATAGAGTGTAGAGTGTAGGGTATAGAGTGTAGGGTATAGAGTGTAGGGTAGAGAGTGTAGAGTGTAGGGTATAGAGTGTAGGGTATAGAGTGTAGGGTATAGAGTGTGGGTGTAGAGTGTAGGGTATAGAGTGTAGGGTATAGAGTGTAGTGTATAGAGTGTAGGGTATAGAGTGTAGGGAATAGAGTGTAGAGTGTAAGGTATAGAGTGTAGGGTATAGAGTGTACGGTATAGTGTGTAGGGTATAGAGTGTATGGTATAGAGTGTAGGGTATAGAGTGTAGAGTGTAGGGTATAGAGTGTAGGGATTAGAGTGTAGGGTATAGAGTGTAGGGTGTAGAATGTAGGGTATAGAGTGTAGAGTGTAGGGTATAGAGTGTAGGGTGTAGAGTGTAGGGTATAGAGTGTAGGGTATAGAGTGTAGGGTATAGAGTGTAGGGTATAGAGTGTAGGGAATAGAGTGTAGAGTGTAAGGTATAGAGTGTAGAGTGTAGGGTATAGAGTGTAGGGTATAGAGTGTAGAGTGTTGGGATTAGAGTGTAGGGTATAGAGTGTAGGGTGTAGAGTGTAGGGTATAGAGTGTAGAGTGTAGGGTATAGAGTATATGGTATAGAGTGTAGGGTATAGAGTGTAGGGTGTAGAGTATAGGGTATAGAGTGTAGGGTATAGAGTGTAGGGAATAGAGTGTAGAGTGTAAGGTTTAGAGTGTAGAGTGTAGGGTATAGAGTGTAGGGTATAGACTGTAGGGTATAGAGTGTAGGGTATAGAGTGTAGGGTATAGATTGTAGAGTGTAGGCTATAGAGTGTAGGGTATAGAGTGTAGAGTGTAGGGTATAGAGTGTAGGGTATAGAGTGTAGGGTATAGAGTGTAGAGTGTAGGGTATAGTGTGTAGGATAGAGTGTAGGGTATAGAGTGTAGGGTATAGAGTGTATGGTATAGAGTGTAGGGTATAGAGTGTAGGGTATAGAGTGTAGAGTATAGAGTGTAGGGTATAGAGTGTAGAGTGTAGGGTATAGAGTGTAGAGTGTAGGGTATAGAGTGTAGGGTATAGAGTGTAGGGTAGAGAGTGTAGAGTGTAGGGTATAGAGTGTAGGGTATAGAGTGTAGGGTATAGAGTGTAGAGTGTAGGGATTAGAGTGTAGGGTATAGAGTGTAGGGTGTAGAGTGTAGGGTATAGAGTGTAGAGTGTAGGGTATAGAGTGTATGGTATAGAGTGTAGGGTATAGAGTTTAGGGTGTAGAGTGTAGGGTATAGAGTGTAGGGTATAGAGTGTAGGGTATAGAGTGTAGGGAATAGAGTGTAGAATGTAAGGAATAGAGTGTAGACTGTAGGGTATAGAGTGTAGGGTATAGAGTGTAGAGTGTTGGGATTAGAGTGTAGGGTATAGAGTGTAGGGTGTAGAGTGTAGGGTATAGAGTGTAGAGTGTAGGGTATAGAGTATATGGTATAGAGTGTAGGGTATAGAGTGTAGGGTGTAGAGTGTAGGGTACAGAGTGTAGGGTATAGAGTGTAGGGTATAGAGTGTAGTGCATAAAGTGTAGAGTGTAGGGTATAGAGTGTAGGGTATAGAGTGAAGGGTATAGAGTGTAGAGTGTAGGGTATAGAGTGTAGGGTATAGAGTGTAGGGTATACAGTGTAGGGTATAGAGTGTAGGGTATAGAGTGTAGGGTATAGAGTGTAGGGTATAGAGTGTAGGGTATAGAGTGTAGAGTGTAGGGTATAGAGTGTAGGGTATAGAGTGTAAGGTATAGAGTGTAGGGTGTAGAGTGTAGGGTATAGAGTGTAGGGTATAGAGTGTAGGGTATAGAGTGTACGGTATAGAGTGTAGGGTATAGAGTGTATGGTATAGAGTGTAGGGTATAGAGTGTAGGGTATAGAGTGTAGGGTATAGAGTGTATGGTATAGATTGTAGGGTATAGAGTGTAGGGTATAGAGTGTAGGGTATAGAGTGTAGAGTGTAGGGTATAGAGTGTAGAGTGTAGGGTATAGAGTGTAGAGTGTAGGGTATAGATTGTATGGTATAGAGTGTAGGGTATAGAGTGTAGGGTGTAGAGTGTTGGGTATAGAGTGTAGGGTATAGAGTGTAGGGTATAGAGTGTAGGGTATAGAGTGTAGGGTATAGAGTGTAGGGAATAGAGTGTAGAGTGTAAGGTATAGAGTGTAGAGTGTAGGGTATAGAGTGTAGTGTATAGAGTGTAGAGTGTAGGGATTAGAGTGTAGGGTATAGAGTGTAGGGTATAGAGTGTAGGGTATAGAGTGTAGGGTATAGAGTGTAGAGTGTAGGGTATAGAGTGTAGAGTGTAGGGTATAGAGTGTAGGGTATAGAGTGTAGGGTATAGAGTGTAGGGTAGAGTGTGTAGAGTGTAGGGTATAGAGTGTAGGGTATAGAGTGTAGGGTATAGAGTGTAGAGTGTAGGGATTAGAATGTAGGGTATAGAGTGTAGGGTGTAGAGTGTAGGGTATAGAGTGTAGAGTGTAGGGTATAGAGTGTATGGTATAGAGTGTAGGGTATAGAGTGTAGGGTGTAGAGTGTAGGGTACAGAGTGTAGGGTATAGAGTGTAGGGTATAGAGTGTAGGGAATAGAGTGTAGAGTGTAAGGTATAGAGTGTAGAGTGTAGGGTATAGAGTGTAGGGTATAGAGTGTAGAGTGAAGGGATTAGAGTGTAGGGTATAGAGTGTAGGGTGTAGAGTGTAGGGTATAGAGTGTAGAGTGTAGGGTATAGAGTGTATGGTATAGAGTGTAGGGTATAGAGTGTAGGGTGTAGAGTGTAGGGTATAGAGTGTATGGTATAGAGTGTAGGGTATAGAGTGTAGGGTGTAGAGTATAGAGTGTAGGGTATAGAGTGTAGGGTATAGAGTGTAGGGTATAGAGTGTAGGGAATAGAGTGTAGAGTGTAAGGTATAGAGTGTAGAGTGTAGGGTATAGAGTGTAGGGAATAGAGTGTAGAGTGTTGGGATTAGAGTGTAGGGTATAGAGTGTAGGGTGTAGAGTGTAGGGTATAGAGTGTAGAGTGTAGGGTATAGAGTATATGGTATAGAGTGTAGGGTATAGAGTGTAGGGTGTAGAGTATAGGGTATAGAGTGTAGGGTATAGAGTGTAGGGAATAGAGTGTAGAGTGTAAGGTTTAGAGTGTAGAGTGTAGGGTATAGAGTGTAGGGTATAGACTGTAGGGTATAGAGTGTAGGGTATAGAGTGTAGGGTATAGATTGTAGAGTGTAGGCTATAGAGTGTAGGGTATAGAGTGTAGAGTGTAGGGTATAGAGTGTAGGGTATAGAGTGTAGGGTATAGAGTGTAGAGTGTAGGGTATAGTGTGTAGGATAGAGTGTAGGGTATAGAGTGTAGGGTATAGAGTGTATGGTATAGAGTGTAGGGTATAGAGTGTAGGGTATAGAGTGTAGAGTATAGAGTGTAGGGTATAGAGTGTAGAGTGTAGGGTATAGAGTGTAGAGTGTAGGGTATAGAGTGTAGGGTATAGAGTGTAGGGTAGAGAGTGTAGAGTGTAGGGTATAGAGTGTAGGGTATAGAGTGTAGGGTATAGAGTGTAGAGTGTAGGGATTAGAGTGTAGGGTATAGAGTGTAGGGTGTAGAGTGTAGGGTATAGAGTGTAGAGTGTAGGGTATAGAGTGTATGGTATAGAGTGTAGGGTATAGAGTTTAGGGTGTAGAGTGTAGGGTATAGAGTGTAGGGTATAGAGTGTAGGGTATAGAGTGTAGGGAATAGAGTGTAGAATGTAAGGAATAGAGTGTAGACTGTAGGGTATAGAGTGTAGGGTATAGAGTGTAGAGTGTTGGGATTAGAGTGTAGGGTATAGAGTGTAGGGTGTAGAGTGTAGGGTATAGAGTGTAGAGTGTAGGGTATAGAGTATATGGTATAGAGTGTAGGGTATAGAGTGTAGGGTGTAGAGTGTAGGGTAAAGAGTGTAGGGTATAGAGTGTAGGGTATAGAGTGTAGTGCATAAAGTGTAGAGTGTAGGGTATAGAGTGTAGGGTATAGAGTGAAGGGTATAGAGTGTAGAGTGTAGGGTATAGAGTGTAGGGTATAGAGTGTAGGGTATACAGTGTAGGGTATAGAGTGTAGGGTATAGAGTGTAGGGTATAGAGTGTAGGGTATAGAGTGTAGGGTATAGAGTGTAGAGTGTAGGGTATAGAGTTTAGAGTGTAGGGTACAGAGTGTAGGGTATAGAGTGTAAGGTATAGAGTGTAGGGTGTAGAGTGTAGGGTATAGAGTGTAGGGTATAGAGTGTAGGGTATAGAGTGTACGGTATAGAGTGTAGGGTATAGAGTGTATGGTATAGAGTGTAGGGTATAGAGTGTAGGGTATAGAGTGTAGGGTATAGAGTGTATGGTATAGATTGTAGGGTATAGAGTGTAGGGTATAGAGTGTAGGGTATAGAGTGTAGAGTGTAGGGTATAGAGTGTAGAGTGTAGGGTATAGAGTGTAGAGTGTAGGGTATAGATTGTATGGTATAGAGTGTAGGGTATAGAGTGTAGGGTGTAGAGTGTTGGGTATAGAGTGTAGGGTATAGAGTGTAGGGTATAGAGTGTAGGGTATAGAGTGTAGGGAATAGAGTGTAGAGTGTAAGGTATAGAGTGTAGAGTGTAGGGTATAGAGTGTAGTGTATAGAGTGTAGAGTGTAGGGATTAGAGTGTAGGGTATAGAGTGTAGGGTATAGAGTGTAGGGTATAGAGTGTAGGGTATAGAGTGCAGAGTGTAGGGTATAGAGTGTAGAGTGTAGGGTATAGAGTGTAGGGTATAGAGTGTAGGGTATAGAGTGTAGGGTAGAGTGTGTAGAGTGTAGGGTATAGAGTGTAGGGTATAGAAAGTAGGGTATAGAGTGTAGAGTGTAGGGATTAGAATGTAGGGTATAGAGTGTAGGGTGTAGAGTGTAGGGTATAGAGTGTAGAGTGTAGGGTATAGAGTGTATGGTATAGAGTGTAGGGTATAGAGTGTAGGGTGTAGAGTGTAGGGTACAGAGTGTAGGGTATAGAGTGTAGGGTATAGAGTGTAGGGAATAGAGTGTAGAGTGTAAGGTATAGAGTGTAGAGTGTAGGGTATAGAGTGTAGGGTATAGAGTGTAGAGTGAAGGGATTAGAGTGTAGGGTATAGAGTGTAGGGTGTAGAGTGTAGGGTATAGAGTGTAGAGTGTAGGGTATAGAGTGTATGGTATAGAGTGTAGGGTATAGAGTGTAGGGTGTAGAGTGTAGGGTATAGAGTGTATGGTATAGAGTGTAGGGTATAGAGTGTAGGGTGTAGAGTGTAGGGTATAGAGTGTAGGGTATAGAGTGTAGGGTATAGAGTGTAGGGTATAGAGTGTAGGGAATAGAGTGTAGAGTGTAAGGTATAGAGTGTAGAGTGTAGGGTATAGAGTGTAGGGAATAGAGTGTAGAGTGTTGGGATTAGAGTGTAGGGTATAGAGTGTAGGGTGTAGAGTGTAGGGTATAGAGTGTAGAGTGTAGGGTATAGAGTATATGGTATAGAGTGTAGGGTATAGAGTGTAGGGTGTAGAGTATAGGGTATAGAGTGTAGGGTATAGAGTGTAGGGAATAGAGTGTAGAGTGTAAGGTTTAGAGTGTAGAGTGTAGGGTATAGAGTGTAGGGTATAGACTGTAGGGTATAGAGTGTAGGGTATAGAGTGTAGGGTATAGATTGTAGAGTGTAGGCTATAGAGTGTAGGGTATAGAGTGTAGAGTGTAGGGTATAGAGTGTAGGGTATAGAGTGTAGGGTATAGAGTGTAGAGTGTAGGGTATAGTGTGTAGGATAGAGTGTAGGGTATAGAGTGTAGGGTATAGAGTGTATGGTATAGAGTGTAGGGTATAGAGTGTAGGGTATAGAGTGTAGAGTATAGAGTGTAGGGTATAGAGTGTAGAGTGTAGGGTATAGAGTGTAGAGTGTAGGGTATAGAGTGTAGGGTATAGAGTGTAGGGTAGAGAGTGTAGAGTGTAGGGTATAGAGTGTAGGGTATAGAGTGTAGGGTATAGAGTGTAGAGTGTAGGGATTAGAGTGTAGGGTATAGAGTGTAGGGTGTAGAGTGTAGGGTATAGAGTGTAGAGTGTAGGGTATAGAGTGTATGGTATAGAGTGTAGGGTATAGAGTTTAGGGTGTAGAGTGTAGGGTATAGAGTGTAGGGTATAGAGTGTAGGGTATAGAGTGTAGGGAATAGAGTGTAGAATGTAAGGAATAGAGTGTAGACTGTAGGGTATAGAGTGTAGGGTATAGAGTGTAGAGTGTTGGGATTAGAGTGTAGGGTATAGAGTGTAGGGTGTAGAGTGTAGGGTATAGAGTGTAGAGTGTAGGGTATAGAGTATATGGTATAGAGTGTAGGGTACAGAGTGTAGGGTGTAGAGTGTAGGGTACAGAGTGTAGGGTATAGAGTGTAGGGTATAGAGTGTAATGCATAAAGTGTAGAGTGTAGGGTATAGAGTGTAGGGTATAGAGTGAAGGGTATAGAGTGTAGAGTGTAGGGTATAGAGTGTAGGGTATAGAGTGTAGGGTATACAGTGTAGGGTATAGAGTGTAGGGTATAGAGTGTAGGGTATAGAGTGTAGGGTATAGAGTGTAGGGTATAGAGTGTAGAGTGTAGGGTATAGAGTTTAGAGTGTAGGGTATAGAGTGTAGGGTATAGAGTGTAAGGTATAGAGTGTAGGGTGTAGAGTGTAGGGTATAGAGTGTAGGGTATAGAGTGTAGGGTATAGAGTGTACGGTATAGAGTGTAGGGTATAGAGTGTATGGTATAGAGTGTAGGGTATAGAGTGTAGGGTATAGAGTGTAGGGTATAGAGTGTATGGTATAGATTGTAGGGTATAGAGTGTAGGGTATAGAGTGTAGGGTATAGACTGTAGAGTGTAGGGTATAGAGTGTAGAGTGTAGGGTATAGAGTGTAGAGTGTAGGGTATAGATTGTATGGTATAGAGTGTAGGGTATAGAGTGTAGGGTGTAGAGTGTTGGGTATAGAGTGTAGGGTATAGAGTGTAGGGTATAGAGTGTAGGGTATAGAGTGTAGGGTATAGAGTGTAGGGAATAGATTGTAGAGTGTAAGGTATAGAGTGTAGAGTGTAGGGTATAGAGTGTAGTGTATAGAGTGTAGAGTGTAGGGATTAGAGTGTAGGGTATAGAGTGTAGGGTATAGAGTGTAGGGTATAGAGTGTAGGGTATAGAGTGTAGAGTGTAGGGTATAGAGTGTAGAGTGTAGGGTATAGAGTGTAGGGTATAGAGTGTAGGGTATAGAGTGTAGGGTAGAGTGTGTAGAGTGTAGGGTATAGAGTGTAGGGTATAGAGTGTAGGGTATAGAGTGTAGAGTGTAGGGATTAGAATGTAGGGTATAGAGTGTAGGGTGTAGAGTGTAGGGTATAGAGTGTAGAGTGTAGGGTATAGAGTGTATGGTATAGAGTGTAGGGTATACAGTGTAGGGTGTAGAGTGTAGGGTACAGAGTGTAGGGTATAGAGTGTAGGGTATAGAGTGTAGAGTGTAAGGTATAGAGTGTAGAGTGTAGGGTATAGAGTGTAGGGTATAGAGTGTAGAGTGAAGGGATTAGAGTGTAGGGTATAGAGTGTAGGGTGTAGAGTGTAGGGTATAGAGTGTAGAGTGTAGGGTATAGAGTGTATGGTATAGAGTGTAGGGTATAGAGTGTAGGGTGTAGAGTGTAGGGTATAGAGTGTAGGGTATAGAGTTTAGGGTATAGAGTGTAGGGTATAGAGTGTAGGGAATAGAGTGTAGAGTGTAAGGTATAGAGTGTAGAGTGTAGGGTATAGAGTGTAGGGTATAGACTGTAGGGTATAGATTGTAGAGTGTAGGCTATAGAGTGTAGGTTATAGAGTGTAGAGTGTAGGGTATAGAGTGCAGGGTGTAGAGTGTAGGGTATAGAGTGTAGGGTATAGAGTGTAGAGTGTAGGGTATAGAGTGTATGCTATAGAGTGTATGGTGTAGAGTGTATGGTATAGAGTGTAGGGTATAGATTGTAGAGTGTAGGCTATAGAGTGTAGGTTATAGAGTGTAGAGTGTAGGGTATAGAGTGCAGGGTGTAGAGTGTAGGGTATAGAGTGTAGGGTATAGAGTGTAGAGTGTAGGGTATAGAGTGTATGCTATAGAGTGTATGGTGTAGAGTGTATGGTATAGAGTGTAGGGTATAGATTGTAGAGTGTATGGTATAGAGTGTAGGGTATAGAGTGTAGGGTATAGAGTGTATGTTATAGAGTGTAGGGTATAGAGTGTAGGGTAGTGAGTGTAGAGTGTAAGGTATAGAGTGTAGGGTATAGAGTGTAGAGTGTCGGGATTAGAGTGTAGGGTATAGAGTGTAGGATGTAGAGTGTAGGGTATAGAGTGTAGAGTGTAGGGTATAGAGTGTATGGTATAGAGTGTAGGGTATAGAGTGTAGGGTGTAGAGTGTAGGGTATAGAGTGTAGGGTATAGAGTGTAGGGTATAGAGTGTAGGGTATAGAGTGTAGGGTGTAGAGTGTAGGGTATAGAGTGTATGGTATAGAGTGTAGGGTATAGAATGTATGGTATAGAGTGTAGAGTGTAGGATATAGAGTGTAGGGTATAGAGTGTAGAGTGTAGGGTATAGAGTGCAGGGTATAGAGTGTAGGGTATAGAGTGTAGAGTGTAGGGATTAGAGTGTAGGGTATAAAGTGTAGGGTATAGAGTGTAGAGTGTAGGGTAGAGAGTGTAGGATATAGAGTGTAGAGTGTAGGGTATAGAGTGTAGGGTATAGAGTGTAGGGTATAGAGTGTAGGGTATAGAGTGTAGAGCGTAGGGTATGGAGTGTAGGGTATAGAGTGTAGGGTATAGAGTGTAGGGTATAGAGTGTAGGGTGTAGAGTGTAGGGTATAGAGTGTAGGGTATAGAGTGTAGGGTATAGAGTGTAGGGTGTAGAGTGTAGGGTATAGAGTGTATGGTATAGAGTGTAGGGTATAGAATGTATGGTATAGAGTGTAGAGTGTAGGATATAGAGTGTAGGGTATAGAGTGTAGAGTGTAGGGATTAGAGTGTAGGGTATAGAGTGTAGGGTATAGAGTGTAGAGTGTAGGGTAGAGAGTGTAGGATATAGAGTGTAGAGTGTAGGGTATAGAGTGTAGGGTATAGAGTGTAGGGTATAGAGTGTAGGGTATAGAGTGTAGAGTGTAGGGTATAGAGTGTATGATATAGAGTGTAGGGTATAGAGTGTAGGGTGTAGAGTGTAGGGTATAGAGTGTTGGGCATAGAGTGTAGGGTATAGAGTGTAGGGAATAGAGTGTAGAGTGTAAGGTATAGAGTGTAGAGTGTAGGGTATAGAGTGTAGGGTATAGAGTGTAGAGTGAAGGGATTAGAGTGTAGGGAATAGAGTGTAGGGTGTAGAGTGTAGGGTATAGAGTGTAGAGTGTAGGGTATAGAGTGTATGGTATAGAGTGTAGGGTATAGAGTGTAGGGTGTAGAGTGTAGGGTATAGAGTGTAGGGTATAGAGTTTAGGGTATAGAGTGTAGGGTATAGAGTGTAGGGAATAGAGTGTAGAGTGTAAGGTATAGAGTGTAGAGTGTAGGGTATAGAGTATAGGGTATAGACTGTAGGGTATAGAGTGTATGGTATAGAGTGTAGGGTATAGATTGTAGAGTGTAGGCTATAGAGTGTAGGTTATAGAGTGTAGAGTGTAGGGTATAGAGTGCAGGGTGTAGAGTGTAGGGTATAGAGTGTAGGGTATAGAGTGTAGAGTGTAGGGTATAGAGTGTATGCTATAGAGTGTATGGTGTAGAGTGTATGGTATAGAGTGTAGGGTATAGATTGTAGAGTGTATGGTATAGAGTGTAGGGTATAGAGTGTAGGGTATAGAGTGTATGTTATAGAGTGTAGGGTATAGAGTGTAGGGTAGCGAGTGTAGAGTGTAAGGTATAGAGTGTAGGGTATAGAGTGTAGAGTGTCGGGATTAGAGTGTAGGGTATAGAGTGTAGGATGTAGAGTGTAGGGTATAGAGTGTAGAGTGTAGGGTATAGAGTGTATGGTATAGAGTGTAGGGTATAGAGTGTAGGGTGTAGAGTGTAGGGTATAGAGTGTAGGGTATAGAGTGTAGGGTATAGAGTGTAGGGTATTGAGTGTAGGGTGAAGAGTGTAGGGTATAGAGTGTATGGTATAGAGTGTAGGGTATAGAATGTATGGTATAGAGTGTAGAGTGTAGGATATAGAGTGTAGGGTATAGAGTGTAGAGTGTAGGGTATAGAGTGTAGGGTATAGAGTGTAGGGTATAGAGTGTAGAGTGTAGGGATTAGAGTGTAGGGTATAAAGTGTAGGGTATAGAGTGTAGAGTGTAGGGTAGAGAGTGTAGGATATAGAGTGTAGAGTGTAGGGTATAGAGTGTAGGGTATAGAGTGTAGGGTATAGAGTGTAGGGTATAGAGTGTAGAGCGTAGGGTATAGAGTGTAGGGTATAGAGTGTAGGGTATAGAGTGTAGGGTATAGAGTGTAGGGTGTAGAGTGTAGGGTATAGAGTGTAGGGTATAGAGTGTAGGGTATAGAGTGTAGGGTGTAGAGTGTAGGGTATAGAGTGTATGGTATAGAGTGTAGGGTATAGAATGTATGGTATAGAGTGTAGAGTGTAGGATATAGAGTGTAGGGTATAGAGTGTAGAGTGTAGGGATTAGAGTGTAGGGTATAGAGTGTAGGGTATAGAGTGTAGAGTGTAGGGTAGAGAGTGTAGGATATAGAGTGTAGAGTGTAGGGTATAGAGTGTAGGGTATAGAGTGTAGGGTATAGAGTGTAGGGTATAGAGTGTAGAGTGTAGGGTATAGAGTGTATGATATAGAGTGTAGGGTATAGAGTGTAGGGTGTAGAGTGTAGGGTATAGAGTGTTGGGCATAGAGTGTAGGGTATAGAGTGTAGGGTATAGAGTGTAGAGTGTAGGGTATATAGTGTATGGTATAGAGTGTAGGGTATAGAGTGTAGGGTATAGAGTGTAGGGCAAAGAGTGTAGGGTATAGAGTGTAGGGTATAGAGTGTAGGGTATAGAGTGTAGGGTATAGAGTGTAGGGTGTATAGTGTAGAGTGTAGGGTATAGAGTGTAGGGTATAGAGTGTAGGGTATAGAGTGCAGGGTATAGAGTGTAGAGTGTAGGGTATAGAGTGTAGAGTGTAGGGTATAGAGTGTAGGGTATAGAGTGTAGGGTATAGAGTGTAGGGTATAGAGTGTAGAGTGTAGGGTATAGAGTGTAGGGTATAGAGTGTAGGGAGTAGAGTGTAGGGTATAGAGTGTAGGGTTCAGAGTGTAGGGTATAGAGTGTAGGGTATAGAGTGTATGGTATAGAGTGTAGGGTATAGAGTGTAGGGTATAGAGTGTAGAGTGTAGGGTACAGAGTGTAGGGTATAGAGTGTAGGGTAGAGAGTGTAGAGTGTAGGGTATAGAGTGTAGGGTATAGAGTGTAGGGTATAGAGTGTAGGGTGTAGAGTGTAGGGTATAGAGTGTAGGGTATAGAGTGTAGTGTATAGAGTGTAGGGTATAGAGTGTAGGGAATAGAGTGTAGAGTGTAAGGTATAGAGTGTAGGGTATAGAGTGTACGGTATAGAGTGTAGGGTATAGAGTGTATGGTATAGAGTGTAGGGTATAGAGTGTAGAGTGTAGGGTATAGAGTGTAGGGATTAGAGTGTAGGGTATAGAGTGTAGGGTGTAGAGTGTAGGGTATAGAGTGTAGAGTGTAGGGTATAGAGTGTATGGTATAGAGTGTAGGGTATAGAGTGTAGGGTGTAGCGTGTAGGGTATAGAGTGTAGGGTATAGAGTGTAGGGAATAGAGTGTAGAGTGTAAGGTATAGAGTGTAGAGTGTAGGGTATAGAGTGTAGGGTATAGAGTGTAGAGTGTTGGGATTAGAGTGTAGGGTATAGAGTGTAGGGTGTAGAGTGTAGGATATAGAGTGTAGAGTGTAGGGTATAGAGTATATGGTATAGAGTGTAGGGTATAGAGTGTAGGGTGTAGAGTATAGGGTATAGAGTGTAGGGTATAGAGTGTAGGGAATAGAGTGTAGAGTGTAAGGTTTAGAGTGTAGAGTGTAGGGTATAGAGTGTAGGGTATAGACTGTAGGGTATAGAGTGTAGGGTATAGAGTGTAGGGTATAGATTGTAGAGTGTAGGCTATAGAGTGTAGGGTATAGAGTGTAGAGTGTAGGGTATAGAGTGTAGGGTATAGAGTGTAGGGTACAGAGTGTAGAGTGTAGGGTATAGTGTGTAGGATAGAGTGTAGGGTATAGAGTGTAGGGTATAGAGTGTATGGTATAGAGTGTAGGGTATAGAGTGTAGGGTATAGAGTGTAGGGTATAGAGTGTAGGGTATAGAGTGTAGAGTGTAGGGTATAGAGTGTAGAGTGTAGGGTATAGAGTGTAGGTTATAGAGTGTAGGGTAGAGAGTGTAGAGTGTAGGGTATAGAGTGTAGGGTATAGAGTGTAGGGTAGAGAGTGTAGAGTGTAGGGTATAGAGTGTAGGGTATAGAGTGTAGAGTGTAGGGATTAGAGTGTAGGGTATAGAGTGTAGGGTGTAGAGTGTAGGGTATAGAGTGTAGAGTGTAGGGTATAGAGTGTATGGTATAGAGTGTAGGGTATAGAGTGTAGGGTGTAGAGTGTAGGGTATAGAGTGTAGGGTATAGAGTGTAGGGTATAGAGTGTAGGGAATAGAGTGTAGAGTGTAAGGTATAGAGTGTAGACTGTAGGGTATAGAGTGTAGGGTATAGAGTGTAGAGTGTTGGGATTAGAGTGTAGGGTATAGAGTGTAGGGTGTAGAGTGTAGGGTATAGAGTGTAGAGTGTAGGGTATAGAGTATATGGTATAGAGTGTAGGGTATAGAGTGTAGGGTGTAGAGTGTAGGGTACAGAGTGTAGGGTATAGAGTGTAGGGTATAGAGTGTAGGGTAGAGAGTGTAGAGTGTAGGGTATAGAGTGTAGGGTATAGAGTGTAGGGTATAGAGTGTAGAGTGTAGGGATTAGAGTGTAGGGTATAGAGTGTAGGGTGTAGAGTGTAGGGTATAGAGTGTAGAGTGTAGGGTATAGAGTGTATGGTATAGAGTGTAGGGTATAGAGTGTAGGGTGTAGAGTGTAGGGTATAGAGTGTAGGGTATAGAGTGTAGGGTATAGAGTGTAGGGAATAGAGTGTAGAGTGTAAGGTATAGAGTGTAGACTGTAGGGTATAGAGTGTAGGGTATAGAGTGTAGAGTGTTGGGATTAGAGTGTAGGGTATAGAGTGTAGGGTGTAGAGTGTAGGGTATAGAGTGTAGAGTGTAGGGTATAGAGTATATGGTATAGAGTGTAGGGTATAGAGTGTAGGGTGTAGAGTGTAGGGTACAGAGTGTAGGGTATAGAGTGTAGGGTATAGAGTGTATTGTATAAAGTGTAGAGTGTAGGGTATAGAGTGTAGGGTATAGAGTGTAGGGTATAGAGTGTAGAGTGTAGGGTATAGAGTGTAGGGTATAGAGTGTAGGGTATACAGTGTAGGGTATAGAGTGTAGGGTATAGAGTGTAGGGTATAGAGTGTAGGGTATAGAGTGTAGAGTGTAGGGTATAGAGTTTAGAGTGTAGGGTATAGAGTGTAGGGTATAGAGTGTAAGGTATAGAGTGTAGGGTGTAGAGTGTAGGGTATAGAGTGTAGGGTATAGAGTGTAGGGTATAGAGTGTACGGTATAGAGTGTAGGGTATAGAGTGTATGGTATAGAGTGTAGGGTATAGAGTGTAGGGTATAGAGTGTAGGGTATAGAGTGTATGGTATAGATTGTAGGGTATAGAGTGTAGGGTATAGAGTGTAGGGTATAGAGTGTAGAGTGTAGGGTATAGAGTGTAGAGTGTAGGGTATAGAGTGTAGAGTGTAGGGTATAGATTGTATGGTATAGAGTGTAGGGTATAGAGTGTAGGGTGTAGAGTGTTGGGTATAGAGTGTAGGGTATATAGTGTAGGGTATAGAGTGTAGGGTATAGAGTGTAGGGTATAGAGTGTAGGGAATAGAGTGTAGAGTGTAAGGTATAGAGTGTAGAGTGTAGGGTATAGAGTGTAGGGTATAGAGTGTAGAGTGTAGGGATTAGAGTGTAGGGTATAGAGTGTAGGGTATAGAGTGTAGAGTGTAGGGTATAGAGTGTAGAGTGTAGGGTATAGAGTGTAGGGTATAGAGTGTAGGGTATAGAGTGTAGGGTAGAGTGTGTAGAGTGTAGGGTATAGAGTGTAGGGTATAGAGTGTAGAGTGTAGGGATTAGAGTGTAGGGTATAGAGTGTAGGGTGTAGGGTATAGAGTGTAGAGTGTAGGGTATAGAGTGTATGGTATAGAGTGTAGGGTATAGAGTGTAGGGTGTAGAGTGTAGGGTATAGAGTGTAGGGTATAGAGTGTAGGGTATAGAGTGTAGGGAATAGAGTGTAGAGTGTAAGGTATAGAGTGTAGAGTGTAGGGTATAGAGTGTAGGGTATAGAGTGTAGAGTGAAGGGATTAGAGTGTAGGGTATAGAGTGTAGGGTGTAGAGTGTAGGGTATAGAGTGTAGAGTGTAGGGTATAGAGTGTATGGTATAGAGTGTAGGGTATAGAGTGTAGGGTGTAGAGTATAGGGTATAGAGTGTAGGGTATAGAGTGTAGGGTATAGAGTGTAGGGTATAGAGTGTAGGGAATAGAGTGTAGAGTGTAAGGTATAGAGTGTAGAGTGTAGGGTATAGAGTGTAGGGTATAGACTGTAGGGTATAGAGTGTATGGTATAGAGTGTAGGGTATAGATTGTAGAGTGTAGGCTATAGAGTGTAGGTTATAGAGTGTAGAGTGTAGGGTATAGAGTGTAGGGTATAGAGTGTAGGGTATAGAGTGTAGGGTATAGAGTGTAGAGTGTAGGGTATAGTGTGTAGGGTATAGAGTGCAGGGTGTAGAGTGTAGGGTATAGAGTGTAGGGTATAGAGTGTAGAGTGTAGGGTATAGAGTGTATGCTATAGAGTGTATGGTGTAGAGTGTATGGTATAGAGTGTAGGGTATAGATTGTAGAGTGTATGGTATAGAGTGTAGGGTATAGAGTGTAGGGTATAGAGTGTATGTTATAGAGTGTAGGGTATAGAGTGTAGGGTAGAGAGTGTAGAGTGTAAGGTATAGAGTGTAGGGTATAGAGTGTAGAGTGTCGGGATTAGAGTGTAGGGTATAGAGTGTAGGATGTAGAGTGTAGGGTATAGAGTGTAGAGTGTAGGGTATAGAGTGTATGGTATAGAGTGTAGGGTATAGAGTGTAGGGTGTAGAGTGTAGGGTATAGAGTGTAGGGTATAGAGTGTAGGGTATAGAGTGTAGGGTATAGAGTGTAGGGTGTAGAGTGTAGGGTATAGAGTGTATGGTATAGAGTGTAGGGTATAGAATGTATGGTATAGAGTGTAGAGTGTAGGATATAGAGTGTAGGGTATAGAGTGTAGAGTGTAGGGTATAGAGTGTAGGGTATAGAGTGTAGGGTATAGAGTGTAGAGTGTAGGGATTAGAGTGTAGGGTATAAAGTGTAGGGTATAGAGTGTAGAGTGTAGGGTAGAGAGTGTAGGATATAGAGTGTAGAGTGTAGGGTATAGAGTGTAGGGTATAGAGTGTAGGGTATAGAGTGTAGGGTATAGAGTGTAGAGCGTAGGGTATAGAGTGTAGGGTATAGAGTGTAGGGTATAGAGTGTAGGGTGTAGAGTGTAGGGTATAGAGTGTAGGGTATAGAGTGTAGGGTATGAAGTGTAGGGTGTAGAGTGTAGGGTATAGAGTGTATGGTATAGAGTGTAGGGTATAGAATGTATGGTATAGAGTGTAGAGTGTAGGATATAGAGTGTAGGGTATAGAGTGTAGAGTGTAGGGATTAGAGTGTAGGGTATAGAGTGTAGGGTATACAGTGTAGGGTATAGAGTGTAGGGTATAGAGTGTAGGGTATAGAGTGTAGGGTATAGAGTGTAGGGTATAGAGTGTAGAGTGTAGGGTATAGAGTTTAGAGTGTAGGGTATAGAGTGTAGGGTATAGAGTGTAAGGTATAGAGTGTAGGGTGTAGAGTGTAGGGTATAGAGTGTAGGGTATAGAGTGTAGGGTATAGAGTGTACGGTATAGAGTGTAGGGTATAGAGTGTATGGTATAGAGTGTAGGGTATAGAGTGTAGGGTATAGAGTGTAGGGTATAGAGTGTATGGTATAGATTGTAGGGTATAGAGTGTAGGGTATAGAGTGTAGGGTATAGAGTGTAGAGTGTAGGGTATAGAGTGTAGAGTGTAGGGTATAGAGTGTAGAGTGTAGGGTATAGATTGTATGGTATAGAGTGTAGGGTATAGAGTGTAGGGTGTAGAGTGTTGGGTATAGAGTGTAGGGTATAGAGTGTAGGGTACAGAGTGTAGGGTATAGAGTGTAGGGTATAGAGTGTAGGGAATAGAGTGTAGAGTGTAAGGTATAGAGTGTAGAGTGTAGGGTATAAAGTGTAGGGTATAGAGTGTAGAGTGTAGGGATTAGAGTGTAGGGTATAGAGTGTAGGGTATAGAGTGTAGGGTATAGAGTGTAGAGTGTAGGGTATAGAGTGTAGAGTGTAGGGTATAGAGTGTAGGGTATAGAGTGTAGGGTATAGAGTGTAGGGTAGAGTGTGTAGAGTGTAGGGTATAGAGTGTAGGGTATAGAGTGTAGGGTATAGAGTGTAGAGTGTAGGGATTAGTGTAGGGTATAGAGTGTAGGGTGTAGGGTATAGAGTGTAGAGTGTAGGGTATAGAGTGTATGGTATAGAGTGTAGGGTATAGAGTGTAGGGTGTAGAGTGTAGGGTATAGAGTGTAGGGTATAGAGTGTAGGGTATAGAGTGTAGGGAATAGAGTGTAGAGTGTAAGGTATAGAGTGTAGAGTGTAGGGTATAGAATGTAGAGTGAAGGGATTAGAGTGTAGGGTATAGAGTGTAGGGTGTAGAGTGTAGGGTATTGAGTGTAGAGTGTAGGGTATAGAGTGTATGGTATAGAGTGTAGGGTATAGAGTGTAGGGTGTAGAGTGTAGGGTATAGAGTGTAGGGTATAGAGTGTAGGGTATAGAGTGTAGGGAATAGAGTGTAGAGTGTAAGGTATAGAGTGTAGAGTGTAGGGTATAGAGTGTAGGGTATAGACTGTAGGGTATAGATTGTAGAGTGTAGGCTATAGAGTGTTGGTTATAGAGTGTAGAGTGTAGGGTATAGAGTGTAGGGTATAGAGTGTAGGGTATAGAGTGTAGAGTGTAGGGTATAGTGTGTAAGGTATAGAGTGCAGGGTGTAGAGTGTAGGGTATAGAGTGTAGGGTATAGAGTGTAGAGTGTAGGGTATAGAGTGTATGCTATAGAGTGTATGGTGTAGAGTGTATGGTATAGAGTGTAGGGTATAGATTGTAGAGTGTATGGTATAGAGTGTAGGGTATAGAGTGTAGGGTATAGAGTGTATGTTATAGAGTGTAGGGTATAGAGTGTAGGGTAGAGAGTGTAGAGTGTAAGGTATAGAGTGTAGGGTATAGAGTGTAGAGTGTCGGGATTAGAGTGTAGGGTATAGAGTGTAGGATGTAGAGTGTAGGGTATAGAGTGTAGAGTGTAGGGTATAGAGTGTATGGTATAGAGTGTAGGGTATAGAGTGTAGGGTGTAGAGTGTAGGGTATAGAGTGTAGGGTATAGAGTGTAGGGTATAGAGTGTAGGGTATAGAGTGTAGGGTGTAGAGTGTAGGGTATAGAGTGTAGGGTATAGAGTGTAGGGTATAGAATGTATGGTATAGAGTGTAGAGTGTAGGATATAGAGTGTAGGGTATAGAGTGTAGAGTGTAGGGTATAGAGTGTAGGGTATAGAGTGTAGGGTATAGAGTGTAGAGTGTAGGGATTAGAGTGTAGGGTATAGAGTGTAGGGTATAGAGTGTAGAGTGTAGGGTAGAGAGTGTAGGATATAGAGTGTAGAGTGTAGGGTATAGAGTGTAGGGTATAGAGTGTAGGGTATAGAGTGTAGGGTATAGAGTGTAGAGCGTAGGGTATAGAGTGTAGGGTATAGAGTGTAGGGTATAGAGTGTAGGGTGTAGAGTGTAGGGTATAGAGTGTAGGGTATAGAGTGTAGGGTGTAGAGTGTAGGGTATAGAGTGTATGGTATAGAGTGTAGGGTATAGTATGTATGGTATAGAGTGTAGAGTGTAGGATATAGAGTGTAGGGTATAGAGTGTAGAGTGTAGGGATTAGAGTGTAGGGTATAGAGTGTAGGGTATAGAGTGTAGAGTGTAGGGTAGAGAGTGTAGGATATAGAGTGTAGAGTGTAGGGTATAGAGTGTAGGGTATAGAGTGTAGGGTATAGAGTGTAGGGTATAGATTGTAGAGTGTATGGTATAGAGTGTATGGTATAGATTGTAGGGTATAGAGTGTAGGGTGAAGAGTGTAGGGTATAGAGTGTAGGGTATAGAGTGTAGGGTATAGAGTGTAGGGTATAGAGTGTAGGGTGTAGAGTGTAGGGTATAGAGTGTATGGTATAGAGTGTAGGGTATAGAATGTATGGTATAGAGTGTAGAGTGTAGGATATAGAGTGTAGGGTATAGAGTGTAGAGTGTAGGGTATTGAGTGTAGGGTATAGAGTGTAGGGTATAGAGTGTAGAGTGTAGGGATTAGAGTGTAGGGTATAGAGTGTAGGGTATAGAGTGTAGAGTGTAGGGTAGAGAGTGTAGGGTATAGAGTGTAGGGTATAGAGTGTAGGGTATAGAGTGTAGGGTGTAGAGTGTAGGGTATAGAGTGTAGGGTATAGAGTGTAGAGTGTAGGGTATAGAGTGTAGGGTATAGAGTGTAGGTTATAGAGTGTAGGGTATAGAGTGTAGGGTATAGAGTGTAGAGTGTAGGGTATAGCGTGTAGAGTGTCGGGTATAGAGTGTAGGGTATAGAGTGTAGGGTATAGAGTGTAGGGTGTAGAGTGTTGGGTATAGAGTGTAGGGTATAGAGTGTAGGGTATAGAGTGTAGGGTATAGAGTGTAGGGAATAGAGTGTAGAGTGTAAGGTATAGAATGTAGAGTGTAGGGTATAGAGTGTAGGGTATAGAGTGTAGAGTGTAGGGATTAGAGTGTAGGGTATAGAGTGTAGGGTATAGAGTGTAGGGTATAGAGTGTAGAGTGTAGGGTATAGAGTGTAGAGTGTAGGGTATAGAGTGTAGGGTATAGAGTGTAGGGTAGAGTGTGTAGAGTGTAGGGTATAGAGTGTAGGGTATAGAGTGTAGAGTGTAGGGATTAGAGTGTAGGGTATAGAGTGTAGGGTGTAGAGTGTAGGGTATAGAGTGTAGAGTGTAGGGTATAGAGTGTATGGTATAGAGTGTAGGGTGTAGAGTGTAGGGTATAGAGTGTAGGGTATAGAGTGTAGGGTATATAGTGTAGGGAATAGAGTGTAGAGTGTAAGATATAGAGTGTAGAGTGTAGGGTATAGAGTGTAGGGTATAGAGTGTAGAGTGAAGGGATTAGAGTGTAGGGTATAGAGTGTAGGGTGTAGAGTGTAGGGTATAGAGTGTAGAGTGTAGGGTATAGAGTGTATGGTATAGAGTGTAGGGTATAGAGTGTAGGGTGTAGAGTGTAGGGTATAGAGTGTAGGGTATAGAGTGTAGGGTATAGAGTGTAGGGTATAGAGTGTAGGGAATAGAGTGTAGGGTGTAGAGTGTTGGGTATAGAGTGTAGGGTATAGAGTGTAGGGTATAGAGTGTAGGGTATAGAGTGTAGGGTATAGAGTGTAGGGAATAGAGTGTAGAGTGTAAGGTATAGAGTGTAGAGTGTAGGGTATAAAGTGTAGGGTATAGAGTGTAGAGTGTAGGGATTAGAGTGTAGGGTATAGAGTGTAGGGTATAGAGTGTAGGGTATAGAGTGTAGGGTATAGAGTGTAGAGTGTAGGGTATAGAGTGTAGAGTGTAGGGTATAGAGTGTAGGGTATAGAGTGTAGGGTATAGAGTGTAGGGTAGAGTGTGTAGAGTGTAGGGTATAGAGTGTAGGGTATAGAGTGTAGGGTATAGAGTGTAGAGTGTAGGGATTAGAGTGTAGGGTATAGAGTGTAGGGTGTAGGGTATAGAGTGTAGAGTGTAGGGTATAGAGTGTATGGTATAGAGTGTAGGGTATAGAGTGTAGGGTGTAGAGTGTAGGGTATAGAGTGTAGGGTATAGAGTGTAGGGTATAGAGTGTAGGGAATAGAGTGTAGAGTGTAAGGTATAGAGTGTAGAGTGTAGGGTATAGAATGTAGAGTGAAGGGATTAGAGTGTAGGGTATAGAGTGTAGGGTGTAGAGTGTAGGGTATTGAGTGTAGAGTGTAGGGTATAGAGTGTATGGTATAGAGTGTAGGGTATAGAGTGTAGGGTGTAGAGTGTAGGGTATAGAGTGTAGGGTATAGAGTGTAGGGTATAGAGTGTAGGGAATAGAGTGTAGAGTGTAAGGTATAGAGTGTAGAGTGTAGGGTATAGAGTGTAGGGTATAGACTGTAGGGTATAGATTGTAGAGTGTAGGCTATAGAGTGTAGGTTATAGAGTGTAGAGTGTAGGGTATAGAGTGTAGGGTATAGAGTGTAGGGTATAGAGTGTAGAGTGTAGGGTATAGTGTGTAAGGTATAGAGTGCAGGGTGTAGAGTGTAGGGTATAGAGTGTAGGGTATAGAGTGTAGAGTGTAGGGTATAGAGTGTATGCTATAGAGTGTATGGTGTAGAGTGTATGGTATAGAGTGTAGGGTATAGATTGTAGAGTGTATGGTATAGAGTGTAGGGTATAGAGTGTATGTTATAGAGTGTAGGGTATAGAGTGTAGGGTAGAGAGTGTAGAGTGTAAGGTATAGAGTGTAGGGTATAGAGTGTAGAGTGTCGGGATTAGAGTGTAGGGTATAGAGTGTAGGATGTAGAGTGTAGGGTATAGAGTGTAGAGTGTAGGGTATAGAGTGTATGGTATAGAGTGTAGGGTATAGAGTGTAGGGTGTAGAGTGTAGGGTATAGAGTGTAGGGTATAGAGTGTAGGGTATAGAATGTATGGTATAGAGTGTAGAGTGTAGGATATAGAGTGTAGGGTATAGAGTGTAGAGTGTAGGGTATAGAGTGTAGGGTATAGAGTGTAGGGTATAGAGTGTAGAGTGTAGGGATTAGAGTGTAGGGTATAGAGTGTAGGGTATAGAGTGTAGAGTGTAGGGTAGAGAGTGTAGGATATAGAGTGTAGAGTGTAGGGTATAGAGTGTAGGGTATAGAGTGTAGGGTATAGAGTGTAGGGTATAGAGTGTAGAGCGTAGGGTATAGAGTGTAGGGTATAGAGTGTAGGGTATAGAGTGTAGGGTGTAGAGTGTAGGGTATAGAGTGTAGGGTATAGAGTGTAGGGTGTAGAGTGTAGGGTATAGAGTGTATGGTATAGAGTGTAGGGTATAGTATGTATGGTATAGAGTGTAGAGTGTAGGATATAGAGTGTAGGGTATAGAGTGTAGAGTGTAGGGATTAGAGTGTAGGGTATAGAGTGTAGGGTATAGAGTGTAGAGTGTAGGGTAGAGAGTGTAGGATATAGAGTGTAGAGTGTAGGGTATAGAGTGTAGGGTATAGAGTGTAGGGTATAGAGTGTAGGGTATAGATTGTAGAGTGTATGGTATAGAGTGTATGGTATAGATTGTAGGGTATAGAGTGTAGGGTGAAGAGTGTAGGGTATAGAGTGTAGGGTATAGAGTGTAGGGTATAGAGTGTAGGGTATAGAGTGTAGGGTGTAGAGTGTAGGGTATAGAGTGTATGGTATAGAGTGTAGGGTATAGAATGTATGGTATAGAGTGTAGAGTGTAGGATATAGAGTGTAGGGTATAGAGTGTAGAGTGTAGGGTATTGAGTGTAGGGTATAGAGTGTAGGGTATAGAGTGTAGAGTGTAGGGATTAGAGTGTAGGGTATAGAGTGTAGGGTATAGAGTGTAGAGTGTAGGGTAGAGAGTGTAGGGTATAGAGTGTAGGGTATAGAGTGTAGGGTATAGAGTGTAGGGTGTAGAGTGTAGGGTATAGAGTGTAGGGTATAGAGTGTAGAGTGTAGGGTATAGAGTGTAGGGTATACTTAGGCCAGTAAGTCTAACCTCTATTGTTGGTAAAATATTTGAAGGGTTTCTGAGGGATGTTATTCTGGATTATCTCAATGAGAATAACTGTTTAACTCCATATCAGCATGGGTTTATGAGAAATCGCTCCTGTCAAACCAATCTAATCAGTTTTTATGAAGAGGTAAGCTATAGACTGGACCACGGTGAGTCATTGGACGTGGTATATCTCGATTTTTCCAAAGCGTTTGATACCGTGCCGCACAAGAGGTTGGTACACAAAATGAGAATGCTTGGTCTGGGGGAAAATGTGTGTAAATGGGTTAGTAACTGGCTTAGTGATAGAAAGCAGAGGGTGGTTATAAATGGTATAGTCTCTAACTGGGTCGCTGTGACCAGTGGGGTACCGCAGGGGTCAGTATTGGGACCTGTTCTCTTCAACATATTCATTAATGATCTGGTAGAAGGTTTACACAGTAAAATATCGATATTTGCAGATGATACAAAACTATGTAAAGCAGTTAATACAAGAGAAGATAGTATTCTGCTACAGATGGATCTGGATAAGTTGGAAACTTGGGCTGAAAGGTGGCAGATGAGGTTTAACAATGATAAATGTAAGGTTATACACATGGGAAGAGGGAATCAATATCACCATTACACACTGAACGGGAAACCACTGGGTAAATCTGACAGGGAGAAGGACTTGGGGATCCTAGTTAATGATAAACTTACCTGGAGCAGCCAGTGCCAGGCAGCAGCTGCCAAGGCAAACAGGATCATGGGGTGCATTAAAAGAGGTCTGGATACACATGATGAGAGAATTATACTGCCTCTGTACAAATCCCTAGTTAGACCGCACATGGAGTACTGTGTCCAGTTTTGGGCACCGGTGCTCAGGAAGGATATAATGGAACTAGAGAGAGTACAAAGGAGGGCAACAAAATTAATAAAGGGGATGGGAGAACTACAATACCCAGATAGATTAGCGAAATTAGGATTATTTAGTCTAGAAAAAAGACGACTGAGGGGCGATCTAATAACCATGTATAAGTATATAAGGGGACGATACAAATATCTCGCTGAGGATCTGTTTATACCAAGGAAGGTGACGGGCACAAGGGGGCATTCTTTGCGTCTGGAGGAGAGAAGGTTTTTCCACCAACATAGAAGAGGATTCTTTACTGTTAGGGCAGTGAGAATCTGGAATTGCTTGCCTGAGGAGGTGGTGATGGCGAACTCAGTCGAGGGGTTCAAGAGAGGCCTGGATGTCTTCCTGGAGCAGAACAATATTGTATCATACAATTATTAGGTTCTGTAGAAGGACGTAGATCTGGGGATTTATTATGATGGAATATAGGCTGAACTGGATGGACAAATGTCTTTTTTCGGCCTTACTAACTATGTTACTATGTTACTATGTATAGAGTGTAGGTTATAGAGTGTAGGGTATAGAGTGTAGGGTATAGAGTGTAGATTGTAGGGTATAGCGTGTAGAGTGTCGGGTATAGAGTGTAGGGTATAGAGTGTAGGGTATAGAGTGTAGGGTGTAGAGTGTTGGGTATAGAGTGTAGGGTATAGAGTGTAGGGTATAGAGTGTAGGGTATAGAGTGTAGGGAATAGAGTGTAGAGTGTAAGGTATAGAATGTAGAGTGTAGGGTATAGAGTGTAGGGTATAGAGTGTAGAGTGTAGGGATTAGAGTGTAGGGTATAGAGTGTAGGGTATAGAGTGTAGGGTATAGAGTGTAGAGTGTAGGGTATAGAGTGTAGAGTGTAGGGTATAGAGTGTAGGGTATAGAGTGTAGGGTAGAGTGTGTAGAGTGTAGGGTATAGAGTGTAGGGTATAGAGTGTAGGGTATAGAGTGTAGAGTGTAGGGATTAGAGTGTAGGGTATAGAGTGTAGGGTGTAGAGTGTAGGGTATAGAGTGTAGAGTGTAGGGTATAGAGTGTATGGTATAGAGTGTAGGGTATAGAGTGTAGGGTGTAGAGTGTAGGGTATAGAGTGTAGGGTATAGAGTGTAGGGTATAGAGTGTAGGGTATAGAGTGTAGGGAATAGAGTGTAGAGTGTAAGGTATAGAGTGTAGAGTGTAGGGTATAGAGTGTAGGGTATAGACTGTAGGGTATAGAGTGTGGGTATAGAGTGTAGGGTATAAATTGTAGAGTGTAGGCTATAGAGTGTAGGGTATAGAGTGTAGAGTGTAGGGTATAGAGTGTAGGGTATAGAGTGTAGGGTATAGAGTGTAGGGTATAGAGTGTAGAGTGTAGGGTATAGTGTGTAGGGTATAGAGTGCAGGGTGTAGAGTGTAGGGTATAGAGTGTACGGTATAGAGTGTAGAGTGTAGGGTATAGAGTGTAGGTTATAGAGTGTAGGGTATAGAGTGTAGGGTATAGAGTGTAGAGTGTAGGGTATAGCGTGTAGAGTGTCGGGTATAGAGTGTAGGGTATAGAGTGTAGGGTATAGAGTGTAGGGTGTAGAGTGTTGGGTATAGAGTGTAGGGTATAGAGTGTAGGGTATAGAGTGTAGGGTATAGAGTGTAGGGAATAGAGTGTAGAGTGTAAGGTATAGAATGTAGAGTGTAGGGTATAGAGTGTAGGGTATAGAGTGTAGAGTGTAGGGATTAGAGTGTAGGGTAAAGAGTGTAGGGTATAGAGTGTAGGGTATAGAGTGTAGAGTGTAGGGTATAGAGTGTAGAGTGTAGGGTATAGAGTGTAGGGTATAGAGTGTAGGGTATAGAGTGTAGGGTAGAGTGTGTAGAGTGTAGGGTATAGAGTGTAGGGTATAGAGTGTAGGGTATAGAGTGTAGAGTGTAGGGATTAGAGTGTAGGGTATAGAGTGTAGGGTGTAGAGTGTAGGGTATAGAGTGTAGAGTGTAGGGTATAGAGTGTATGGTATAGAGTGTAGGGTGTAGAGTGTAGGGTATAGAGTGTAGTGTATAGAGTGTAGGGTATATAGTGTAGGGAATAGAGTGTAGAGTGTAAGATATAGAGTGTAGAGTGTAGGGTATAGAGTGTAGGGTATAGAGTGTAGAGTGAAGGGATTAGAGTGTAGGGTATAGAGTGTAGGGTGTAGAGTGTAGGGTATAGAGTGTAGAGTGTAGGGTATAGAGTGTATGGTATAGAGTGTAGGGTATAGAGTGTAGGGTGTAGAGTGTAGGGTATAGAGTGTAGGGTATAGAGTGTAGGGTACAGAGTGTAGGGTATAGAGTGTAGGGAATAGAGTGTAGAGTGTAAGGTATAGAGTGTAGAGTGTAGGGTATAGAGTGTAGGGTATAGACTGTAGGGTATAGAGTGTGGGTATAGAGTGTAGGGTATAGATTGTAGAGTGTAGGCTATAGAGTGTAGGGTATAGAGTGTAGAGTGTAGGGTATAGAGTGTAGGGTATAGAGTGTAGGGTATAGAGTGTAGGGTATAGAGTGTAGAGTGTAGGGTATAGTGTGTAGGGTATAGAGTGCAGGGTGTAGAGTGTAGGGTATAGAGTGTACGGTATAGAGTGTAGAGTGTAGGGTATAGAGTGTATGCTATAGAGTGTATGGTGTAGAGTGTATGGTATAGAGTGTAGGGTATAGATTTTAGAGTGTATGGTATAGAGTGTAGGGTATAGAGTGTAGGGTATAGAGTGTATGTTATAGAGTGTAGGGTATAGAGTGTAGGGTAGAGAGTGTAGAGTGTAGGGTATAGAGTGTAGGGTATAGAGTGTAGGGTATAGAGTGTAGAGTGTCGGGATTAGAGTGTAGGGTATAGAGTGTAGGATGTAGAGTGTAGGGTAGAGTGTAGAGTGTAGGGTATAGAGTGTATGGTATAGAGTGTGGGGTATAGAGTGTAGGGTGTAGAGTGTAGGGTATAGAGTGTAGGGTATAGAATGTAGGGTATAGAGTGTAGGGTATAGAGTGTAGGGTGTAGAGTGTAGGGTATAGAGTGTATGGTATAGAGTGTAGGGTATAGAATGTATGGTATAGAGTGTAGAGTGTAGGATATAGAGTGTAGGGTATAGAGTGTAGAGTGTAGGGTATAGAGTGTAGGGTATAGAGTGTAGGGTATAGAGTGTAGAGTGTAGGGATTAGAGTGTAGGGTATAGAGTGTAGGGTATAGAGTGTAGAGTGTAGGGTAGAGAGTGTAGGATATAGAGTGTAGAGTGTAGGGTATAGAGTGTAGGGTATAGAGTGTATGGTATAGAGTGTAGGGTATAGAGTGTAGTGTGTAGGGTATAGAGTGTAGGGTATAGAGTGTAGGGTATAGAGTGTAGAGTGTAGGGTATAGAGTGTAGGGTATAGAGTGTAGGGCATAGAGTGTGGGGCATAGAGTGTAGGGTATAGAGTGTAGGGTGTAGTGTAGGGTATAGAGTGTAGGGTATAGAGTGTAGAGTGTAGGGTATAGAGTGTAGGGTATAGAGTGTAGGGTATAGAGTGTAGGGTATAGAGTGTAGGGTATAGAGTGTAGAGTGTAGGGTATAGCGTGTAGAGTGTCGGGTATAGAGTGTAGGGTATAGAGTGTAGGGTATAGAGTGTAGGGTATAGAGTGTAGAGTGTAGGGTATAGAGTGTAGAGTGTAGGGTATAGAGTGTATGGTATAGAGTGTAGGGTATAGAGTGTAGGGTGTAGAGTGTTGGGTATAGAGTGTAGGGTATAGAGTGTAGGGTAGAGAGTGTAGGGTATAGAGTGTAGGGAATAGAGTGTAGAGTGTAAGGTATAGAGTGTAGAGTGTAGGGTATAGAGTGTAGGGTATAGAGTGTAGAGTGTAGGGATTAGAGTGTAGGGTATAGAGTGGAGGGTATAGAGTGTAGGGTATAGAGTGTAGGGCATAGAGTGTAGGGTATAGAGTGTAGGGTATAGAGTGTAGAGTGTAGGGTATAGAGTGTAGAGTGTAGGGTATAGAGTGTAGGGTATAGAGTGTAGGGTATAGAGTGTAGGGCATAGAGTGTAGGGTATAGAGTGTAGGGTATAGAGTGTAGAGTGTAGGGTATAGAGTGTAGGGTATAGAGTGTAGGGTATAGAGTGTAGAGTGTAGGGTATAGAGTGTAGGGTATAGAGTGTAGGGTATAGAGTGTAGGGTATAGAGTGTAGGGCATAGAGTGTAGGGTATAGAGTGTAGGGTTTAGAGTGTAGAGTGTAGGGTATAGAGTGTAGGGTATAGAGTGTAGGGTATAGAGTGTAGAGTGTAGGGCATAGAGTGTAGAGTGTAGGGTATAGAGTGTAGGGTATAGAGTGTAGGGTAGAGAGTGTAGGGTAGAGAGTGTAGAGTGTAGGGATTAGAGTGTAGGGTATAGAGTGTAGGGTGTAGAGTGTAGGGCATAGAGTGTAGAGTGTAGGGTATAGAGTGTATGGTATAGAGTGTAGGGTATAGAGTGTAGGGTGTAGAGTGTAGGGTATAGAGTGTAGGGTATAGAGTGTAGGGTATAGAGTGTAGGGAATAGAGTGTTGAGTGTAAGGTATAGAGTGTAGAGTGTAGGGCATAGAGTGTAGCGTGTAGGGTATAGAGTGTAGGGTATAGAGTGTAGGGTATAGAGTGTAGGGTATACAGTGTAGGGTATAGAGTGTAGAGTGTAGGGTATAGAGTGTAGAGTGTAGGGTATAGAGTGTAGAGTGTAGGGCATAGAGTGTAGATTGTAGGGTATAGAGTGTAGGGTATAGAGTGTAGGGTATACAGTGTAGGGTATAGAGTGTAGAGTGTAGGGTAGAGAGTGTAGAGTGTAGGGTGTAGAGTGTAGAGTGTAGGGATTAGAGTGTAGGGTATAGAGTGTAGGGTGTGGAGTGTAGGGTATAGAGTGTAGAGTGTAGGGTATAGAGTGTATGGTATAGAGTGTAGGGTATAGAGTGTAGGGTGTAGAGTGTAGGGTATATAGTGTAGGGTATAGAGTGTAGGGAATAGAGTGTAGGGAATAGAGTGTAGGGATTAGAGTGTAGGGTATAGAGTGTAGGGTGTGGAGTGTAGGGTATAGAGTGTAGAGTGTAGGGTATAGAGTGTATGGTATAGAGTGTAGGGTATAGAGTGTAGGGTGTAGAGTGTAGGGTATATAGTGTAGGGTATAGAGTGTAGGGAATAGAGTGTAGGGAATAGAGTGTAGAGTGTAGGGTATAGAGTGTAGAGTGTAGGGATTAGAGTGTAGGGTATAGAGTGTAGGGTGTAGAGTGTAGGGTACAGAGTGTAGAGTGTAGGGTATAGAGTGTATGGTATAGAGTGTAGGGTATAGAGTGTAGGGTGTAGAGTGTAGGGTATAGAGTGTAGGGTATAGAGTGTAGGGTATAGAGTGTAGGGTATAGAGTGTAGGGAATAGAGTGTGGAGTGTAAGGTATAGAGTGTAGAGTGTAGGGTATAGAGTGTAGGGTATAGCCTGTAGGGTATAGAGTGTAGGGTATAGAGTGTAGGGTATAGATTGTAGAGTGTAGGCTATAGAGTGTAGGGTATAGAGTGTAGAGTGTAGGGTATAGAGTGTAGGGTATAGAGTGTAGGGTATAGAGTGTAGGGTATAGAGTGTAGAGTGTAGGGTATAGTGTGTAGGGTATAGAGTGCAGGGTGTAGAGTGTAGGGTATAGAGTGTAGGGTATAGAGTGTAGAGTGTAGGGTATAGAGTGTATGCTATAGAGTGTATGGTGTAGAGTGTATGGTATAGAGTGTAGGGTATAGAGTGTAGAGTGTATGGTATAGAGTGTAGGGTGTAGAGTGTAGGGTATAGAGTGTATGTTATAGAGTGTAGGGTATAGAGTGTAGGGTAGAGAGTGTAGAGTGTAGGGTATAGAGTGTAGGGTATGGAGTGTAGGGTATAGAGTGTAGAGTGTAGGGATTAGAGTGTAGGGTATAGAGTGTAGTGTGTAGAGTGTAGGGTATAGAGTGTAGAGTGTAGGGTATAGAGTGTATGGTATAGAGTGTAGGGTATAGAGTGTAGGGTGTAGGGTATAGAGTGTAGGGTATAGAGTGTAGGGTATAGAGTGTAGGGAATAGAGTGTAGAGTGTAAGGTATAGAGTGTAGAGTATAGGGTATAGAGTGTAGGGTATAGAATGTAGAGTGTAGGGATTAGAGTGTAGGGTATAGAGTGTAGGGTGTAGAGTGTAGGGTATAGAGTGTAGAGTGTAGGGTATAGAGTGTATGGTATAGAGTGTAGGGTATAGAGTGTAGGGTGTAGAGTGTAGGGTATAGAGTGTAGGGTATAGAGTGTAGGGTATAGAGTGTAGGGTATAGAGTGTAGGGAATAGAGTGTAGAGTGTAAGGTATAGAGTGTAGAGTGTAGGGTATATAGTGTAGGGTATAGACTGTAGGGTATAGAGTGTAGGGTATAGATTGTAGGCTATAGACTGTAGGGTATAGAGTGTAGGGTATAGAGTGTAGGGTATAGAGTGTAGGGTATAGAGTGTAGAGTGTAGGGTATAGTGTGTAGGGTATAGAGTGCAGGGTGTAGAGTGTAGGGTATAGAGTGTAGGGTATAGAGTGTAGGGTATAGAGTGTATGCTATAGAGTGTATGGTGTAGAGTGTATGGTATAGAGTGTAGGGTATAGAGTGTAGAGTGTAGGGTATAGAGTGTAGGGTATAGAGTGTAGGGTATAGAGTGTATGTTATAGAGTGTAGGGTATAGAGTGTAGAGTGTAGGGTATAGAGTTTAGAGTGTAGGGTATAGAGTGTAGGGTATAGAGTGTAAGGTATAGAGTGTAGGGTGTAGAGTGTAGGGTATAGATTGTAGGGTATAGAGTGTAGGGTATAGAGTGTACGGTATAGAGTGTAGGGTATGGAGTGTATGGTATAGAGTGTAGGGTATAGAGTGTAGAGTGTAGGGTATAGAGTGTAGGGTATAGAGTGTAGGGTATAGAGTGTAGGGTATAGAGTGTTGGGTATAGAGTGTAGGGTATAGAGTGTAGGGAATAGAGTGTAGAGTGTAAGGTATAGAGTGTAGAGTGTAGGGTATAGAGTGTAGGGTATAGAGTGTAGAGTGTAGGGATTAGAGTGTAGGGTATAGAGTGGAGGGTATAGTGTGTAGGGTATAGAGTGTAGAGTGTAGGGAATAGAGTGTAGAGTGTAGGGTATAGAGTGTAGGGTATAGAGTGTAGGGTATAGAGTGTAGGGCATAGAGTGTAGGGTATAGAGTGTAGGGTATAGAGTGTAGAGTGTAGGGTATAGAGTGTAGGGTATAGAGTGTAGGGTATAGAGTGTAGAGTGTAGGGTATAGAGTGTAGGGTATAGAGTGTAGGGTATAGAGTGTAGGGCATAGAGTGTAGGGTATAGAGTGTAGGGTATAGAGTGTAGAGTGTAGGGTATAGAGTGTAGGGTATAGAGTGTAGGGTATAGAGTGTAGAGTGTAGGGCATAGAGTGTAGAGTGTAGGGTATAGAGTGTAGGGTATAGAGTGTAGGGTAGAGAGTGTAGGGTAGAGAGTGTAGAGTGTAGGGATTAGAGTGTAGGGTATAGAGTGTAGGGTGTAGAGTGTAGGGCATAGAGTGTAGAGTGTAGGGTATAGAGTGTATGGTATAGAGTGTAGGGTATAGAGTGTAGGGTGTAGAGTGTAGGGTATAGAGTGTAGGGTATAGAGTGTAGGGTATAGAGTGTAGGGAATAGAGTGTTGAGTGTAAGGTATAGAGTGTAGAGTGTAGGGCATAGAGTGTAGAGTGTAGGGTATAGAGTGTAGGGTATAGAGTGTAGGGTATAGAGTGTAGGGTATACAGTGTAGGGTATAGAGTGTAGAGTGTAGGGTATAGAGTGTAGAGTGTAGGGTATAGAGTGTAGAGTGTAGGGCATAGAGTGTAGATTGTAGGGTATAGAGTGTAGGGTATAGAGTGTAGGGTATACAGTGTAGGGTATAGAGTGTAGAGTGTAGGGTATAGAGTGTAGAGTGTAGGGTATAGAGTGTAGGGTACAGAGTGTAGGGTATAGAGTGTAGGGTAGAGAGTGTAGAGTGTAGGGTATAGAGTGTAGGGTATAGAGTGTAGAGTGTAGGGATTAGAGTGTAGGGTATAGAGTGTAGGGTGTGGAGTGTAGGGTATAGAGTGTAGAGTGTAGGGTGTAGAGTGTATGGTATAGAGTGTAGGGTATAGAGTGTAGGGTGTAGAGTGTAGGGTATAGAGTGTAGGGTATAGAGTGTAGGGAATAGAGTGTAGGGAATAGAGTGTAGAGTGTAAGGTATAGAGTGTAGAGTGTAGGTTATAGAGTGTAGGGTATAGAGTGTAGAGTGTAGGGATTAGAGTGTAGGGTATAGAGTGTAGGGTGTAGAGTGTAGGGTACAGAGTGTAGAGTGTAGGGTATAGAGTGTATGGTATAGAGTGTAGGGTATAGAGTGTAGGGTGTAGAGTGTAGGGTATAGAGTGTAGGGTATAGAGTGTAGGGTATAGAGTGTAGGGTATAGAGTGTAGGGAATAGAGTGTGGAGTGTAAGGTATAGAGTGTAGAGTGTAGGGTATAGAGTGTAGGGTATAGCCTGTAGGGTATAGAGTGTAGGGTATAGAGTGTAGGGTATAGATTGTAGAGTGTAGGCTATAGAGTGTAGGGTATAGAGTGTAGAGTATAGAGTGTAGAGTGTAGGGTATAGTGTGTAGGGTATAGAGTGCAGGGTGTAGAGTGTAGGGTATAGAGTGTAGGGTATAGAGTGTAGAGTGTAGGGTATAGAGTGTATGCTATAGAGTGTATGGTGTAGAGTGTATGGTATAGAGTGTAGGGTATAGAGTGTAGAGTGTATGGTATAGAGTGTAGGGTGTAGAGTGTAGGGTATAGAGTGTATGTTATAGAGTGTAGGGTATAGAGTGTAGGGTAGAGAGTGTAGAGTGTAGGGTATAGAGTGTAGGGTATAGAGTGTAGGGTATAGAGTGTAGAGTGTAGGGATTAGAGTGTAGGGTATAGAGTGTAGTGTGTAGAGTGTAGGGTATAGAGTGTAGAGTGTAGGGTATAGAGTGTATGGTATAGAGTGTAGGGTATAGATTGTAGGGTGTAGAGTGTAGGGTATAGAGTGTAGGGTATAGAGTGTAGGGTATAGAGTGTAGGGAATAGAGTGTAGAGTGTAAGGTATAGAGTGTAGAGTATAGGGTATAGAGTGTAGGGTATAGAGTGTAGAGTGTAGGGATTAGAGTGTAGGGTATAGAGTGTAGGGTGTAGAGTTTAGGGTATAGAGTGTAGAGTGTAGGGTATAGAGTGTATGGTATAGAGTGTAGGGTATAGAGTGTAGGGTGTAGAGTGTAGGTTATAGAGTGTAGGGTATAGAGTGTAGGATATAGAGTGTAGGGTATAGAGTGTAGGGAATAGAGTGTAGAGTGTAAGGTATAGAGTGTAGAGTGTAGGGTACATAGTGTAGGGTATAGACTGTAGGGTATAGAGTGTAGGGTATAGATTGTAGGCTATAGAGTGTAGGGTATAGAGTGTAGGGTATAGAGTGTAGGGTATAGAGTGTAGGGTATAGAGTGTAGAGTGTAGGGTATAGTGTGTAGGGTATAGAGTGCAGGGTGTAGAGTGTAGGGTATAGAGTGTAGGGTATAGAGTGTAGAGTGTAGGGTATAGAGTGTATGCTATAGAGTGTATGGTGTAGAGTGTATGGTATAGAGTGTAGGGTATAGAGTGTAGAGTGTAGGGTATAGAGTGTAGGGTATAGAGTGTAGGGTATAGAGTGTATGTTATAGAGTGTAGGGTATAGAGTGTAGAGTGTAGGGTATAGAGTTTAGAGTGTAGGGTATAGAGTGTAGGGTATAGAGTGTAAGGTATAGAGTGTAGGGTGTAGAGTGTACGGTATAGATTGTAGGGTATAGAGTGTAGGGTATAGAGTGTAGGGTATACAGTGTAGGGTATAGAGTGTAGAGTGTAGGGTATATAGTGTAGAGTGTAGGGCATAGAGTGTAGATTGTAGGGTATAGAGTGTAGGGTATAGAGTGTAGGGTATACAGTGTAGGGTATAGAGTGTAGAGTGTAGGGTATAGAGTGTAGAGTGTAGGGTATAGAGTGTAGGGTACAGAGTGTAGGGTATAGAGTGTAGGGTAGAGAGTGTAGAGTGTAGGGTATAGAGTGTAGGGTATAGAGTGTAGAGTGTAGGGATTAGAGTGTAGGGTATAGAGTGTAGGGTGTGGAGTGTAGGGTATAGAGTGTAGAGTGTAGGGTATAGAGTGTATGGTATAGAGTGTAGGGTATAGAGTGTAGGGTGTAGAGTGTAGGGTATAGAGTGTAGGGTATAGAGTGTAGGGAATAGAGTGTAGGGAATAGAGTGTAGAGTGTAAGGTACAGAGTGTAAAGTGTAGGGTATAGAGTGTAGGGTATAGAGTGTAGACTGTAGGGATTAGAGTGTAGGGTATAGAGTGTAGGGTGTAGAGTGTAAGGTATAGAGTGTAGGGTGTAGAGTGTAGGGTATAGATTGTAGGGTATAGAGTGTAGGGTATAGAGTGTAGGGTATACAGTGTAGGGTATAGAGTGTAGAGTGTAGGGTATAGAGTGTAGAGTGTAGGGCATAGAGTGTAGATTGTAGGGTATAGAGTGTAGGGTATAGAGTGTAGGGTATACAGTGTAGGGTATAGAGTGTAGAGTGTAGGGTATAGAGTGTAGAGTGTAGGGTATAGAGTGTAGGGTACAGAGTGTAGGGTATAGAGTGTAGGGTAGAGAGTGTAGAGTGTAGGGTATAGAGTGTAGGGTATAGAGTGTAGAGTGTAGGGATTAGAGTGTAGGGTATAGAGTGTAGGGTGTGGAGTGTAGGGTATAGAGTGTAGAGTGTAGGGTATAGAGTGTATGGTATAGAGTGTAGGGTATAGAGTGTAGGGTGTAGAGTGTAGGGTATAGAGTGTAGGGTATAGAGTGTAGGGAATAGAGTGTAGGGAATAGAGTGTAGAGTGTAAGGTATAGAGTGTAAAGTGTAGGGTATAGAGTGTAGGGTATAGAGTGTAGACTGTAGGGATTAGAGTGTAGGGTGTAAAGTGTAGTGTACAGAGTGTAGAGTGTAGGGTATAGAGTGTATGGTATAGAGTGTAGGGTATAGAGTGTAGGGTATAGAGTGTAGGGTATAGAGTGTAGGGAATAGAGTGTGGAGTGTAAGGTATAGAGTGTAGAGTGTAGGGTATAGAGTGTAGGGTATAGCATGTAGGGTATAGAGTGCAGAGTATAGAGTGTAGGGTATAGATTGTAGAGTGTAGGCTATAGAGTGTAGGGTATAGAGTGTAGGGAATAGAGTGTAGGGAATAGAGTGTAGAGTGTAAGGTATAGAGTGTAAAGTGTAGGGTATAGAGTGTAGGGTATAGAGTGTAGACTGTAGGGATTAGAGTGTAGGGTATAGAGTGTAGGGTGTAGAGTGTAGGGTACAGAGTGTAGAGTGTAGGGTATAGAGTGTATGGTATAGAGTGTAGGGTATAGAGTGTAGGGTATAGAGTGTAGGGTATAGAGTGTAGGGAATAGAGTGTGGAGTGTAAGGTATAGAGTGTAGAGTGTAGGGTATAGAGTGTAGGGTATAGCCTGTAGGGTATAGAGTGTAGGGTATAGAGTGTAGGGTATAGATTGTAAAGTGTAGGCTATAGAGTGTAGGGTATAGAGTGTAGAGTGTAGGGTATAGAGTGTAGGGTATAGAGTGTAGGGTATAGAGTGTAGGGTATAGAGTGTAGAGTGTAGGGTATAGTGTGTAGGGTATAGAGTGCAGGGTGTAGAGTGTAGGGTATAGAGTGTAGGGTATAGAGTGTAGAGTGTAGGGTATAGAGTGTATGCTATAGAGTGTATGGTGTAGAGTGTATGGTATAGAGTGTAGGGTATAGAGTGTAGAGTGTATGGTATAGAGTGTAGGGTGTAGAGTGTAGGGTATAGAGTGTATGTTATAGAGTGTAGGGTATAGAGTGTAGGGTAGAGAGTGTAGAGTGTAGGGTATAGAGTGTAGGGTATAGAGTGTAGGGTATAGAGTGTAGAGTGTAGGGATTAGAGTGTAGGGTATAGAGTGTAGTGTGTAGAGTGTAGGGTATAGAGTGTAGAGTGTAGGGTATAGAGTGTATGGTATAGAGTGTAGGGTAGAGAGTGTAGGGTGTAGAGTGTAGGGTATAGAGTGTAGGGTATAGAGTGTAGGGTATAGAGTGTAGGGAATAGAGTGTAGAGTGTAAGGTATAGAGTGTAGAGTATAGGGTATAGAGTGTAGGGTATAGAGTGTAGAGTGTAGGGATTAGAGTGTAGGGTATAGAGTGTAGGGTGTAGAGTGTAGGGTATAGAGTGTAGAGTGTAGGGTATAGAGTGTATGGTATAGAGTGTAGGGTATAGAGTGTAGGGTGTAGAGTGTAGGGTATAGAGTGTAGGGTATAGAGTGTAGGGTATAGAGTGTAGGGTATAGAGTGTAGGGAATAGAGTGTAGAGTGTAAGGTATAGAGTGTAGAGTGTAGGGTATATAGTGTAGGGTATAGACTGTAGGGTATAGAGTGTAGGGTATAGATTGTAGGCTATAGAGTGTAGGGTATAGAGTGTAGGGTATAGAGTGTAGGGTATAGAGTGTAGGGTATAGAGTGTAGAGTGTAGGGTATAGTGTGTAGGGTATAGAGTGCAGGGTGTAGAGTGTAGGGTATAGAGTGTAGGTTATAGAGTGTAGAGTGTAGGGTATAGAGTGTATGCTATAGAGTGTATGTTGTAGAGTGTATGGTATAGAGTGTAGGGTATAGAGTGTAGAGTGTAGGGTATAGAGTGTAGGGTATAGAGTGTAGGGTATAGAGTGTATGTTATAGAGTGTAGGGTATAGAGTGTAGAGTGTAGGGTATAGAGTTTAGAGTGTAGGGTATAGAGTGTAGGGTATAGAGTGTAAGGTATAGAGTGTAGGGTGTAGAGTGTAGGGTATAGATTGTAGGGTATAGAGTGTAGGGTATAGAGTGTACGGTATAGAGTGTAGGGTATGGAGTGTATGGTATAGAGTGTAGGGTATAGAGTGTAGAGTGTAGGGTATAGAGTGTAGGGTATAGAGTGTAGGGTATAGAGTGTAGGGTATAGAGTGTTGGTTATAGAGTGTAGGGTATAGAATGTAGGGTAGAGAGTGTAGGGTATAGAGTGTAGGGAATAGAGTGTAGAGTGTAAGGTATAGAGTGTAGAGTGTAGGGTATAGAGTGTAGGGTATAGAGTGTAAAGTGTAGGGATTAGAGTGTAGGGTATAGAGTGGAGGGTATAGTGTGTTGGGTATAGAGTGTAGAGTGTAGGGTATAGAGTGTAGAGTGTAGGGTATAGAGTGTAGGGTATAGAGTGTAGGGTATAGAGTGTAGGGCATAGAGTGTAGGGTATAGAGTGTAGGGTATAGAGTGTAGAGTGTAGGATATAGAGTGTAGGGTATAGAGTGTAGGGTATAGAGTGTAGAGTGTAGGGTATAGAGTGTAGGGTATAGAGTGTAGGGTATAGAGTGTAGGGCATAGAGTGTAGGGTATAGAGTGTAGGGTATAGAGTGTAGAGTGTAGGGTATAGAGTGTAGGGTATAGAGTGTAGGGTATAGAGTGTAGAGTGTAGGGCATAGAGTGTAGAGTGTAGGGTATAGAGTGTAGGGTATAGAGTGTAGGGTAGAAAGTGTAGGGTAGAGAGTGTAGAGTGTAGGGATTAGAGTGTAGGGTATAGAGTGTAGGGTGTAGAGTGTAGGGCATAGAGTGTAGAGTGTAGGGTATAGAGTGTATGGTATAGAGTGTAGGGTATAGAGTGTAGGGTGTAGAGTGTAGGGTATAGAGTGTAGGGTATAGAGTGTAGGGTATAGAGTGTAGGGTATAGAGTGTAGGGAATAGAGTGTAGAGTGTAAGGTATAGAGTGTAGAGTGTAGGGTATATAGTGTAGGGTATAGACTGTAGGGTATAGAGTGTAGGGTATAGATTGTAGGCTATAGAGTGTAGGGTATAGAGTGTAGGGTATAGAGTGTAGGGTATAGAGTGTAGGGTATAGAGTGTAGAGTGTAGGGTATAGTGTGTAGGGTATAGAGTGCAGGGTGTAGAGTGTAGGGTATAGAGTGTAGGGTATAGAGTGTAGAGTGTAGGGTATAGAGTGTATGCTATAGAGTGTATGGTGTAGAGTGTATGGTATAGAGTGTAGGGTATAGAGTGTAGAGTGTAGGGTATAGAGTGTAGGGTATAGAGTGTAGGGTATAGAGTGTAGGGTATAGAGTGTAGAGTGTAGGGTATAGAGTGTATGCTATAGAGTGTATGGTGTAGAGTGTATGGTATAGAGTGTAGGGTATAGAGTGTAGAGTGTAGGGTATAGAGTGTAGGGTATAGAGTGTAGGGTATAGAGTGTATGTTATAGAGTGTAGGGTATAGAGTGTAGAGTGTAGGGTATAGAGTTTAGAGTGTAGGGTATAGAGTGTAGGGTATAGAGTGTAAGGTATAGAGTGTAGGGTGTAGAGTGTAGGGTATAGATTGTAGGGTATAGAGTGTAGGGTATAGAGTGTACGGTATAGAGTGTAGGGTATGGAGTGTATGGTATAGAGTGTAGGGTATAGAGTGTAGAGTGTAGGGTATAGAGTGTAGGGTATAGAGTGTAGGGTATAGAGTGTAGGGTATAGAGTGTTGGGTATAGAGTGTAGGGTATAGAGTGTAGGGTAGAGAGTGTAGGGTATAGAGTGTAGGGAATAGAGTGTAGAGTGTAAGGTATAGAGTGTAGAGTGTAGGGTATAGAGTGTAGGGTATAGAGTGTAGAGTGTAGGGATTAGAGTGTAGGGTATAGAGTGGAGGGTATAGTGTGTTGGGTATAGAGTGTAGAGTGTAGGGTATAGAGTGTAGAGTGTAGGGTATAGAGTGTAGGGTATAGAGTGTAGGGTATAGAGTGTAGGGCATAGAGTGTAGGGTATAGAGTGTAGAGTGTAGGGTATAGAGTGTAGGGTATAGAGTGTAGGGTATAGAGTGTAGAGTGTAGGGTATAGAGTGTAGGGTATAGAGTGTAGGGTATAGAGTGTAGGGCATAGAGTGTAGGGTATAGAGTGTAGGGTATAGAGTGTAGAGTGTAGGGTATAGAGTGTAGGGTATAGAGTGTAGGGTATAGAGTGTAGAGTGCAGGGCATAGAGTGTAGAGTGTAGGGTATAGAGTGTAGGGTATAGAGTGTAGGGTAGAAAGTGTAGGGTAGAGAGTGTAGAGTGTAGGGATTAGAGTGTAGGGTATAGAGTGTAGGGTGTAGAGTGTAGGGCATAGAGTGTAGAGTGTAGGGTATAGAGTGTATGGTATAGAGTGTAGGGTATAGAGTGTAGGGTGTAGAGTGTAGGGTATAGAGTGTAGGGTATAGAGTGTAGGGTATAGAGTGTAGGGAATAGAGTGTTGAGTGTAAGGTATAGAGTGTAGAGTGTAGGGCATAGAGTGTAGAGTGTAGGGTATAGAGTGTAGGGTATAGAGTGTAGGGTATAGAGTGTAGGGTATACAGTGTAGGGTATAGAGTGTAGAGTGTAGGGTATAGAGTGTAGAGTGTAGGGTATAGAGTGTAGAGTGTAGGGCATAGAGTGTAGATTGTAGGGTATAGAGTGTAGGGTATAGAGTGTAGGGTATACAGTGTAGGGTATAGAGTGTAGAGTGTAGGGTATAGAGTGTAGAGTGTAGGGTATAGAGTGTAGGGTACAGAGTGTAGGGTATAGAGTGTAGGGTAGAGAGTGTAGAGTGTAGGGTATAGAGTGTAGGGTATAGAGTGTAGAGTGTAGGGATTAGAGTGTAGGGTATAGAGTGTAGGGTGTGGAGTGTAGGGTATAGAGTGTAGAGTGTAGGGTATAGAGTGTATGGTATAGAGTGTAGGGTATAGAGTGTAGGGTGTAGAGTGTAGGGTATAGAGTGTAGGGTATAGAGTGTAGGGAATAGAGTGTAGGGAATAGAGTGTAGAGTGTAAGGTATAGAGTGTAGAGTGTAGGGTATAGAGTATAGGGTATAGAGTGTAGAGTGTAGGGATTAGAGTGTAGGGTATAGAGTGTAGGGTGTAGAGTGTAGGGTACAGAGTGTAGAGTGTAGGGTATAGAGTGTATGGTATAGAGTGTAGGGTATAGAGTGTAGGGTGTAGAGTGTAGGGTATAGAGTGTAGGGTATAGAGTGTAGGGTATAGAGTGTAGGGTATAGAGTGTAGGGAATAGAGTGTGGAGTGTAAGGTATAGAGTGTAGAGTGTAGGGTATAGAGTGTAGGGTATAGCCTGTAGGGTATAGAGTGTAGGGTATAGAGTGTAGGGTATAGATTGTAGAGTGTAGGCTATAGAGTGTAGGTTATAGAGTGTAGAGTGTAGGGTATAGAGTGTAGGGTATAGAGTGTAGGGTATAGAGTGTAGGGTATAGAGTGTAGAGTGTAGGGTATAGTGTGTAGGGTATAGAGTGCAGGGTGTAGAGTGTAGGGTATAGAGTGTAGGGTATAGAGTGTAGAGTGTAGGGTATAGAGTGTATGCTATAGAGTGCATGGTGTAGAGTGTATGGTATAGAGTGTAGGGTATAGAGTGTAGAGTGTATGGTATAGAGTGTAGGGTGTAGAGTGTAGGGTATAGAGTGTATGTTATAGAGTGTAGGGTATAGAGTGTAGGGTAGAGAGTGTAGAGTGTAGGGTATAGAGTGTAGGGTATAGAGTGTAGGGTATAGAGTGTAGAGTGTAGGGATTAGAGTGTAGAGTATAGAGTGTAGTGTGTAGAGTGTAGGGTATAGAGTGTAGAGTGTAGGGTATAGAGTGTATGGTATAGAGTGTAGGGTATAGAGTGTAGGGTGTAGAGTGTAGGGTATAGAGTGTAGGGTATAGAGTGTAGGGTATAGAGTGTAGGGAATAGAGTGTAGAGTGTAAGGTATAGAGTGTAGAGTATAGGGTATAGAGTGTAGGGTATAGAGTGTAGAGTGTAGGGATTAGAGTGTAGGGTATAGAGTGTAGGGTGTAGAGTGTAGGGTGTAGAGTGTAGGGTATAGAGTGTATGGTATAGAGTGTAGGGTATAGAGTGTAGGGTGTAGAGTGTAGGGTATAGAGTGTAGGGTATAGAGTGTAGGGTATAGAGTGTAGGGTATAGAGTGTAGGGAATAGAGTGTAGAGTGTAAGGTATAGAGTGTAGAGTGTAGGGTATATAGTGTAGGGTATAGACTGTAGGGTATAGAGTGTAGGGTATAGATTGTAGGCTATAGAGTGTAGGGTATAGAGTGTAGGGTATAGAGTGTAGGGTATAGAGTGTAGGGTATAGAGTGTAGAGTGTAGGGTATAGTGTGTAGGGTATAGAGTGCAGGGTGTAGAGTGTAGGGTATAGAGTGTAGGGTATATAGTGTAGAGTGTAGGGTATAGAGTGTATGCTATAGAGTGTATGGTGTAGAGTGTATGGCATAGAGTGTAGGGTATAGAGTGTAGAGTGTAGGGTATAGAGTGTAGGGTATAGAGTGTAGGGTATAGAGTGTATGTTATAGAGTGTAGGGTATAGAGTGTAGAGTGTAGGGTATAGAGTTTAGAGTGTAGGGTATAGAGTGTAGGGTATAGAGTGTAAGGTATAGAGTGTAGGGTGTAGAGTGTAGGGTATAGATTGTAGGGTATAGAGTGTAGGGTATAGAGTGTACGGTATAGAGTGTAGGGTATGGAGTGTATGGTATAGAGTGTAGGGTATAGAGTGTAGAGTGTAGGGTATAGAGTGTAGGGTATAGAGTGTAGGGTATAGAGTGTAGGGTATAGAGTGTAGGGTATAGAGTGTAGAGTGCAGGGTATAGAGTTTAGAGTGTAGGGTATAGAGTGTAGGGTATAGAGTGTAAGGTATAGAGTGTAGGGTGTAGAGTGTAGGGTATAGAGTGTAGGGTATAGAGTGTAGGGTATAGAGTGTAGGGTACAGAGTGTATGGTATAGAGTGTAGGGTATAGAGTGTAGGGTATAGAGTGTATGGTATAGAGTGTAGGGTATAGAGTGTAGGGTATAGAGTGTATGTTATAGAGTGTAGGGTATAGAGTGTAGAGTGTAGGGTATAGAGTGTAGAGTGTAGGGTATAGAGTGTAGAGTGTAGGGTATAGAGTGTAGAGTGTACGGTATAGAGTTTAGAGTGTAGGGTATAGAGTGTAGGGTATAGAGTGTAAGGTGTAGAGTGTAGGGTATAGAGTGTAGGGTATAGAGTGTAGGGTATAGAGTGTAGGGTATAGAGTGTAGAGTGTAGGGTATAGAGTTTAGAGTGTAGGGTATAGAGTGTAGGGTATAGAGTGTAAGGTATAGAGTGTAGGGTGTAGAGTGTAGGGTATAGAGTGTAGGGTATAGAGTGTAGGGTATAGAGTGTACGGTATAGAGTGTAGGGTATAGAGAGTATGGTATAGAGTGTAGGGTATAGAGTGTAGGGTATAGAGTGTAGGGTATAGAGTGTATGGTATAGATTGTAGGGTACAGAGTGTAGGGTATAGAGTGTATGTTATAGAGTGTAGGGTATAGAGTGTAGGGTATAGAGTGTAGGGCATAGAGTGTAGGGTATAGAGTGTAGGGTATAGAGTGTAGAGTGTAGGGTATAGAGTGTAGGGTATAGAGTGTAGGGTATAGAGTGTAGAGTGTAGGGTATAGAGTGTAGGGTATAGAGTGTAGGGTATAGAGTGTAGGGCATAGAGTGTAGGGTATAGAGTGTAGGGTATAGAGTGTAGAGTGTAGGGTATAGAGTGTAGGGTATAGAGTGTAGGGTATAGAGTGTAGAGTGTAGGGCATAGAGTGTAGAGTGTAGGGTATAGAGTGTAGGGTATAGAGTGTAGGGTAGAAAGTGTAGGGTAGAGAGTGTAGAGTGTAGGGATTAGAGTGTAGGGTATAGAGTGTAGGGTGTAGAGTGTAGGGCATAGAGTGTAGAGTGTAGGGTATAGAGTGTATGGTATAGAGTGTAGGGTATAGAGTGTAGGGTGTAGAGTGTAGGGTATAGAGTGTAGGGTATAGAGTGTAGGGTATAGAGTGTAGGGAATAGAGTGTTGAGTGTAAGGTATAGAGTGTAGAGTGTAGGGCATAGAGTGTAGAGTGTAGGGTATAGAGTGTAGGGTATAGAGTGTAGGGTATAGAGTGTAGGGTATACAGTGTAGGGTATAGAGTGTAGAGTGTAGGGTATAGAGTGTAGAGTGTAGGGTATAGAGTGTAGAGTGTAGGGCATAGAGTGTAGATTGTAGGGTATAGAGTGTAGGGTATAGAGTGTAGGGTATACAGTGTAGGGTATAGAGTGTAGAGTGTAGGGTATAGAGTGTAGAGTGTAGGGTATAGAGTGTAGGGTACAGAGTGTAGGGTATAGAGTGTAGAGTGTAGGGATTAGAGTGTAGGGTATAGAGTGTAGTGTGTAGAGTGTAGGGTATAGAGTGTAGAGTGTAGGGTATAGAGTGTATGGTATAGAGTGTAGGGTAGAGAGTGTAGGGTGTAGAGTGTAGGGTATAGAGTGTAGGGTATAGAGTGTAGGGTATAGAGTGTAGGGAATAGAGTGTAGAGTGTAAGGTATAGAGTGTATAGGGTATAGAGTGTAGGGTATAGAGTGTAGAGTGTAGGGATTAGAGTGTAGGGTATAGAGTGTAGGGTGTAGAGTGTAGGGTATAGAGTGTAGAGTGTAGGGTATAGAGTGTATGGTATAGAGTGTAGGGTATAGAGTGTAGGGTGTAGAGTGTAGGGTATAGAGTGTAGGGTATAGAGTGTAGGGTATAGAGTGTAGGGTATAGAGTGTAGGGAATAGAGTGTAGAGTGTAAGGTATAGAGTGTAGAGTGTAGGGTATATAGTGTAGGGTATAGACTGTAGGGTATAGAGTGTAGGGTATAGATTGTAGGCTATAGAGTGTAGGGTATAGAGTGTAGGGTATAGAGTGTAGGGTATAGAGTGTAGGGTATAGAGTGTAGAGTGTAGGGTATAGTGTGTAGTGTATAGAGTGCAGGGTGTAGAGTGTAGGGTATAGAGTGTAGGGTATAGAGTGTAGAGTGTAGGGTATAGAGTGTATGCTATAGAGTGTATGGTGTAGAGTGTATGGTATAGAGTGTAGGGTATAGAGTGTAGAGTGTAGGGTATAGAGTGTAGGGTATAGAGTGTAGGGTATAGAGTGTATGTTATAGAGTGTAGGGTATAGAGTGTAGAGTGTAGGGTATAGAGTTTAGAGTGTAGGGTATAGAGTGTAGGGTATAGAGTGTAAGGTATAGAGTGTAGGGTGTAGAGTGTAGGGTATAGATTGTAGGGTATAGAGTGTAGGGTATAGAGTGTACGGTATAGAGTGTAGGGTATGGAGTGTATGGTATAGAGTGTAGGGTATAGAGTGTAGAGTGTAGGGTATAGAGTGTAGGGTATAGAGTGTAGGGTATAGAGTGTAGGGTATAGAGTGTTGGTTATAGAGTGTAGGGTATAGAATGTAGGGTAGAGAGTGTAGGGTATAGAGTGTAGGGAATAGAGTGTAGAGTGTAAGGTATAGAGTGTAGAGTGTAGGGTATAGAGTGTAGGGTATAGAGTGTAGAGTGTAGGGATTAGAGTGTAGGGTATAGAGTGGAGGGTATAGTGTGTTGGGTATAGAGTGTAGAGTGTAGGGTATAGAGTGTAGAGTGTAGGGTATAGAGTGTAGGGTATAGAGTGTAGGGTATAGAGTGTAGGGCATAGAGTGTAGGGTATAGAGTGTAGGGTATAGAGTGTAGAGTGTAGGGTATAGAGTGTAGGGTATAGAGTGTAGGGTATAGAGTGTAGAGTGTAGGTTATAGAGTGTAGGGTATAGAGTGTAGGGTATAGAGTGTAGGGCATAGAGTGTAGGGTATAGAGTGTAGGGTATAGAGTGTAGAGTGTAGGGTATAGAGTGTAGGGTATAGAGTGTAGGGTATAGAGTGTAGAGTGTAGGGCATAGAGTGTAGAGTGTAGGGTATAGAGTGTAGGGTATAGAGTGTAGGGTAGAAAGTGTAGGGTAGAGAGTGTAGAGTGTAGGGATTAGAGTGTAGGGTATAGAGTGTAGGGTGTAGAGTGTAGGGCATAGAGTGTAGAGTGTAGGGTATAGAGTGTATGGTATAGAGTGTAGGGTATAGAGTGTAGGGTGTAGAGTGTAGGGTATAGAGTGTAGGGTATAGAGTGTAGGGTATAGAGTGTAGGGTATAGAGTGTAGGGAATAGAGTGTAGAGTGTAAGGTATAGAGTGTAGAGTGTAGGGTATATAGTGTAGGGTATAGACTGTAGGGTATAGAGTGTAGGGTATAGATTGTAGGCTATAGAGTGTAGGGTATAGAGTGTAGGGTATAGAGTGTAGGGTATAGAGTGTAGGGTATAGAGTGTAGAGTGTAGGGTATAGTGTGTAGGGTATAGAGTGCAGGGTGTAGAGTGTAGGGTATAGAGTGTAGGGTATAGAGTGTAGAGTGTAGGGTATAGAGTGTATGCTATAGAGTGTATGGTGTAGAGTGTATGGTATAGAGTGTAGGGTATAGAGTGTAGAGTGTAGGGTATAGAGTGTAGGGTATAGAGTGTAGGGTATGGAGTGTATGTTATAGAGTGTAGGGTATAGAGTGTAGAGTGTAGGGTATAGAGTTTAGAGTGTAGGGTATAGAGTGTAGGGTATAGAGTGTAAGGTATAGAGTGTAGGGTGTAGAGTGTAGGGTATAGATTGTAGGGTATAGAGTGTAGGGTATAGAGTGTACGGTATAGAGTGTAGGGTATGGAGTGTATGGTATAGAGTGTAGGGTATAGAGTGTAGAGTGTAGGGTATAGAGTGTAGGGTATAGAGTGTAGGGTATAGAGTGTAGGGTATAGAGTGTAGGGTAGAGAGTGTAGAGTGTAGGGTATAGAGTGTAGGGTATAGAGTGTAGAGTGTAGGGATTAGAGTGTAGGGTATAGAGTGTAGGGTGTGGAGTGTAGGGTATAGAGTGTAGAGTGTAGGGTATAGAGTGTATGGTATAGAGTGTAGGGTATAGAGTGTAGGGTGTAGAGTGTAGGGTATAGAGTGTAGGGTATAGAGTGTAGGGAATAGAGTGTAGGGAATAGAGTGTAGAGTGTAAGGTATAGAGTGTAAAGTGTAGGGTATAGAGTGTAGGGTATAGAGTGTAGACTGTAGGGATTAGAGTGTAGGGTGTAAAGTGTAGTGTACAGAGTGTAGAGTGTAGGGTATAGAGTGTATGGTATAGAGTGTAGGGTATAGAGTGTAGGGTATAGAGTGTAGGGTATAGAGTGTAGGGAATAGAGTGTGGAGTGTAAGGTATAGAGTGTAGAGTGTAGGGTATAGAGTGTAGGGTATAGCATGTAGGGTATAGAGTGTAGAGTATAGAGTGTAGGGTATAGATTGTAGAGTGTAGGCTATAGAGTGTAGGGTATAGAGTGTAGGGAATAGAGTGTAGGGAATAGAGTGTAGAGTGTAAGGTATAGAGTGTAAAGTGTAGGGTATAGAGTGTAGGGTATAGAGTGTAGACTGTAGGGATTAGAGTGTAGGGTATAGAGTGTAGGGTGTAGAGTGTAGGGTACAGAGTGTAGAGTGTAGGGTATAGAGTGTATGGTATAGAGTGTAGGGTATAGAGTGTAGGGTATAGAGTGTAGGGTATAGAGTGTAGGGAATAGAGTGTGGAGTGTAAGGTATAGAGTGTAGAGTGTAGGGTATAGAGTGTAGGGTATAGCCTGTAGGGTATAGAGTGTAGGGTATAGAGTGTAGGGTATAGATTGTAAAGTGTAGGCTATAGAGTGTAGGGTATAGAGTGTAGAGTGTAGGGTATAGAGTGTAGGGTATAGAGTGTAGGGTATAGAGTGTAGGGTATAGAGTGTAGAGTGTAGGGTATAGTGTGTAGGGTATAGAGTGCAGGGTGTAGAGTGTAGGGTATAGAGTGTAGGGTATAGAGTGTAGAGTGTAGGGTATAGAGTGTATGCTATAGAGTGTATGGTGTAGAGTGTATGGTATAGAGTGTAGGGTATAGAGTGTAGAGTGTATGGTATAGAGTGTAGGGTGTAGAGTGTAGGGTATAGAGTGTATGTTATAGAGTGTAGGGTATAGAGTGTAGGGTAGAGAGTGTAGAGTGTAGGGTATAGAGTGTAGGGTATAGAGTGTAGGGTATAGAGTGTAGAGTGTAGGGATTAGAGTGTAGGGTATAGAGTGTAGTGTGTAGAGTGTAGGGTATAGAGTGTAGAGTGTAGGGTATAGAGTGTATGGTATAGAGTGTAGGGTAGAGAGTGTAGGGTGTAGAGTGTAGGGTATAGAGTGTAGGGTATAGAGTGTAGGGTATAGAGTGTAGGGAATAGAGTGTAGAGTGTAAGGTATAGAGTGTAGAGTATAGGGTATAGAGTGTAGGGTATAGAGTGTAGAGTGTAGGGATTAGAGTGTAGGGTATAGAGTGTAGGGTGTAGAGTGTAGGGTATAGAGTGTAGAGTGTAGGGTATAGAGTGTATGGTATAGAGTGTAGGGTATAGAGTGTAGGGTGTAGAGTGTAGGGTATAGAGTGTAGGGTATAGAGTGTAGGGTATAGAGTGTAGGGTATAGAGTGTAGGGAATAGAGTGTAGAGTGTAAGGTATAGAGTGTAGAGTGTAGGGTATATAGTGTAGGGTATAGACTGTAGGGTATAGAGTGTAGGGTATAGATTGTAGGCTATAGAGTGTAGGGTATAGAGTGTAGGGTATAGAGTGTAGGGTATAGAGTGTAGGGTATAGAGTGTAGAGTGTAGGGTATAGTGTGTAGGGTATAGAGTGCAGGGTGTAGAGTGTAGGGTATAGAGTGTAGGTTATAGAGTGTAGAGTGTAGGGTATAGAGTGTATGCTATAGAGTGTATGTTGTAGAGTGTATGGTATAGAGTGTAGGGTATAGAGTGTAGAGTGTAGGGTATAGAGTGTAGGGTATAGAGTGTAGGGTATAGAGTGTATGTTATAGAGTGTAGGGTATAGAGTGTAGAGTGTAGGGTATAGAGTTTAGAGTGTAGGGTATAGAGTGTAGGGTATAGAGTGTAAGGTATAGAGTGTAGGGTGTAGAGTGTAGGGTATAGATTGTAGGGTATAGAGTGTAGGGTATAGAGTGTACGGTATAGAGTGTAGGGTATGGAGTGTATGGTATAGAGTGTAGGGTATAGAGTGTAGAGTGTAGGGTATAGAGTGTAGGGTATAGAGTGTAGGGTATAGAGTGTAGGGTATAGAGTGTTGGTTATAGAGTGTAGGGTATAGAATGTAGGGTAGAGAGTGTAGGGTATAGAGTGTAGGGAATAGAGTGTAGAGTGTAAGGTATAGAGTGTAGAGTGTAGGGTATAGAGTGTAGGGTATAGAGTGTAAAGTGTAGGGATTAGAGTGTAGGGTATAGAGTGGAGGGTATAGTGTGTTGGGTATAGAGTGTAGAGTGTAGGGTATAGAGTGTAGAGTGTAGGGTATAGAGTGTAGGGTATAGAGTGTAGGGTATAGAGTGTAGGGCATAGAGTGTAGGGTATAGAGTGTAGGGTATAGAGTGTAGAGTGTAGGATATAGAGTGTAGGGTATAGAGTGTAGGGTATAGAGTGTAGAGTGTAGGGTATAGAGTGTAGGGTATAGAGTGTAGGGTATAGAGTGTAGGGCATAGAGTGTAGGGTATAGAGTGTAGGGTATAGAGTGTAGAGTGTAGGGTATAGAGTGTAGGGTATAGAGTGTAGGGTATAGAGTGTAGAGTGTAGGGCATAGAGTGTAGAGTGTAGGGTATAGAGTGTAGGGTATAGAGTGTAGGGTAGAAAGTGTAGGGTAGAGAGTGTAGAGTGTAGGGATTAGAGTGTAGGGTATAGAGTGTAGGGTGTAGAGTGTAGGGCATAGAGTGTAGAGTGTAGGGTATAGAGTGTATGGTATAGAGTGTAGGGTATAGAGTGTAGGGTGTAGAGTGTAGGGTATAGAGTGTAGGGTATAGAGTGTAGGGTATAGAGTGTAGGGTATAGAGTGTAGGGAATAGAGTGTAGAGTGTAAGGTATAGAGTGTAGAGTGTAGGGTATATAGTGTAGGGTATAGACTGTAGGGTATAGAGTGTAGGGTATAGATTGTAGGCTATAGAGTGTAGGGTATAGAGTGTAGGGTATAGAGTGTAGGGTATAGAGTGTAGGGTATAGAGTGTAGAGTGTAGGGTATAGTGTGTAGGGTATAGAGTGCAGGGTGTAGAGTGTAGGGTATAGAGTGTAGGGTATAGAGTGTAGAGTGTAGGGTATAGAGTGTATGCTATAGAGTGTATGGTGTAGAGTGTATGGTATAGAGTGTAGGGTATAGAGTGTAGAGTGTAGGGTATAGAGTGTAGGGTATAGAGTGTAGGGTATAGAGTGTATGTTATAGAGTGTAGGGTATAGAGTGTAGAGTGTAGGGTATAGAGTTTAGAGTGTAGGGTATAGAGTGTAGGGTATAGAGTGTAAGGTATAGAGTGTAGGGTGTAGAGTGTAGGGTATAGATTGTAGGGTATAGAGTGTAGGGTATAGAGTGTACGGTATAGAGTGTAGGGTATGGAGTGTATGGTATAGAGTGTAGGGTATAGAGTGTAGAGTGTAGGGTATAGAGTGTAGGGTATAGAGTGTAGGGTATAGAGTGTAGGGTATAGAGTGTTGGGTATAGAGTGTAGGGTATAGAGTGTAGGGTAGAGAGTGTAGGGTATAGAGTGTAGGGAATAGAGTGTAGAGTGTAAGGTATAGAGTGTAGAGTGTAGGGTATAGAGTGTAGGGTATAGAGTGTAGAGTGTAGGGATTAGAGTGTAGGGTATAGAGTGGAGGGTATAGTGTGTTGGGTATAGAGTGTAGAGTGTAGGGTATAGAGTGTAGAGTGTAGGGTATAGAGTGTAGGGTATAGAGTGTAGGGTATAGAGTGTAGGGCATAGAGTGTAGGGTATAGAGTGTAGAGTGTAGGGTATAGAGTGTAGGGTATAGAGTGTAGGGTATAGAGTGTAGAGTGTAGGGTATAGAGTGTAGGGTATAGAGTGTAGGGTATAGAGTGTAGGGCATAGAGTGTAGGGTATAGAGTGTAGGGTATAGAGTGTAGAGTGTAGGGTATAGAGTGTAGGGTATAGAGTGTAGGGTATAGAGTGTAGAGTGCAGGGCATAGAGTGTAGAGTGTAGGGTATAGAGTGTAGGGTATAGAGTGTAGGGTAGAAAGTGTAGGGTAGAGAGTGTAGAGTGTAGGGATTAGAGTGTAGGGTATAGAGTGTAGGGTGTAGAGTGTAGGGCATAGAGTGTAGAGTGTAGGGTATAGAGTGTATGGTATAGAGTGTAGGGTATAGAGTGTAGGGTGTAGAGTGTAGGGTATAGAGTGTAGGGTATAGAGTGTAGGGTATAGAGTGTAGGGAATAGAGTGTTGAGTGTAAGGTATAGAGTGTAGAGTGTAGGGCATAGAGTGTAGAGTGTAGGGTATAGAGTGTAGGGTATAGAGTGTAGGGTATAGAGTGTAGGGTATACAGTGTAGGGTATAGAGTGTAGAGTGTAGGGTATAGAGTGTAGAGTGTAGGGTATAGAGTGTAGAGTGTAGGGCATAGAGTGTAGATTGTAGGGTATAGAGTGTAGGGTATAGAGTGTAGGGTATACAGTGTAGGGTATAGAGTGTAGAGTGTAGGGTATAGAGTGTAGAGTGTAGGGTATAGAGTGTAGGGTACAGAGTGTAGGGTATAGAGTGTAGGGTAGAGAGTGTAGAGTGTAGGGTATAGAGTGTAGGGTATAGAGTGTAGAGTGTAGGGATTAGAGTGTAGGGTATAGAGTGTAGGGTGTGGAGTGTAGGGTATAGAGTGTAGAGAGTAGGGTATAGAGTGTATGGTATAGAGTGTAGGGTATAGAGTGTAGGGTGTAGAGTGTAGGGTATAGAGTGTAGGGTATAGAGTGTAGGGAATAGAGTGTAGGGAATAGAGTGTAGAGTGTAAGGTATAGAGTGTAGAGTGTAGGGTATAGAGTATAGGGTATAGAGTGTAGAGTGTAGGGATTAGAGTGTAGGGTATAGAGTGTAGGGTGTAGAGTGTAGGGTACAGAGTGTAGAGTGTAGGGTATAGAGTGTATGGTATAGAGTGTAGGGTATAGAGTGTAGGGTGTAGAGTGTAGGGTATAGAGTGTAGGGTATAGAGTGTAGGGTATAGAGTGTAGGGTATAGAGTGTAGGGAATAGAGTGTGGAGTGTAAGGTATAGAGTGTAGAGTGTAGGGTATAGAGTGTAGGGTATAGCCTGTAGGGTATAGAGTGTAGGGTATAGAGTGTAGGGTATAGATTGTAGAGTGTAGGCTATAGAGTGTAGGTTATAGAGTGTAGAGTGTAGGGTATAGAGTGTAGGGTATAGAGTGTAGGGTATAGAGTGTAGGGTATAGAGTGTAGAGTGTAGGGTATAGTGTGTAGGGTATAGAGTGCAGGGTGTAGAGTGTAGGGTATAGAGTGTAGGGTATAGAGTGTAGAGTGTAGGGTATAGAGTGTATGCTATAGAGTGCATGGTGTAGAGTGTATGGTATAGAGTGTAGGGTATAGAGTGTAGAGTGTATGGTATAGAGTGTAGGGTGTAGAGTGTAGGGTATAGAGTGTATGTTATAGAGTGTAGGGTATAGAGTGTAGGGTAGAGAGTGTAGAGTGTAGGGTATAGAGTGTAGGGTATAGAGTGTAGGGTATAGAGTGTAGAGTGTAGGGATTAGAGTGTAGAGTATAGAGTGTAGTGTGTAGAGTGTAGGGTATAGAGTGTAGAGTGTAGGGTATAGAGTGTATGGTATAGAGTGTAGGGTATAGAGTGTAGGGTGTAGAGTGTAGGGTATAGAGTGTAGGGTATAGAGTGTAGGGTATAGAGTGTAGGGAATAGAGTGTAGAGTGTAAGGTATAGAGTGTAGAGTATAGGGTATAGAGTGTAGGGTATAGAGTGTAGAGTGTAGGGATTAGAGTGTAGGGTATAGAGTGTAGGGTGTAGAGTGTAGGGTGTAGAGTGTAGGGTATAGAGTGTATGGTATAGAGTGTAGGGTATAGAGTGTAGGGTGTAGAGTGTAGGGTATAGAGTGTAGGGTATAGAGTGTAGGGTATAGAGTGTAGGGTATAGAGTGTAGGGAATAGAGTGTAGAGTGTAAGGTATAGAGTGTAGAGTGTAGGGTATATAGTGTAGGGTATAGACTGTAGGGTATAGAGTGTAGGGTATAGATTGTAGGCTATAGAGTGTAGGGTATAGAGTGTAGGGTATAGAGTGTAGGGTATAGAGTGTAGGGTATAGAGTGTAGAGTGTAGGGTATAGTGTGTAGGGTATAGAGTGCAGGGTGTAGAGTGTAGGGTATAGAGTGTAGGGTATATAGTGTAGAGTGTAGGGTATAGAGTGTATGCTATAGAGTGTATGGTGTAGAGTGTATGGTATAGAGTGTAGGGTATAGAGTGTAGAGTGTAGGGTATAGAGTGTAGGGTATAGAGTGTAGGGTATAGAGTGTATGTTATAGAGTGTAGGGTATAGAGTGTAGAGTGTAGGGTATAGAGTTTAGAGTGTAGGGTATAGAGTGTAGGGTATAGAGTGTAAGGTATAGAGTGTAGGGTGTAGAGTGTAGGGTATAGATTGTAGGGTATAGAGTGTAGGGTATAGAGTGTACGGTATAGAGTGTAGGGTATGGAGTGTATGGTATAGAGTGTAGGGTATAGAGTGTAGAGTGTAGGGTATAGAGTGTAGGGTATAGAGTGTAGGGTATAGAGTGTAGGGTATAGAGTGTAGGGTATAGAGTGTAGAGTGCAGGGTATAGAGTTTAGAGTGTAGGGTATAGAGTGTAGGGTATAGAGTGTAAGGTATAGAGTGTAGGGTGTAGAGTGTAGGGTATAGAGTGTAGGGTATAGAGTGTAGGGTATAGAGTGTAGGGTACAGAGTGTATGGTATAGAGTGTAGGGTATAGAGTGTAGGGTATAGAGTGTATGGTATAGAGTGTAGGGTATAGAGTGTAGGGTATAGAGTGTATGTTATAGAGTGTAGGGTATAGAGTGTAGAGTGTAGGGTATAGAGTGTAGAGTGTAGGGTATAGAGTGTAGAGTGTAGGGTATAGAGTGTAGAGTGTACGGTAGAGAGTTTAGAGTGTAGGGTATAGAGTGTAGGGTGTAGAGTGTAGGGTATAGAGTGTATGTTATAGAGTGTAGGGTATAGAGTGTAGGGTAGAGAGTGTAGAGTGTAGGGTATAGAGTGTAGGGTATAGAGTGTAGGGTATAGAGTGTAGAGTGTAGGGATTAGAGTGTAGGGTATAGAGTGTAGTGTGTAGAGTGTAGGGTATAGAGTGTAGAGTGTAGGGTATAGAGTGTATGGTATAGAGTGTAGGGTAGAGAGTGTAGGGTGTAGAGTGTAGGGTATAGAGTGTAGGGTATAGAGTGTAGGGTATAGAGTGTAGGGAATAGAGTGTAGAGTGTAAGGTATAGAGTGTAGAGTATAGGGTATAGAGTGTAGGGTATAGAGTGTAGAGTGTAGGGATTAGAGTGTAGGGTATAGAGTGTAGGGTGTAGAGTGTAGGGTATAGAGTGTAGAGTGTAGGGTATAGAGTGTATGGTATAGAGTGTAGGGTATAGAGTGTAGGGTGTAGAGTGTAGGGTATAGAGTGTAGGGTATAGAGTGTAGGGTATAGAGTGTAGGGTATAGAGTGTAGGGAATAGAGTGTAGAGTGTAAGGTATAGAGTGTAGAGTGTAGGGTATATAGTGTAGGGTATAGACTGTAGGGTATAGAGTGTAGGGTATAGATTGTAGGCTATAGAGTGTAGGGTATAGAGTGTAGGGTATAGAGTGTAGGGTATAGAGTGTAGGGTATAGAGTGTAGAGTGTAGGGTATAGTGTGTAGGGTATAGAGTGCAGGGTGTAGAGTGTAGGGTATAGAGTGTAGGTTATAGAGTGTAGAGTGTAGGGTATAGAGTGTATGCTATAGAGTGTATGTTGTAGAGTGTATGGTATAGAGTGTAGGGTATAGAGTGTAGAGTGTAGGGTATAGAGTGTAGGGTATAGAGTGTAGGGTATAGAGTGTATGTTATAGAGTGTAGGGTATAGAGTGTAGAGTGTAGGGTATAGAGTTTAGAGTGTAGGGTATAGAGTGTAGGGTATAGAGTGTAAGGTATAGAGTGTAGGGTGTAGAGTGTAGGGTATAGATTGTAGGGTATAGAGTGTAGGGTATAGAGTGTACGGTATAGAGTGTAGGGTATGGAGTGTATGGTATAGAGTGTAGGGTATAGAGTGTAGAGTGTAGGGTATAGAGTGTAGGGTATAGAGTGTAGGGTATAGAGTGTAGGGTATAGAGTGTTGGTTATAGAGTGTAGGGTATAGAATGTAGGGTAGAGAGTGTAGGGTATAGAGTGTAGGGAATAGAGTGTAGAGTGTAAGGTATAGAGTGTAGAGTGTAGGGTATAGAGTGTAGGGTATAGAGTGTAAAGTGTAGGGATTAGAGTGTAGGGTATAGAGTGGAGGGTATAGTGTGTTGGGTATAGAGTGTAGAGTGTAGGGTATAGAGTGTAGAGTGTAGGGTATAGAGTGTAGGGTATAGAGTGTAGGGTATAGAGTGTAGGGCATAGAGTGTAGGGTATAGAGTGTAGGGTATAGAGTGTAGAGTGTAGGATATAGAGTGTAGGGTATAGAGTGTAGGGTATAGAGTGTAGAGTGTAGGGTATAGAGTGTAGGGTATAGAGTGTAGGGTATAGAGTGTAGGGCATAGAGTGTAGGGTATAGAGTGTAGGGTATAGAGTGTAGAGTGTAGGGTATAGAGTGTAGGGTATAGAGTGTAGGGTATAGAGTGTAGAGTGTAGGGCATAGAGTGTAGAGTGTAGGGTATAGAGTGTAGGGTATAGAGTGTAGGGTAGAAAGTGTAGGGTAGAGAGTGTAGAGTGTAGGGATTAGAGTGTAGGGTATAGAGTGTAGGGTGTAGAGTGTAGGGCATAGAGTGTAGAGTGTAGGGTATAGAGTGTATGGTATAGAGTGTAGGGTATAGAGTGTAGGGTGTAGAGTGTAGGGTATAGAGTGTAGGGTATAGAGTGTAGGGTATAGAGTGTAGGGTATAGAGTGTAGGGAATAGAGTGTAGAGTGTAAGGTATAGAGTGTAGAGTGTAGGGTATATAGTGTAGGGTATAGACTGTAGGGTATAGAGTGTAGGGTATAGATTGTAGGCTATAGAGTGTAGGGTATAGAGTGTAGGGTATAGAGTGTAGGGTATAGAGTGTAGGGTATAGAGTGTAGAGTGTAGGGTATAGTGTGTAGGGTATAGAGTGCAGGGTGTAGAGTGTAGGGTATAGAGTGTAGGGTATAGAGTGTAGAGTGTAGGGTATAGAGTGTATGCTATAGAGTGTATGGTGTAGAGTGTATGGTATAGAGTGTAGGGTATAGAGTGTAGAGTGTAGGGTATAGAGTGTAGGGTATAGAGTGTAGGGTATAGAGTGTATGTTATAGAGTGTAGGGTATAGAGTGTAGAGTGTAGGGTATAGAGTTTAGAGTGTAGGGTATAGAGTGTAGGGTATAGAGTGTAAGGTATAGAGTGTAGGGTGTAGAGTGTAGGGTATAGATTGTAGGGTATAGAGTGTAGGGTATAGAGTGTACGGTATAGAGTGTAGGGTATGGAGTGTATGGTATAGAGTGTAGGGTATAGAGTGTAGAGTGTAGGGTATAGAGTGTAGGGTATAGAGTGTAGGGTATAGAGTGTAGGGTATAGAGTGTTGGGTATAGAGTGTAGGGTATAGAGTGTTGGGTAGAGAGTGTAGGGTATAGAGTGTAGGGAATAGAGTGTAGAGTGTAAGGTATAGAGTGTAGAGTGTAGGGTATAGAGTGTAGGGTATAGAGTGTAGAGTGTAGGGATTAGAGTGTAGGGTATAGAGTGGAGGGTATAGTGTGTTGGGTATAGAGTGTAGAGTGTAGGGTATAGAGTGTAGAGTGTAGGGTATAGAGTGTAGGGTATAGAGTGTAGGGTATAGAGTGTAGGGCATAGAGTGTAGGGTATAGAGTGTAGAGTGTAGGGTATAGAGTGTAGGGTATAGAGTGTAGGGTATAGAGTGTAGAGTGTAGGGTATAGAGTGTAGGGTATAGAGTGTAGGGTATAGAGTGTAGGGCATAGAGTGTAGGGTATAGAGTGTAGGGTATAGAGTGTAGAGTGTAGGGTATAGAGTGTAGGGTATAGAGTGTAGGGTATAGAGTGTAGAGTGCAGGGCATAGAGTGTAGAGTGTAGGGTATAGAGTGTAGGGTATAGAGTGTAGGGTAGAAAGTGTAGGGTAGAGAGTGTAGAGTGTAGGGATTAGAGTGTAGGGTATAGAGTGTAGGGTGTAGAGTGTAGGGCATAGAGTGTAGAGTGTAGGGTATAGAGTGTATGGTATAGAGTGTAGGGTATAGAGTGTAGGGTGTAGAGTGTAGGGTATAGAGTGTAGGGTATAGAGTGTAGGGTATAGAGTGTAGGGAATAGAGTGTTGAGTGTAAGGTATAGAGTGTAGAGTGTAGGGCATAGAGTGTAGAGTGTAGGGTATAGAGTGTAGGGTATAGAGTGTAGGGTATAGAGTGTAGGGTATACAGTGTAGGGTATAGAGTGTAGAGTGTAGGGTATAGAGTGTAGAGTGTAGGGTATAGAGTGTAGAGTGTAGGGCATAGAGTGTAGATTGTAGGGTATAGAGTGTAGGGTATAGAGTGTAGGGTATACAGTGTAGGGTATAGAGTGTAGAGTGTAGGGTATAGAGTGTAGAGTGTAGGGTATAGAGTGTAGGGTACAGAGTGTAGGGTATAGAGTGTAGGGTAGAGAGTGTAGAGTGTAGGGTATAGAGTGTAGGGTATAGAGTGTAGAGTGTAGGGATTAGAGTGTAGGGTATAGAGTGTAGGGTGTGGAGTGTAGGGTATAGAGTGTAGAGAGTAGGGTATAGAGTGTATGGTATAGAGTGTAGGGTATAGAGTGTAGGGTGTAGAGTGTAGGGTATAGAGTGTAGGGTATAGAGTGTAGGGAATAGAGTGTAGGGAATAGAGTGTAGAGTGTAAGGTATAGAGTGTAGAGTGTAGGGTATAGAGTATAGGGTATAGAGTGTAGAGTGTAGGGATTAGAGTGTAGGGTATAGAGTGTAGGGTGTAGAGTGTAGGGTACAGAGTGTAGAGTGTAGGGTATAGAGTGTATGGTATAGAGTGTAGGGTATAGAGTGTAGGGTGTAGAGTGTAGGGTATAGAGTGTAGGGTATAGAGTGTAGGGTATAGAGTGTAGGGTATAGAGTGTAGGGAATAGAGTGTGGAGTGTAAGGTATAGAGTGTAGAGTGTAGGGTATAGAGTGTAGGGTATAGCCTGTAGGGTATAGAGTGTAGGGTATAGAGTGTAGGGTATAGATTGTAGAGTGTAGGCTATAGAGTGTAGGTTATAGAGTGTAGAGTGTAGGGTATAGAGTGTAGGGTATAGAGTGTAGGGTATAGAGTGTAGGGTATAGAGTGTAGAGTGTAGGGTATAGTGTGTAGGGTATAGAGTGCAGGGTGTAGAGTGTAGGGTATAGAGTGTAGGGTATAGAGTGTAGAGTGTAGGGTATAGAGTGTATGCTATAGAGTGCATGGTGTAGAGTGTATGGTATAGAGTGTAGGGTATAGAGTGTAGAGTGTATGGTATAGAGTGTAGGGTGTAGAGTGTAGGGTATAGAGTGTATGTTATAGAGTGTAGGGTATAGAGTGTAGGGTAGAGAGTGTAGAGTGTAGGGTATAGAGTGTAGGGTATAGAGTGTAGGGTATAGAGTGTAGAGTGTAGGGATTAGAGTGTAGAGTATAGAGTGTAGTGTGTAGAGTGTAGGGTATAGAGTGTAGAGTGTAGGGTATAGAGTGTATGGTATAGAGTGTAGGGTATAGAGTGTAGGGTGTAGAGTGTAGGGTATAGAGTGTAGGGTATAGAGTGTAGGGTATAGAGTGTAGGGAATAGAGTGTAGAGTGTAAGGTATAGAGTGTAGAGTATAGGGTATAGAGTGTAGGGTATAGAGTGTAGAGTGTAGGGATTAGAGTGTAGGGTATAGAGTGTAGGGTGTAGAGTGTAGGGTGTAGAGTGTAGGGTATAGAGTGTATGGTATAGAGTGTAGGGTATAGAGTGTAGGGTGTAGAGTGTAGGGTATAGAGTGTAGGGTATAGAGTGTAGGGTATAGAGTGTAGGGTATAGAGTGTAGGGAATAGAGTGTAGAGTGTAAGGTATAGAGTGTAGAGTGTAGGGTATATAGTGTAGGGTATAGACTGTAGGGTATAGAGTGTAGGGTATAGATTGTAGGCTATAGAGTGTAGGGTATAGAGTGTAGGGTATAGAGTGTAGGGTATAGAGTGTAGGGTATAGAGTGTAGAGTGTAGGGTATAGTGTGTAGGGTATAGAGTGCAGGGTGTAGAGTGTAGGGTATAGAGTGTAGGGTATATAGTGTAGAGTGTAGGGTATAGAGTGTATGCTATAGAGTGTATGGTGTAGAGTGTATGGTATAGAGTGTAGGGTATAGAGTGTAGAGTGTAGGGTATAGAGTGTAGGGTATAGAGTGTAGGGTATAGAGTGTATGTTATAGAGTGTAGGGTATAGAGTGTAGAGTGTAGGGTATAGAGTTTAGAGTGTAGGGTATAGAGTGTAGGGTATAGAGTGTAAGGTATAGAGTGTAGGGTGTAGAGTGTAGGGTATAGATTGTAGGGTATAGAGTGTAGGGTATAGAGTGTACGGTATAGAGTGTAGGGTATGGAGTGTATGGTATAGAGTGTAGGGTATAGAGTGTAGAGTGTAGGGTATAGAGTGTAGGGTATAGAGTGTAGGGTATAGAGTGTAGGGTATAGAGTGTAGGGTATAGAGTGTAGAGTGCAGGGTATAGAGTTTAGAGTGTAGGGTATAGAGTGTAGGGTATAGAGTGTAAGGTATAGAGTGTAGGGTGTAGAGTGTAGGGTATAGAGTGTAGGGTATAGAGTGTAGGGTATAGAGTGTAGGGTACAGAGTGTATGGTATAGAGTGTAGGGTATAGAGTGTAGGGTATAGAGTGTATGGTATAGAGTGTAGGGTATAGAGTGTAGGGTATAGAGTGTATGTTATAGAGTGTAGGGTATAGAGTGTAGAGTGTAGGGTATAGAGTGTAGAGTGTAGGGTATAGAGTGTAGAGTGTAGGGTATAGAGTGTAGAGTGTACGGTAGAGAGTTTAGAGTGTAGGGTATAGAGTGTAGGGTATAGAGTGTAAGGTGTAGAGTGTAGGGTATAGAGTGTAGGGTATAGAGTGTAGGGTAAAGAGTGTAGGGTATAGAGTGTAGAGTGTAGGGTATAGAGTTTAGAGTGTAGGGTATAGAGTGTAGGGTATAGAGTGTAAGGTATAGAGTGTAGGGTGTAGAGTGTAGGGTATAGAGTGTAGGGTATAGAGTGTAGGGTATAGAGTGTACGGTATAGAGTGTAGGGTATAGAGAGTATGGTATAGAGTGTAGGGTATAGAGTGTAGGGTATAGAGTGTAGGGTATAGAGTGTATGGTATAGATTGTAGGGTACAGAGTGTAGGGTATAGAGTGTATGTTATAGAGTGTAGGGTATAGAGTGTAGGGTATAGAGTGTAGGGCATAGAGTGTAGGGTATAGAGTGTAGGGTATAGAGTGTAAAGTGTAGGGTATAGAGTGTAGGGTATAGAGTGTAGGGTATAGAGTGTAGAGTGTAGGGTATAGAGTGTAGGGTATAGAGTGTAGGGTATAGAGTGTAGGGCATAGAGTGTAGGGTATAGAGTGTAGGGTATAGAGTGTAGAGTGTAGGGTATAGAGTGTAGGGTATAGAGTGTAGGGTATAGAGTGTAGAGTGTAGGGCATAGAGTGTAGAGTGTAGGGTATAGAGTGTAGGGTATAGAGTGTAGGGTAGAAAGTGTAGGGTAGAGAGTGTAGAGTGTAGGGATTAGAGTGTAGGGTATAGAGTGTAGGGTGTAGAGTGTAGGGCATAGAGTGTAGAGTGTAGGGTATAGAGTGTATGGTATAGAGTGTAGGGTATAGAGTGTAGGGTGTAGAGTGTAGGGTATAGAGTGTAGGGTATAGAGTGTAGGGTATAGAGTGTAGGGAATAGAGTGTTGAGTGTAAGGTATAGAGTGTAGAGTGTAGGGCATAGAGTGTAGAGTGTAGGGTATAGAGTGTAGGGTATAGAGTGTAGGGTATAGAGTGTAGGGTATACAGTGTAGGGTATAGAGTGTAGAGTGTAGGGTATAGAGTGTAGAGTGTAGGGTATAGAGTGTAGAGTGTAGGGCATAGAGTGTAGATTGTAGGGTATAGAGTGTAGGGTATAGAGTGTAGGGTATACAGTGTAGGGTATAGAGTGTAGAGTGTAGGGTATAGAGTGTAGAGTGTAGGGTATAGAGTGTAGGGTACAGAGTGTAGGGTATAGAGTGTAGAGTGTAGGGATTAGAGTGTAGGGTATAGAGTGTAGTGTGTAGAGTGTAGGGTATAGAGTGTAGAGTGTAGGGTATAGAGTGTATGGTATAGAGTGTAGGGTAGAGAGTGTAGGGTGTAGAGTGTAGGGTATAGAGTGTAGGGTATAGAGTGTAGGGTATAGAGTGTAGGGAATAGAGTGTAGAGTGTAAGGTATAGAGTGTATAGGGTATAGAGTGTAGGGTATAGAGTGTAGAGTGTAGGGATTAGAGTGTAGGGTATAGAGTGTAGGGTGTAGAGTGTAGGGTATAGAGTGTAGAGTGTAGGGTATAGAGTGTATGGTATAGAGTGTAGGGTATAGAGTGTTGGGTGTAGAGTGTAGGGTATAGAGTGTAGGGTATAGAGTGTAGGGTATAGAGTGTAGGGTATAGAGTGTAGGGAATAGAGTGTAGAGTGTAAGGTATAGAGTGTAGAGTGTAGGGTATATAGTGTAGGGTATAGACTGTAGGGTATAGAGTGTAGGGTATAGATTGTAGGCTATAGAGTGTAGGGTATAGAGTGTAGGGTATAGAGTGTAGGATATAGAGTGTAGGGTATAGAGTGTAGAGTGTAGGGTATAGTGTGTAGTGTATAGAGTGCAGGGTGTAGAGTGTAGGGTATAGAGTGTAGGGTATAGAGTGTAGAGTGTAGGGTATAGAGTGTATGCTATAGAGTGTATGGTGTAGAGTGTATGGTATAGAGTGTAGGGTATAGAGTGTAGAGTGTAGGGTATAGAGTGTAGGGTATAGAGTGTAGGGTATAGAGTGTATGTTATAGAGTGTAGGGTATAGAGTGTAGAGTGTAGGGTATAGAGTTTAGAGTGTAGGGTATAGAGTGTAGGGTATAGAGTGTAAGGTATAGAGTGTAGGGTGTAGAGTGTAGGGTATAGATTGTAGGGTATAGAGTGTAGGGTATAGAGTGTACGGTATAGAGTGTAGGGTATGGAGTGTATGGTATAGAGTGTAGGGTATAGAGTGTAGAGTGTAGGGTATAGAGTGTAGGGTATAGAGTGTAGGGTATAGAGTGTTGGTTATAGAGTGTAGGGTATAGAATGTAGGGTAGAGAGTGTAGGGTATAGAGTGTAGGGAATAGAGTGTAGAGTGTAAGGTATAGAGTGTAGAGTGTAGGGTATAGAGTGTAGGGTATAGAGTGTAGAGTGTAGGGATTAGAGTGTAGGGTATAGAGTGGAGGGTATAGTGTGTTGGGTATAGAGTGTAGAGTGTAGGGTATAGAGTGTAGAGTGTAGGGTATAGAGTGTAGGGTATAGAGTGTAGGGTATAGAGTGTAGGGCATAGAGTGTAGGGTATAGAGTGTAGGGTATAGAGTGTAGAGTGTAGGGTATAGAGTGTAGGGTATAGAGTGTAGGGTATAGAGTGTAGAGTGTAGGGTATAGAGTGTAGGGTATAGAGTGTAGGGTATAGAGTGTAGGGCATAGAGTGTAGGGTATAGAGTGTAGGGTATAGAGTGTAGAGTGTAGGGTATAGAGTGTAGGGTATAGAGTGTAGGGTATAGAGTGTAGAGTGTAGGGCATAGAGTGTAGAGTGTAGGGTATAGAGTGTAGGGTATAGAGTGTAGGGTAGAAAGTGTAGGGTAGAGAGTGTAGAGTGTAGGGATTAGAGTGTAGGGTATAGAGTGTAGGGTGTAGAGTGTAGGGCATAGAGTGTAGAGTGTAGGGTATAGAGTGTATGGTATAGAGTGTAGGGTATAGAGTGTAGGGTGTAGAGTGTAGGGTATAGAGTGTAGGGTATAGAGTGTAGGGTATAGAGTGTAGGGTATAGAGTGTAGGGAATAGAGTGTAGAGTGTAAGGTATAGAGTGTAGAGTGTAGGGTATATAGTGTAGGGTATAGACTGTAGGGTATAGAGTGTAGGGTATAGATTGTAGGCTATAGAGTGTAGGGTATAGAGTGTAGGGTATAGAGTGTAGGGTATAGAGTGTAGGGTATAGAGTGTAGAGTGTAGGGTATAGTGTGTAGGGTATAGAGTGCAGGGTGTAGAGTGTAGGGTATTGAGTGTAGGGTATAGAGTGTAGAGTGTAGGGTATAGAGTGTATGCTATAGAGTGTATGGTGTAGAGTGTATGGTATAGAGTGTAGGGTATAGAGTGTAGAGTGTAGGGTATAGAGTGTAGGGTATAGAGTGTAGGGTATGGAGTGTATGTTATAGAGTGTAGGGTATAGAGTGTAGAGTGTAGGGTATAGAGTTTAGAGTGTAGGGTATAGAGTGTAGGGTATAGAGTGTAAGGTATAGAGTGTAGGGTGTAGAGTGTAGGGTATAGATTGTAGGGTATAGAGTGTAGGGTATAGAGTGTACGGTATAGAGTGTAGGGTATGGAGTGTATGGTATAGAGTGTAGGGTATAGAGTGTAGAGTGTAGGGTATAGAGTGTAGGGTATAGAGTGTAGGGTATAGAGTGTAGGGTATAGAGTGTTGGGTATAGAGTGTAGGGTATAGAGTGTAGGGTAGAGAGTGTAGGGTATAGAGTGTAGGGAATAGAGTGTAGAGTGTAAGGTATAGAGTGTAGAGTGTAGGGTATAGAGTGTAGGGTATAGAGTGTAGAGTGTAGGGATTAGAGTGTAGGGTATAGAGTGGAGGGTATAGTGTGTTGGGTATAGAGTGTAGAGTGTAGGGTATAGAGTGTAGAGTGTAGGGTATAGAGTGTAGGGTATAGAGTGTAGGGTATAGAGTGTAGGGCATAGAGTGTAGGGTATAGAGTGTAGGGTATAGAGTGTAGAGTGTAGGGTATAGAGTGTAGGGTATAGAGTGTAGGGTATAGAGTGTAGAGTGTAGGGTATAGAGTGTAGGGTATAGAGTGAAGGGTATAGAGTGTAGGGCATAGAGTGTAGGGTATAGAGTGTAGGGTATAGAGTGTAGAGTGTAGGGTATAGAGTGTAGGGTATAGAGTGTAGGGTATAGAGTGTAGAGTGCAGGGCATAGAGTGTAGAGTGTAGGGTATAGAGTGTAGGGTATAGAGTGTAGGGTAGAAAGTGTAGGGTAGAGAGTGTAGAGTGTAGGGATTAGAGTGTAGGGTATAGAGTGTAGGGTGTAGAGTGTAGGGCATAGAGTGTAGAGTGTAGGGTATAGAGTGTATGGTATAGAGTGTAGGGTATAGAGTGTAGGGTGTAGAGTGTAGGGTATAGAGTGTAGGGTATAGAGTGTAGGGTATAGAGTGTAGGGAATAGAGTGTTGAGTGTAAGGTATAGAGTGTAGAGTGTAGGGCATAGAGTGTAGAGTGTAGGGTATAGAGTGTAGGGTATAGAGTGTAGGGTATAGAGTGTAGGGTATACAGTGTAGGGTATAGAGTGTAGAGTGTAGGGTATAGAGTGTAGAGTGTAGGGTATAGAGTGTAGAGTGTAGGGCATAGAGTGTAGATTGTAGGGTATAGAGTGTAGGGTATAGAGTGTAGGGTATACAGTGTAGGGTATAGAGTGTAGAGTGTAGGGTATAGAGTGTAGAGTGTAGGGTATAGAGTGTAGGGTACAGAGTGTAGGGTATAGAGTGTAGGGTAGAGAGTGTAGAGTGTAGGGTATAGAGTGTAGGGTATAGAGTGTAGAGTGTAGGGATTAGAGTGTAGGGTATAGAGTGTAGGGTGTGGAGTGTAGGGTATAGAGTGTAGAGTGTAGGGTATAGAGTGTATGGTATAGAGTGTAGGGTATAGAGTGTAGGGTGTAGAGTGTAGGGTATAGAGTGTAGGGTATAGAGTGTAGGGAATAGAGTGTAGGGAATAGAGTGTAGAGTGTAAGGTATAGAGTGTAGAGTGTAGGGTATAGAGTATAGGGTATAGAGTGTAGAGTGTAGGGATTAGAGTGTAGGGTATAGAGTGTAGGGTTTAGAGTGTAGGGTACAGAGTGTAGAGTGTAGGGTATAGAGTGTATGGTATAGAGTGTAGGGTATAGAGTGTAGGGTGTAGAGTGTAGGGTATAGAGTGTAGGGTATAGAGTGTAGGGTATAGAGTGTAGGGTATAGAGTGTAGGGAATAGAGTGTGGAGTGTAAGGTATAGAGTGTAGAGTGTAGGGTATAGAGTGTAGGGTATAGCCTGTAGGGTATAGAGTGTAGGGTATAGAGTGTAGGGTATAGATTGTAGAGTGTAGGCTATAGAGTGTAGGTTATAGAGTGTAGAGTGTAGGGTATAGAGTGTAGGGTATAGAGTGTAGGGTATAGAGTGTAGGGTATAGAGTATAGAGTGTAGGGTATAGTGTGTAGGGTATAGAGTGCAGGGTGTAGAGTGTAGGGTATAGAGTGTAGGGTATAGAGTGTAGAGTGTAGGGTATAGAGTGTATGCTATAGAGTGCATGGTGTAGAGTGTATGGTATAGAGTGTAGGGTATAGAGTGTAGAGTGTATGGTATAGAGTGTAGGGTGTAGAGTGTAGGGTATAGAGTGTATGTTATAGAGTGTAGGGTATAGAGTGTAGGGTAGAGAGTGTAGAGTGTAGGGTATAGAGTGTAGGGTATAGAGTGTAGAGTGTAGGGATTAGAGTGTAGAGTATAGAGTGTAGTGTGTAGAGTGTAGGGTATAGAGTGTAGAGTGTAGGGTATAGAGTGTATGGTATAGAGTGTAGGGTATAGAGTGTAGGGTGTAGAGTGTAGGGTATAGAGTGTAGGGTATAGAGTGTAGGGTATAGAGTGTAGGGAATAGAGTGTAGAGTGTAAGGTATAGAGTGTAGAGTATAGGGTATAGAGTGTAGGGTATAGAGTGTAGAGTGTAGGGATTAGAGTGTAGGGTATAGAGTGTAGGGTGTAGAGTGTAGGGTGTAGAGTGTAGGGTATAGAGTGTATGGTATAGAGTGTAGGGTATAGAGTGTAGGGTGTAGAGTGTAGGGTATAGAGTGTAGGGTATAGAGTGTAGGGTATAGAGTGTAGGGTATAGAGTGTAGGGAATAGAGTGTAGAGTGTAAGGTATAGAGTGTAGAGTGTAGGGTATATAGTGTAGGGTATAGACTGTAGGGTATAGAGTGTAGGGTATAGATTGTAGGCTATAGAGTGTAGGGTATAGAGTGTAGGGTATAGAGTGTAGGGTATAGAGTGTAGGGTATAGAGTGTAGAGTGTAGGGTATAGTGTGTAGGGTATAGAGTGCAGGGTGTAGAGTGTAGGGTATAGAGTGTAGGGTATATAGTGTAGAGTGTAGGGTATAGAGTGTATGCTATAGAGTGTATGGTGTAGAGTGTATGGTATAGAGTGTAGGGTATAGAGTGTAGAGTGTAGGGTATAGAGTGTAGGGTATAGAGTGTAGGGTATAGAGTGTATGTTATAGAGTGTAGGGTATAGAGTGTAGAGTGTAGGGTATAGAGTTTAGAGTGTAGGGTATAGAGTGTAGGGTATAGAGTGTAAGGTATAGAGTGTAGGGTGTAGAGTGTAGGGTATAGATTGTAGGGTATAGAGTGTAGGGTATAGAGTGTACGGTATAGAGTGTAGGGTATGGAGTGTATGGTATAGAGTGTAGGGTATAGAGTGTAGAGTGTAGGGTATAGAGTGTAGGGTATAGAGTGTAGGGTATAGAGTGTAGGGTATAGAGTGTAGAGTGCAGGGTATAGAGTTTAGAGTGTAGGGTATAGAGTGTAGGGTATAGAGTGTAAGGTATAGAGTGTAGGGTGTAGAGTGTAGGGTATAGAGTGTAGGGTATAGAGTGTAGGGTATAGAGTGTAGGGTACAGAGTGTATGGTATAGAGTGTAGGGTATAGAGTGTAGGGTATAGAGTGTATGGTATAGAGTGTAGGGTATAGAGTGTAGGGTATAGAGTGTATGTTATAGAGTGTAGGGTATAGAGTGTAGAGTGTAGGGTATAGAGTGTAGAGTGTAGGGTATAGAGTGTAGAGTGTAGGGTATAGAGTGTAGAGTGTACGGTATAGAGTTTAGAGTGTAGGGTATAGAGTGTAGGGTATAGAGTGTAAGGTGTAGAGTGTAGGGTATAGAGTGTAGGGTATAGAGTGTAGGGTATAGAGTGTAGAGTGTAGGGTATAGAGTTTAGAGTGTAGGGTATAGAGTGTAGGGTATAGAGTGTAAGGTATAGAGTGTAGGGTGTAGAGTGTAGGGTATAGAGTGTAGGGTATAGAGTGTAGGGTATAGAGTGTACGGTATAGAGTGTAGGGTATAGAGAGTATGGTATAGAGTGTAGGGTATAGAGTGTAGGGTATAGAGTGTAGGGTATAGAGTGTATGGTATAGATTGTAGGGTACAGAGTGTAGGGTATAGAGTGTATGTTATAGAGTGTAGGGTATAGAGTGTAGGGTATAGAGTGTAGGGCATAGAGTGTAGGGTATAGAGTGTAGGGTATAGAGTGTAGAGTGTAGGGTATAGAGTGTAGGGTATAGAGTGTAGGGTATAGAGTGTAGAGTGTAGGGTATAGAGTGTAGGGTATAGAGTGTAGGGTATAGAGTGTAGGGCATAGATTGTAGGGTATAGAGTGTAGGGTATAGAGTGTAGAGTGTAGGGTATAGAGTGTAGGGTATAGAGTGTAGGGTATAGAGTGTAGAGTGTAGGGCATAGAGTGTAGAGTGTAGGGTATAGAGTGTAGGGTATAGAGTGTAGGGTAGAAAGTGTAGGGTAGAGAGTGTAGAGTGTAGGGATTAGAGTGTAGGGTATAGAGTGTAGGGTGTAGAGTGTAGGGCATAGAGTGTAGAGTGTAGGGTATAGAGTGTATGGTATAGAGTGTAGGGTATAGAGTGTAGGGTGTAGAGTGTAGGGTATAGAGTGTAGGGTATAGAGTGTAGGGTATAGAGTGTAGGGAATATAGTGTTGAGTGTAAGGTATAGAGTGTAGAGTGTAGGGCATAGAGTGTAGAGTGTAGGGTATAGAGTGTAGGGTATAGAGTGTAGGGTATAGAGTGTAGGGTATACAGTGTAGGGTATAGAGTGTAGAGTGTAGGGTATAGAGTGTAGAGTGTAGGGTATAGAGTGTAGAGTGTAGGGCATAGAGTGTAGATTGTAGGGTATAGAGTGTAGGGTATAGAGTGTAGGGTATACAGTGTAGGGTATAGAGTGTAGAGTGTAGGGTATAGAGTGTAGAGTGTAGGGTATAGAGTGTAGGGTACAGAGTGTAGGGTATAGAGTGTAGGGTAGAGAGTGTAGAGTGTAGGGTATAGAGTGTAGGGTATAGAGTGTAGAGTGTAGGGATTAGAGTGTAGGGTATAGAGTGTAGGGTGTGGAGTGTAGGGTATAGAGTGTAGAGTGTAGGGTATAGAGTGTATGGTATAGAGTGTAGGGTATAGAGTGTAGGGTGTAGAGTGTAGGGTGTAGAGTGTAGGGTATAGAGTGTAGGGTATAGAGTGTAGGGTATAGAGTGTAGGGAATAGAGTGTGGAGTGTAAGGTATAGAGTGTAGAGTGTAGGGTATAGAGTGTAGGGTATAGCCTGTAGGGTATAGAGTGTAGGGTATAACGTGTAGGGTATAGATTGTAGAGTGTAGGCTATAGAGTGTAGGTTATAGAGTGTAGAGTGTAGGGTATAGAGTGTAGGGTATAGAGTGTAGGGTATAGAGTGTAGGGTATAGAGTGTAGAGTGTAGGGTATAGTGTGTAGGGTATAGAGTGCAGGGTGTAGAGTGTAGGGTATAGAGTGTAGGGTATAGAGTGTAGAGTGTAGGGTATAGAGTGTATGCTATAGAGTGCATGGTGTAGAGTGTATGGTATAGAGTGTAGGGTATAGAGTGTAGAGTGTATGGTATAGAGTGTAGGGTGTAGAGTGTAGGGTATAGAGTGTATGTTATAGAGTGTAGGGTATAGAGTGTAGGGTAGAGAGTGTAGAGTGTAGGGTATAGAGTGTAGGGTATAGAGTGTAGGGTATAGAGTGTAGAGTGTAGGGATTAGAGTGTAGAGTATAGAGTGTAGTGTGTAGAGTGTAGGGTATAGAGTGTAGAGTGTAGGGTATAGAGTGTATGGTATAGAGTGTAGGGTATAGAGTGTAGGGTGTAGAGTGTAGGGTATAGAGTGTAGGGTATAGAGTGTAGGGTATAGAGTGTAGGGAATAGAGTGTAGAGTGTAAGGTATAGAGTGTAGAGTATAGGGTATAGAGTGTAGGGTATAGAGTGTAGAGTGTAGGGATTAGAGTGTAGGGTATAGAGTGTAGGGTGTAGAGTGTAGGGTGTAGAGTGTAGGGTATAGAGTGTATGGTATAGAGTGTAGGGTATAGAGTGTAGGGTGTAGAGTGTAGGGTATAGAGTGTAGGGTATAGAGTGTAGGGTATAGAGTGTAGGGTATAGAGTGTAGGGAATAGAGTGTAGAGTGTAAGGTATAGAGTGTAGAGTGTAGGGTATATAGTGTAGGGTATAGACTGTAGGGTATAGAGTGTAGGGTATAGATTGTAGGCTATAGAGTGTAGGGTATAGAGTGTAGGGTATAGAGTGTAGGGTATAGAGTGTAGGGTATAGAGTGTAGAGTGTAGGGTATAGTGTGTAGGGTATAGAGTGCAGGGTGTAGAGTGTAGGGTATAGAGTGTAGGGTATATAGTGTAGAGTGTAGGGTATAGAGTGTATGCTATAGAGTGTATGGTGTAGAGTGTATGGTATAGAGTGTAGGGTATAGAGTGTAGAGTGTAGGGTATAGAGTGTAGGGTATAGAGTGTAGGGTATAGAGTGTATGTTATAGAGTGTAGGGTATAGAGTGTAGAGTGTAGGGTATAGAGTTTAGAGTGTAGGGTATAGAGTGTAGGGTATAGAGTGTAAGGTATAGAGTGTAGGGTGTAGAGTGTAGGGTATAGATTGTAGGGTATAGAGTGTAGGGTATAGAGTGTACGGTATAGAGTGTAGGGTATGGAGTGTATGGTATAGAGTGTAGGGTATAGAGTGTAGAGTGTAGGGTATAGAGTGTAGGGTATAGAGTGTAGGGTATAGAGTGTAGGGTATAGAGTGTAGGGTATAGAGTGTAGAGTGCAGGGTATAGAGTTTAGAGTGTAGGGTATAGAGTGTAGGGTATAGAGTGTAAGGTATAGAGTGTAGGGTGTAGAGTGTAGGGTATAGAGTGTAGGGTATAGAGTGTAGGGTATAGAGTGTAGGGTACAGAGTGTATGGTATAGAGTGTAGGGTATAGAGTGTAGGGTATAGAGTGTATGGTATAGAGTGTAGGGTATAGAGTGTAGGGTATAGAGTGTATGTTATAGAGTGTAGGGTATAGAGTGTAGAGTGTAGGGTATAGAGTGTAGAGTGTAGGGTATAGAGTGTAGAGTGTAGGGTATAGAGTGTAGAGTGTACGGTATAGAGTTTAGAGTGTAGGGTATAGAGTGTAGGGTATAGAGTGTAAGGTGTAGAGTGTAGGGTATAGAGTGTAGGGTATAGAGTGTAGGGTATAGAGTGTAGGGTATAGAGTGTAGAGTGTAGGGTATAGAGTTTAGAGTGTAGGGTATAGAGTGTAGGGTATAGAGTGTAAGGTATAGAGTGTAGGGTGTAGAGTGTAGGGTATAGAGTGTAGGGTATAGAGTGTAGGGTATAGAGTGTACGGTATAGAGTGTAGGGTATAGAGAGTATGGTATAGAGTGTAGGGTATAGAGTGTAGGGTATAGAGTGCAGGGTATAGAGTGTATGGTATAGATTGTAGGGTACAGAGTGTAGGGTATAGAGTGTATGTTATAGAGTGTAGGGTATAGAGTGTAGGGTATAGAGTTTAGAGTGTAGGGTATAGAGAGTAGGGTATAGAGTGTAAGGTATAGAGTGTAGGGTGTAGAGTGTAGGGTATAGAATGTAGGGCATAGGGTGTAGGGTATAGAGTGTAGGGTATGGAGTGTAGAGTGTAGGATATAGAGTGTAGGGTATAGAGTGTAGGGTATAGAGTGTAGAGTGTAGGGTATAGAGTGTAGAGTGTAGGGTATAGAGTGTAGGGTATAGAGTGTAGGGTAGAGAGTGTAGAGTGTAGGGTATAGAGTGTAGGGTATAGAGTGTAGAGTGTAGGGATTAAAGTGTAGGGTATAGAGTGTAGGGTGTAGAGTGTAGGGTATAGAGTGCAGAGTGTAGGGTATAGAGTGTATGGTATAGAGTGTAGGGTATAGAGTGTAGGGTGTAGAGTGTAGGGTATAGAGTGTTGGGCATAGAGTGTAGGGTATAGAGTGTAGGGTATAGAGTGTAGAGTGTAGGGTATAGAGTGTATGGTATAGAGTGTAGGGTATAGAGTGTAGGGTATAGAGTGTAGGGCAAAGAGTGTAGGGTATAGAGTGTAGGGTATAGAGTGTAGGGTATAGAGTGTAGGGTATAGAGTGTAGGGTATATAGTGTAGAGTGTAGGGTATAGAGTGTAGGGTATAGAGTGTAGGGTATAGAGTGTAGGGTATAGAGTGCAGGGTATAGAGTGTAGAGTGTAGGGTATAGAGTGTAGGGTATAGAGTGTAGGGTATAGAGTGTAAGGTATAGAGTGTAGGGTGTAGAGTGTAGGGTATAGAGTGTAGGGTATAGAGTGTAGGGTATAGAGTGTAGGGTACAGAGTGTATGGTATAGAGTGTAGGGTATAGAGTGTAGGGTATAGAGTGTATGGTATAGAGTGTAGGGTATAGAGTGTAGGGTATAGAGTGTATGTTATAGAGTGTAGGGTATAGAGTGTAGAGTGTAGGGTATAGAGTGTAGAGTGTAGGGTATAGAGTGTAGAGTGTAGGGTATAGAGTGTAGAGTGTACGGTATAGAGTTTAGAGTGTAGGGTATAGAGTGTAGGGTATAGAGTGTAAGGTGTAGAGTGTAGGGTATAGAGTGTAGGGTATAGAGTGTAGGGTATAGAGTGTAGGGTATAGAGTGTAGAGTGTAGGGTATAGAGTTTAGAGTGTAGGGTATAGAGTGTAGGGTATAGAGTGTAAGGTGTAGAGTGTAGGGTGTAGAGTGTAGGGTATAGAGTGTAGGGTATAGAGTGTAGGGTATAGAGTGTACGGTATAGAGTGTAGGGTATAGAGAGTATGGTATAGAGTGTAGGGTATAGAGTGTAGGGTATAGAGTGTAGGGTATAGAGTGTATGGTATAGATTGTAGGGTACAGAGTGTAGGGTATAGAGTGTATGTTATAGAGTGTAGGGTATAGAGTGTAGGGTATAGAGTTTAGAGTGTAGGGTATAGAGAGTAGGGTATAGAGTGTAAGGTATAGAGTGTAGGGTGTAGAGTGTAGGGTATAGAATGTAGGGCATAGGGTGTAGGGTATAGAGTGTAGGGTATGGAGTGTAGAGTGTAGGATATAGAGTGTAGGGTATAGAGTGTAGGGTATAGAGTGTAGAGTGTAGGGTATAGAGTGTAGAGTGTAGGGTATAGAGTGTAGGGTATAGAGTGTAGGGTAGAGAGTGTAGAGTGTAGGGTATAGAGTGTAGGGTATAGAGTGTAGAGTGTAGGGATTAAAGTGTAGGGTATAGAGTGTAGGGTGTAGAGTGTAGGGTATAGAGTGCAGAGTGTAGGGTATAGAGTGTATGGTATAGAGTGTAGGGTATAGAGTGTAGGGTGTAGAGTGTAGGGTATAGAGTGTTGGGCATAGAGTGTAGGGTATAGAGTGTAGGGTATAGAGTGTAGAGTGTAGGGTATAGAGTGTATGGTATAGAGTGTAGGGTATAGAGTGTAGGGTATAGAGTGTAGGGCAAAGAGTGTAGGGTATAGAGTGTAGGGTATAGAGTGTAGGGTATAGAGTGTAGGGTATAGAGTGTAGGGTATATAGTGTAGAGTGTAGGGTATAGAGTGTAGGGTATAGAGTGTAGGGTATAGAGTGTAGGGTATAGAGTGCAGGGTATAGAGTGTAGAGTGTAGGGTATAGAGTGTAGGGTATAGAGTGTAGGGTATAGAGTGTAGGGTATAGAGTGTAGAGTGTAGGGTATAGAGTGTAGGGTATAGAGTGTAGGGAGTAGAGTGTAGGGTATAGAGTGTAGGGTTCAGAGTGTAGGGCATAGAGTGTAGGGTATAGAGTGTATGGTATAGAGTGTAGGGTATAGAGTGTAGGGTATAGAGTGTAGGGTATAGAGTGTAGGGTATAGAGTGTAGAGTGTAGGGTATAGAGTGTAGGGTATAGAGTGTAGGGTAGAGAGTGTAGAGTGTAGGGTATAGAGTGTAGGGTATAGAGTGTAGGGTATAGAGTGTAGGGTATAGAGTGTAGGGTGTAGAGTGTAGGGTATAGAGTGTAGGGTATAGAGTGTAGGGTATAGAGTGTAGGGAATAGAGTGTAGAGTGTAAGGTATAGAGTGTAGGGTATAGAGTGTACGGTATAGAGTGTAGGGTATAGAGTGTATGGTATAGAGTGTAGGGTATAGAGTGAAGAGTGTAGGGTATAGAGTGTAGGGATTAAAGTGTAGGGTATAGAGTGTAGGGTGTAGAGTGTAGGGTATAGAGTGTAGAGTGTAGGGTATAGAGTGTATGGTATAGAGTGTAGGGTATAGAGTGTAGGGTGTAGAGTGTAGGGTATAGAGTGTAGGGTATAGAGTGTAGGGTATAGAGTGTAGGGTATAGAGTGTAGGGAATAGAGTGTAGAGTGTAAGGTATAGAGTGTAGAGTGTAGGGTATAGAGTGTAGGGTATAGAGTGTAGAGTGTTGGGATTAGAGTGTAGGGTATAGAGTGTAGGGTGTAGAGTGTAGGGTATAGAGTGTAGAGTGTAGGGTATAGAGTATATGGTATAGAGTGTAGGGTATAGAGTGTAGGGTGTAGAGTATAGGGTATAGAGTGTAGGGTATAGAGTGTAGGGTATAGAGTGTAGGGAATAGAGTGTAGAGTGTAAGGTATAGAGTGTAGAGTGTAGGGTATAGAGTGTAGGGTATAGACTGTAGGGTATAGAGTGTAGGGTATAGAGTTTAGGGTATAGATTGTAGAGTGTAGGCTATAGAGTGTAGGGCATAGAGTGTAGAGTGTAGGGTATAGAGTGTAGGGTATAGAGTGTAGGGTATAGAGTGTAGAGTGTAGGGTATAGTGTGTAGGGTATATAGTGTAGGGTATAGAGTGTATGGTATAGAGTGTAGGGTATAGAGTGTAGGGTATAGAGTGTAGGGTATAGAGTGTAGAGTGTAGGGTATAGAGTGTAGAGTGTAGGGTATAGAGTGTAGGGTATAGAGTGTAGGGTAGAGAGTGTAGAGTGTAGGGTATAGAGTGTAGGGTATAGAGTGTAGGGTATAGAGTGTAGAGTTTAGGGATTAGAGTGTAGGGTATAGAGTGTAGGGTATAGAGTGTATAGTGTAGGGTATAGAGTGTATGGTATAGAGTGTAGGGTATAGAGTGTAGGGTGTAGAGTGTAGGGTATAGAGTGTAGGGTATAGAGTGTAAGGTATAGAGTGTAGGGTGTAGAGTGTAGGGTATAGATTGTAGGGTATAGAGTGTAGGGTATAGAGTGTACGGTATAGAGTGTAGGGTATGGAGTGTATGGTATAGAGTGTAGGGTATAGAGTGTAGAGTGTAGGGTATAGAGTGTAGGGTATAGAGTGTAGGGTATAGAGTGTAGGGTATAGAGTGTAGGGTATAGAGTGTAGAGTGCAGGGTATAGAGTTTAGAGTGTAGGGTATAGAGTGTAGGGTATAGAGTGTAAGGTATAGAGTGTAGGGTGTAGAGTGTAGGGTATAGAGTGTAGGGTATAGAGTGTAGGGTATAGAGTGTAGGGTACAGAGTGTATGGTATAGAGTGTAGGGTATAGAGTGTAGGGTATAGAGTGTATGGTATAGAGTGTAGGGTATAGAGTGTAGGGTATAGAGTGTATGTTATAGAGTGTAGGGTATAGAGTGTAGAGTGTAGGGTATAGAGTGTAGAGTGTAGGGTATAGAGTGTAGAGTGTAGGGTATAGAGTGTAGAGTGTACGGTATAGAGTTTAGAGTGTAGGGTATAGAGTGTAGGGTATAGAGTGTAAGGTGTAGAGTGTAGGGTATAGAGTGTAGGGTATAGAGTGTAGGGTATAGAGTGTAGGGTATAGAGTGTAGAGTGTAGGGTATAGAGTTTAGAGTGTAGGGTATAGAGTGTAGGGTATAGAGTGTAAGGTATAGAGTGTAGGGTGTAGAGTGTAGGGTATAGAGTGTAGGGTATAGAGTGTAGGGTATAGAGTGTACGGTATAGAGTGTAGGGTATAGAGAGTATGGTATAGAGTGTAGGGTATAGAGTGTAGGGTATAGAGTGTAGGGTATAGAGTGTATGGTATAGATTGTAGGGTACAGAGTGTAGGGTATAGAGTGTATGTTATAGAGTGTAGGGTATAGAGTGTAGGGTATAGAGTTTAGAGTGTAGGGTATAGAGAGTAGGGTATAGAGTGTAAGGTATAGAGTGTAGGGTGTAGAGTGTAGGGTATAGAATGTAGGGCATAGGGTGTAGGGTATAGAGTGTAGGGTATGGAGTGTAGAGTGTAGGATATAGAGTGTAGGGTATAGAGTGTAGGGTATAGAGTGTAGAGTGTAGGGTATAGAGTGTAGAGTGTAGGGTATAGAGTGTAGGGTATAGAGTGTAGGGTAGAGAGTGTAGAGTGTAGGGTATAGAGTGTAGGGTATAGAGTGTAGAGTGTAGGGATTAAAGTGTAGGGTATAGAGTGTAGGGTGTAGAGTGTAGGGTATAGAGTGCAGAGTGTAGGGTATAGAGTGTATGGTATAGAGTGTAGGGTATAGAGTGTAGGGTGTAGAGTGTAGGGTATAGAGTGTTGGGCATAGAGTGTAGGGTATAGAGTGTAGGGTATAGAGTGTAGAGTGTAGGGTATAGAGTGTATGGTATAGAGTGTAGGGTATAGAGTGTAGGGTATAGAGTGTAGGGCAAAGAGTGTAGGGTATAGAGTGTAGGGTATAGAGTGTAGGGTATAGAGTGTAGGGTATATAGTGTAGAGTGTAGGGTATAGAGTGTAGGGTATAGAGTGTAGGGTATAGAGTGTAGGGTATAGAGTGCAGGGTATAGAGTGTAGAGTGTAGGGTATAGAGTGTAGGGTATAGAGTGTAGGGTATAGAGTGTAAGGTATAGAGTGTAGGGTGTAGAGTGTAGGGTATAGAGTGTAGGGTATAGAGTGTAGGGTATAGAGTGTAGGGTACAGAGTGTATGGTATAGAGTGTAGGGTATAGAGTGTAGGGTATAGAGTGTATGGTATAGAGTGTAGGGTATAGAGTGTAGGGTATAGAGTGTATGTTATAGAGTGTAGGGTATAGAGTGTAGAGTGTAGGGTATAGAGTGTAGAGTGTAGGGTATAGAGTGTAGAGTGTAGGGTATAGAGTGTAGAGTGTACGGTATAGAGTTTAGAGTGTAGGGTATAGAGTGTAGGGTATAGAGTGTAAGGTGTAGAGTGTAGGGTATAGAGTGTAGGGTATAGAGTGTAGGGTATAGAGTGTAGGGTATAGAGTGTAGAGTGTAGGGTATAGAGTTTAGAGTGTAGGGTATAGAGTGTAGGGTATAGAGTGTAAGGTATAGAGTGTAGGGTGTAGAGTGTAGGGTATAGAGTGTAGGGTATAGAGTGTAGGGTATAGAGTGTACGGTATAGAGTGTAGGGTATAGAGAGTATGGTATAGAGTGTAGGGTATAGAGTGTAGGGTATAGAGTGTAGGGTATAGAGTGTATGGTATAGATTGTAGGGTACAGAGTGTAGGGTATAGAGTGTATGTTATAGAGTGTAGGGTATAGAGTGTAGGGTATAGAGTTTAGAGTGTAGGGTATAGAGAGTAGGGTATAGAGTGTAAGGTATAGAGTGTAGGGTGTAGAGTGTAGGTATAGAATGTAGGGCATAGGGTGTAGGGTATAGAGTGTAGGGTATGGAGTGTAGAGTGTAGGATATAGAGTGTAGGGTATAGAGTGTAGGGTATAGAGTGTAGAGTGTAGGGTATAGAGTGTAGAGTGTAGGGTATAGAGTGTAGGGTATAGAGTGTAGGGTAGAGAGTGTAGAGTGTAGGGTATAGAGTGTAGGGTATAGAGTGTAGAGTGTAGGGATTAAAGTGTAGGGTATAGAGTGTAGGGTGTAGAGTGTAGGGTATAGAGTGCAGAGTGTGGGTATAGAGTGTATGGTATAGAGTGTAGGGTATAGAGTGTAGGGTGTAGAGTGTAGGGTATAGAGTGTCGGGCATAGAGTGTAGGGTATAGAGTGTAGGGTATAGAGTGTAGAGTGTAGGGTATAGAGTGTATGGTATAGAGTGTAGGGTATAGAGTGTAGGGTATAGAGTGTAGGGCAAAGAGTGTAGGGTATAGAGTGTAGGGTATAGAGTGTAGGGTATAGAGTGTAGGGTATAGAGTGTAGGGTATATAGTGTAGAGTGTAGGGTTATAGAGTGTAGGGTATAGAGTGTAGGGTATAGAGTGCAGGGTATAGAGTGTAGAGTGTAGGGTATAGAGTGTAGGGTATAGAGTGTAGGGTATAGAGTGTAGGGTATAGAGTGTAGAGTGTAGGGTATAGAGTGTAGGGTATAGAGTGTAGGGAGTAGAGTGTAGGGTATAGAGTGTAGGGTTCAGAGTGTAGGGCATAGAGTGTAGGGTATAGAGTGTATGGTATAGAGTGTAGGGTATAGAGTGTAGGGTATAGAGTGTAGGGTATAGAGTGTAGGGTATAGAGTGTAGAGTGTAGGGTATAGAGTGTAGGGTATAGAGTGTAGGGTAGAAAGTGTAGAGTGTAGGGTATAGAGTGTAGGGTATAGAGTGTAGGGTATAGAGTGTAGGGTATAGAGTGTAGGGTGTAGAGTGTAGGGTATAGAGTGTAGGGTATAGAGTGTAGGGTATAGAGTGTAGGGAATAGAGTGTAGAGTGTAAGGTATAGAGTGTAGGGTATAGAGTGTACGGTATAGAGTGTAGGGTTATAGAGTGTATGGTATAGAGTGTAGGGTATAGAGTGTAGAGTGTAGGGTATAGAGTGTAGGGATTAGAGTGTAGGGTATAGAGTGTAGGGTGTAGAGTGTAGGGTATAGAGTGTAGAGTGTAGGGTATAGAGTGTATGGTATAGAGTGTAGGGTGTAGAGTGTAGGGTTATAGAGTGTAGGGTATAGAGTGTAGGGTATAGAGTGTAGGGATAGAGTGTAGAGTGTAGGGTATAGAGTGTAGGGTGTGTAGAGTGTAGGGTGTAGAGTGTAGGGTATAGAGTGTAGGGTAGAGAGTGTAGAGTGTAGGGTATAGAGTGTAGGGTATAGAGTGTAGGGTATAGAGTGTAGGGTATAGAGTGTAGGGTTGTAGAGTGTAGGGTATAGAGTGTAGGGTATAGAGTGTAGGGTATAGAGTGTAGGGAATAGAGTGTAGAGTGTAGGGTATAGAGTGTAGGGTGTAGAGTGTAGGGTATAGAGTGTAGGGTATAGAGTGTAGGGTATAGAGTGTAGGGTATAGAGTGTAGGGAATAGAGTGTATGGTATAGAGTGTAGGGTATAGAGTGTAGGGTATAGAGTGTATGGTTATAGAGTGTAGGGTATAGAGTGTAGGGTATAGAGTGTATGTTATAGAGTGTAGGGTATAGAGTGTAGAGTGTAGGGTATAGAGTGTAGAGTGTAGGGTATAGAGTGTAGAGTGTAGGGTATAGAGTTTAGAGTGTAGGGTATAGAGTGTAGGGTATAGAGTGTAGGTATAGAGTGTAGGGTGTAGAGTGTAGGGTATAGAGTGTAGGGTATAGAGTGTAGGGTATAGAGTGTACGGTATAGAGTGTAGGGTATAGAGTGTAGAGTGTAGGGTATAGAGTTTAGAGTGTAGGGTATAGAGTGTAGGGTATAGAGTGTAGGGTATAGAGTGTAGAGTGTATGGTATAGTGTGTAGGGTATAGAGTGTAGGGTATAGAGTGTAGGGCATAGAGTGTAGGGTATAGAGTGTAGGGTATAGAGTGTAGAGTGTAGGGGTATAGAGTGTTAGGGTATAGAGTGTAGGGTATAGAGTGTAGGGTATAGAGTGTAGGGAATGAGTGTAGAGTGTAAGGTATAGAGTGTAGAGTGTAGGGTATAGAGTGTAGGGTTATAGAGTGTAGAGTGTAGGGATTAGTGTGTAGGGTATAGAGTGTAGGGTATAGAGTGTTGGGTATAGAGTGTAGAGTGTAAGGTATAGAGTGTAGGGTATAGAGTGTAGGGTATAGAGGTGTAGGGCATAGAGTGTAGGGTATAGAGTGTTGGGTATAGAGTGTAGAGTGTAGGGGTATAGAGTGTAGGGTATAGAGTGTAGGGTGTAGAGTGTAGGGTATAGAGTGTAGGGTATAGAGTGTAGAGTGTAGGGTATAGAGTGTAGTGTGTAGGGTATAGAGTGTAGAGTGTAGGGTATAGAGTGTAGGGTATAGTGTGTAGGGTATAGAGTGTAGGGTATAGAGTGTAGAGTATAGGGTATAGAGTGTAGGGTATAGAGTGTATGGTATAGAGTGTAGGGTATAGAGTGTACGGTGTTAGAGTGTAGGGTATAGAGTGTAGGCTATAGAGTGTAGGGTATAGAGTGTAGGGTATAGAGTGTAGGGAATAGAGTGTAGAGTGTAAGGTATAGAGTGTAGAGTGTAGGGTATAGAGTGTAGGGTATAGAGTGTAGAGTGTAAGGTATAGAGTGTAGGGTATAGAGTGTAGGGTTAGAGTGTAGGGCATAGAGTGTAGGGTATAGAGTGTAGGGTATAGAGTGTAGGGTATAGAGTGTAGGGTATAGAGTGTAGAGTGTAAGGTATAGAGTGTAGGGTATAGAGTGTAGGGTATAGAGTGTAGGGCATAGAGTGTAGGGTATAGAGTGTAGGGTATAGAGTGTAGAGTGTAGGGTATAGAGTGTAGGGTATAGAGTGTAGGGTATAGAGTGTAGGGTATAGAGTGTAGGGTATAGTGTGTAGAGTGTAGGGGTATAGAGTGTAGGGTATAGAGTGTAGAGTGTAGGGTATAGAGTGTAGGGTATAGAGTGTAGGGTATAGAGTGAAGGGCATAGAGTGTAGGGTATATAGTTTAGGTTATAGAGTGTAGAGTGTAGGGTATAGAGTGTAGGGTATAGAGTGTAGGGTATAGAGTGTAGAGTGTAGGGCATAGAGTTTAGAGTGTAGGGTATAGAGTGTAGGTATAGAGTGTAGGGTATAGAGTGTAGAGTGTAGGGTATAGAGTGTAGGGTATAGAGTGTTGGGTATAGAGTGTAGGGTAGAGAGTGTAGAGTGTAGGGCATAGAGTTTAGAGTGTAGGGTATAGAGTGTAGGGTATAAAGTGTAGGGTTAAGAGTGTAGGGTATAGAGTGTAGAGTGTAGGTATAGAGTGTAGGGTATAGAGTGTAGGGTGTAGAGTGTAGGGTATAGAGTGTAGGGTATAGTGTGTAGAGTGTAGGGTATAGAGTGTAGAGTGTAGGGTATAGAGTGTAGAGTGTAGGGTATAGAGTGTAGGGTATAGTGTGTAGGGTATAGAGTGTAGGGTATAGAGTGTAGGGTTTAGAGTGTAGGGTATAGAGTGTAGAGTGTAGGGTATAGAGTGTAGAGTGTAGGGAATAGAGTGTAGAGTGTAAGGTGTAGGTGTAGAGTGTAGAGTGTAGGGTATAGAGTGTAAGGTATAGAGTGTAGAGTGTAGGGATTAGAGTGTAGGGTATAGAGTGTAGGGTATAGAGTGTAGAGTGTAAGGTATAGAGTGTAGGGTATAGAGTGTAGGGTATAGAGTGTAGTGCATAGAGTGTAGGGTATAGAGTGTAGGGTATAGAGGTAGAGTGTAGGGTATAGAGTGTAGGGTATAGAGTGTAGGGTGTAGAGTGTAGGGTATAGAGTGTAGGGTATAGAGTGTAGAGTGTAGGGTATAGAGTGTAGAGTGTAGGGGAATAGAGTGTAGAGTGTAAGGTATAGAGTGTAGAGTGTAGGGTATAGAGTGTTAGGGCTATAGAGTGTAGAGTGTAGGGATTAGAGTGTAGGGTATAGAGTGTAGGGTATAGAGTGTAGAGTTGTAAGGTATAGAGTGTAGGGTATAGAGTGTAGGGTATATAGTGTAGGGCATAGAGTGTAGGGTATAGAGTGTAGGGTATAGAGTGTAGAGTGTAGGGTATAGAGTGTAGGGTATAGAGTGTAGGGTGTAGAGTGTAGGGTATAGAGTGTAGGGTATAGAGTGTAGAGTGTAGGGTATAGAGTGTAGAGTGTAGGGTATAGAGTGTAGAGTGTAGTATATAGAGTGTAGGGTATAGTGTGTAGGGTATAGAGTGTAGGGTAAGAGTGTAGGGTATAGAGTGTAGAGTATAGGGTATAGAGTGTAGAGTGTAGGGTATAGAGTGTATGGTATAGAGTGTAGGGTTATAGAGTGTAGGGTTATAGAGTGTAGGGTATAGAGTGTAGGGAATAGAGTGTAGAGTGTAGGTATAGAGTGTAGAGTGTAGGGTATAGAGTGTAGGGTATAGAGTGTAGGGAATAGAGTGTAGAGTGTAAGGTATAGAGTGTAGAGTGTAGGGTTTAGAGTGTAGGGTATAGAGTGTAGAGTGTAGGGATAGAGTGTAGGGTATAGAGTGTAGGGTATAGAGTGTAGGGTATAGAGTGTAGAGTGTAAGGTATAGAGTGTAGGGTATAGAGTGTAGGGTATAGAGTGTAGGGTATAGAGTGTAGGGTTAGAGTGTAGAGTGTAGGGTATAGAGTGTAGGGTATAGAGTGTTGGGTATAGAGTGTAGGGTATAGAGTGTAGGGTATAGAGTGTAGAGTGTAGGGTGTAGAGTGTAGGGTAAGAGTGTAGGGTATAGAGTGTAGAGTGTAGGGTATAGAGTGTAGGGAATAGAGTGTAGGGTATATAGTGTAGGGCATAGAGTGTAGGGTATATAGTTTAGGGTATAGAGTGTAGAGTGTAGGGTATAGAGTGTAGGGGTATAGAGTGTAGGGTATAGAGTGTAGAGTGTAGGGCATAGAGTTTAGAGTGTAGGGTATAGAGTGTAGGGTATAGAGTGTAGGGTATAGAGTGTAGAGTGTAGGGTATAGAGTGTAGGGTATAGAGTGTAGGGTAGAGAGAGTGTAGAGTGTAGGGTATAGAGTGTAGGGTATAGAGTGTAGGGTATAGAGTGTAGAGTGTAGGGATTAGAGTGTAGGGTATAGAGTGTAGGGTGTAGGGTATAGAGTGTATGGTATAGAGTGTAGGGTATAGAGTGTAGGGTGTAGAGTGTAGGGTATAGAGTGTATGGTATAGAGTGTAGGGTATAGATTGTAGGGCATAGAGTGTAGGGATAGAGTGTAGATTGTAAGGTATAGAGTGTAGAGTGTAGGGTATAGAGTGTAGGGTATAGAGTGTAGAGTGTAGGGATTAGAGTGTAGGGTATAGAGTGTAGGGTGTAGAGTGTAGCGTATAGAGTGTAAGTGTAGGGTATAGAGTGTATGGTATAGAGTGTAGGGTATAGAGTGTAGGGTGTAGAGTGTAGAGTGTAGGGATTAGAGTGTAGGGTATAGAGTGTAGGGTGTAGAGTGTAGGTAGTATAGAGTGTAAAGTGTAGGGTATAGAGTGTATGGTATAGAGTGTTAGGGTATAGAGTGTAGGGTGTAGAGTGTAGGGTATAGAGTGTAGGGTATAGAGTGTAGGGTATAGAGTGTAGGGTATAAAGTATAGAGTGTAGGGTATAGAGTGTAGGGTATAGAGTGTAGGGTATAGAGTGTAGGGTAGAGAGTGTAGAATGTAGGATTAGAGTGCAGGGTATAGAGTGTAGGGTGTAGAGTGTAGGGCATAGAGTTTAGAGTGTAGGGTATAGAGTGTAGGGTATAGAGTGTAGGGTATAGAGTGTAGAGTGTAGGGTATAGAGTGTAGGGTATAGAGTGTAGGGTAGAGAGTGTAGAGTGTAGGGTATAGAGTGTAGGGTATAGAGTGTAGGGTATAGAGTGTAGAGTGTAGGGATTAGAGTGTAGGGTATAGAGTGTAGGGTGTAGGGTATAGAGTGTATGGTATAGAGTGTAGGGTATAGAGTGTAGGGTGTAGAGTGTAGGTTATAGAGTGTATGGTATAGAGTGTAGGGTATAGATTGTAGGGCATAGAGTGTAGGGAATAGAGTGTAGAGTGTAAGGTATAGAGTGTAGAGTGTAGGGTATAGAGTGTAGGGTATAGAGTGTAGAGTGTAGGGATTAGAGTGTAGGGTATAGAGTGTAGGGTGTAGAGTGTAGCGTATAGAGTGTAAAGTGTAGGGTATAGAGTGTATGGTATAGAGTGTAGGGTATAGAGTGTAGGGTGTAGAGTGTAGGGTATAGAGTGTAGGGTATAGAGTGTAGGGTTATAGAGTGTAGGGTATAGAGTGTAGGGTATAAAGTATAGAGTGTAGGGTATAGAGTGTAGGGTATAGAGTGTAGGGTATAGAGTGTAGGGTAGAGAGTGTAGAATGTAGGGATTAGAGTGCAGGGTATAGAGTGTAGGGTGTAGAGTGTAGGGTATAGAGTGTAGAGTGTAGGGTATAGAGTGTATGGTATAGAGTGTAGGGTATAGAGTGTAGGGTGTAGAGTGTAGGGTATAGAGTGTAGAGTGTAGGGTTATAGAGTGTATGGTATAGAGTGTAGGGTATAGAGTGTAGAGTGTAGGGTATTAGAGTGTAGGGTATAGAGTGTAGGGTATAGAGTGTATGGTATAGAGTGTAGAGTGTAGGGTATAGAGTGTAGAGTGTAGGGTATAGAGTGTAGAGTGTAGGGTATAGAGTGTAGGGTATAGAGTGTAGGGTATAGAGTGTAGGGTATAGAGTGTAGAGTGTAGGGTATAGAGTGTAGAGTGTAGGGTATAGAGTGTATGGTATAGAGTGTAGGGTATAGAGTGTAGGGTGTAGAGTGTAGGGTATAGAGTGTAGGGTATAGAGTGTAGGGTATAGAGTGTAGGGATTAGAGTGTAGAGTGTAAGGTGTAGTGTGTAGGGTATAGAGTGTAGGGTATAGAGTGTAGAGTGTAGGGATTAGAGTGTAGGGTATAGAGTGTAGGGTATAGAGTGTAGGGTATAGAGTGTAGAGTGTAAGGTATAGAGTGTAGGGTATAGAGTGTAGGGTATAGAGTGTAGGGCATAGAGTGTAGGGTATAGAGTGTAGGGTATAGAGTGTAGAGTGTAGGGTATAGAGTGTAGGGTATAGAGTGTAGGGTGTAGAGTGTAGGGTATAGAGTGTAGGGTATAGAGTGTAGAGTGTAGGGTATAGAGTGTAGAGTGTAGGGTATAGAGTGTAGAGTGTAGGGTATAGAGTGTAGGGTATAGTGTGTAGGGCATAGAGTGTAGGGTATAGAGTGTAGGGTATAGAGTGTAGGGTATAGAGTGTAGGGTATAGAGTGTAGAGTGTAGGGTATAGAGTGTAGAGTGTAGGGTATAGAGTGTAGAGTGTAGGGTTATAGAGTGTAGGGTATAGTGTGTAGGGTATAGAGTGTAGGGTATAGAGTGTAGGGTATAGAGTGTAGAGTATAGGGTATAGAGTGTAGAGTGTAGGGTATAGAGTGTATGGTATAGAGTGTAGGGTATAGAGTGTAGGGTGTAGAGTGTAGGGTATAGAGTGTAGGGTATAGAGTGTAGGGTATAGAGTGTAGGGTATAGAGTGTAGGGAATAGATTGTAGAGTGTAAGGTATAGAGTGTAGAGTGTAGGGTATAGAGTGTAGGGTATAGAGTGTAGAGTGTAGGGATTAGAGTTGTAGGATATAGAGTGTAGGGTATAGAGTGTAGGGTATAGAGTGTAGAGTGTAAGGTATAGAGTGTAGGGTATAGAGTGTAGGGTATAGAGTGTAGGGCATAGAGTGTAGGGTATAGAGTGTAGGGTTATAGAGAGTAGAGTGTAGGGTATAGAGTGTAGGGTATAGAGTGTAGGGTATAGAGTGTAGGGTTATAGAGTGTAAAGTGTAGGGTATAGAGTGTAGGGTATAGAGTGTAGAGTGTAGGGTATAGAGTGTAGGGTATAGAGTGTAGGGTATAGAGTGAAGGGCATAGAGTGTAGGGTATATAGTTTAGGGTATAGAGTGTAGAGTGTAGGGTATAGAGTGTAGGGTATAGAGTGTAGGGTATAGAGTGTAGAGTGTAGGGCATAGAGTTTAGAGTGTAGGGTATAGAGTGTAGGGTATAGAGTGTAGGGTATAGAGTGTAGAGTGTAGGGTATAGAGTGTAGGGTATAGAGTGTTGGGTATAGAGTGTAGGGTAGAGAGTGTAGAGTGTAGGGCATAGAGTTTAGAGTGTAGGGTATAGAGTGTAGGGTATAGAGTGTAGGGTATAGAGTGTAGGGTATAGAGTGTAGAGTGTAGGGTATAGAGTGTAGGGTATAGAGTGTAGGGAATAGAGTGTAGAGTGTAAGGTATAGAGTGTAGAGTGTAGGGTATAGAGTGTAGGGTATAGAGTGTAGAGTGTAGGGATTAGAGTGTAGGGTATAGAGTGTAGGGTATATAGTTTAGGGTATAGAGTGTAGAGTGTAGGGTATAGAGTGTAGGGTATAAAGTGTAGGGAATAGAGTGTAGAGTGTAAGGTATAGAGTGTAGAGTGTAGGGTATAGAGTGTAGGGTATAGAGTGTAGAGTGTAGGGATTAGAGTGTAGGGTATAGAGTGTAGGGTATATAGTTTAGGGTATAGAGTGTAGAGTGTAGGGTATAGAGTGTAGGGTATAGAGTGTAGGGAATAGAGTGTAGAGTGTAAGGTATAGAGTGTAGAGTGTAGGGTATAGAGTGTAGGGTATAGAGTGTAGAGTGTAGGGATTAGAGTGTAGGGTATAGAGTGTAGGGTATAGAGTGTAGGGTATAGAGTGTAGAGTGTAGGGTATAGAGTGTAGGGTATAGAGTGTAGGGTAGAGAGTGTAGAGTGTAGGGTATAGAGTGTAGGGTATAGAGTGTAGGGTATAGAGTGTAGAGTGTAGGGATTAGAGTGTAGGGTATAGAGTGTAGGGTGTAGGGTATAGAGTGTATGGTATAGAGTGTAGGGTATAGAGTGTAGGGTGTAGAGTGTAGGGTATAGAGTGTATGGTATAGAGTGTAGGGTATAGATTGTAGGGCATAGAGTGTAGGGAATAGAGTGTAGAGTGTAAGGTATAGAGTGTAGAGTGTAGGGTATAGAGTGTAGGGTTATAGAGTGTAAAGTGTAGGGATTAGAGTGTAGGGTATAGAGTGTAGGGTGTAGAGTGTAGCGTATAGAGTGTAAAGTGTAGGGTATAGAGTGTATGGTATAGAGTGTAGGGTATAGAGTGTAGGGTGTAGAGTGTAGGGTATAGAGTGTAGGGTATAGAGTGTAGGGTATAGAGTGTAGGGTATAGAGTGTAGGGTATAAAATATAGAGTGTAGGGTATAGAGTGTAGGGTATAGAGTGTAGGGTATGAGTGTAGGGTATAGAGTGTAGGGTATAGAGTGTAGGGTATAAAATATATAGAGTGTAGGGTATAGAGTGTAGGGTATAGAGTGTAGGGTATAGAGTGTAGGGTAGAGAGTGTAGAATGTAGGGATTAGAGTGCAGGGTATAGAGTGTAGGGGTGTAGAGTGTAGGGTATAGAGTGTAGAGTGTAGGGTATAGAGTGTATGGTATAGAGTGTAGGGTATAGAGTGTAGGGTGTAGAGTGTAGGGTATAGAGTGTAGAGTGTAGGGTATAGAGTGTATGTATAGAGTGTAGGGTATAGAGTGTAGAGTGTAGGGTTAGAGTGTAGGGTATAGAGTGTAGGGTATAGAGTGTATGGTATAGAGTGTAGAGTGTAGGGTATAGAGTGTAGAGTGTAGGGTATAGAGTGTAGAGTGTAGGGTATAGAGTGTAGGGTATAGAGTGTAGAGTATAGAGTGTAGGGTATAGAGTGTAGAGTGTAGGGTATAGAGTGTAGAGTGTAGGGTATAGAGTGTATGGTATAGAGTGTAGGGTATAGAGTGTAGGGTGTAGAGTGTAGGTATATAGAGTGTAGGGTATAGAGTGTAGGGTATAGAGTGTAGGGTATAGAGTGTAGAGTGTAAGGTGTAGAGTGTAGGGTATAGAGTGTAGGGTATAGAGTGTAGAGTGTAGGGATTAGAGTGTAGGGTATAGAGTGTAGGGTATAGAGTGTAGGGAATAGAGTGTAGAGTGTAAGGTATAGAGTGTAGAGTGTAGGGTGTAGAGTGTAGGGAGTAGAGTGTAGGGTATAGAGTGTAGAGTGTAGGGTATAGAGTGCAGGGTATAGAGTGTAGGGTGTAGAGTGTAGGCTATAGAGTGTAGGTTATAGAGTGTAGAGTGTAGGGTATAGAGTGTAGGGTATAGAGTGTAGGGTATAGAGTGTAGGGTTATAGAGTGTAGAGTGTAGGGTATAGAGTGTAGGGTATAGAGTGTAGGGTGTTAGGGTATAGAGTGTAGGGTATAGAGTGTAGAGTGTAGGGTATAGAGTGTAGAGTGTAGGGTATAGAGTGTAGAGTGTAGGGTATAGAGTGTAGGGTTATAGTGTGTAGGGCATAGAGTGTAGGGTATAGAGTGTAGGGTTATAGAGTGTAGGGTATAGAGTGTAGGGTATATAGAGTGTAGAGTGTAGGGTATAGAGTGTAGAGTGTAGGGTATAGAGTGTAGAGTGTAGGGTATAGAGTGTAGGGTATAGTGTGTAGGGTATAGAGTGTAGGTATAGAGTGTAGGGTATAGAGTGTAGAGTATAGGGTATAGAGTGTAGAGTGTAGGGTATAGAGTGTATGGTATAGAGTGTAGGGTATAGAGTGTAGGGTGTTAGAGTGTAGGGTATAGAGTGTAGGGTATAGAGTGTAGGGTATAGAGTGTAGGGTATAGAGTGTAGGGAATAGATTGTAGAGTGTAAGGTATAGAGTGTAGAGTGTAGGGTATAGAGTGTAGGGTATAGAGTGTAGAGTGTAGGGATTAGAGTGTAGGATATAGAGTGTAGGGTATAGAGTGTAGGTATAGAGTGTAGAGTGTAAGGTATAGAGTGTAGGGTATAGAGTGTAGGGTATAGAGTGTAGGGCATAGAGTGTAGGGTATAGAGTGTAGGGGTATAGAGTGTAGGTGTAGGGTATAGAGTGTAGGGTATAGAGTGTAGGGTATAGAGTGTAGGGTATAGAGTGTTAGGGTTATAGAGTGTAGGAGTGTAGGGTATAGAGTGTAGGGTATAGAGTGTAGAGTGTAGGGTATAGAGTGTAGGGTATAGTAGGTGTAGGGTATAGAGTGAAGGGGATAGAGTGTAGGGTATAGTGTAGGGGTATAGAGTGTTAGAGTGTAGGGTATAGAGTGTTAGGGTATAGAGTGTAGGGTATAGAGTGTAGAGTGTAGGGTATAGAGTTTAGAGTGTAGGGTATAGAGTGTAGGGTATAGAGTGTAGGGTTATAGAGTGTAGTAGTGTAGGTGTAGGGTTAGAGTGTAGGGTATAGAGATGTTGGGTATAGAGTGTAGGGTAGAGAGTGTAGAGTGTAGGGTATAGAGTTTAGGAGTGTAGGGTTATAGAGTGTAGGGTATAGAGTGTAGGGTATAGAGTGTAGGGTATAGAGTGTAGAGTGTAGGGGTATAGAGTGTAGGGTATAGAGTGTAGGGAGAATAGGTGTAGAGTGTAAGGTATAGAGTGTAGAGTGTAGGGTATAGAGTGTAGGGTATAGAGTGTAGAGTGTAGGGATTAGAGTGTAGGGTATAGAGTGTAGGGTATATAGTTTAGGGTATAGAGTGTAGAGTGTAGGGTATAGAGTGTAGG